>NW_027437180.1:20412500-20810000 GCF_033239565.1 Halichoeres trimaculatus | reverse complement strand
TCGTAAAGGTGTCAAGAAAAGTTAGAAAACGTCTTCCATCAAAGTCAGGGCTGCACTCAATGACGTGAGAATAAAGCTAAAATGAGTAAATGCATTAGAAGTTATCATAACAATGTTTCAGGGGTTCAAACAGACTATCCTGCGTCACAAACAGCAAAACTTGGTGGGGTTGGAATTGACACAATTTTATTGATACCAAAGCAAATATCAGTTCTTCTCATTGATCTTAATCTTTATTGTCTTTACCAGTTTCTGTGGATTTGTATCAAAACAAAGTGCTGTTTAATGCATACCTTTACCGCTACGCTGACACAGTAAAACTCTTGTTAACTGGTGTTCTGCTTTAAAAAGCGACCATGTTATTTAGCACTTTTCAACCAAATGTGCCAGTGATTGTTGCGTTTGAAGCAGCTGTTGTCCTCCTAAATCCATCCCAGTGTTTGGTCCTTGGGGTTTTGTGTCAAAGTACACTCATCAGATGCACATATAATAAAATAATATGTACTAGTTAGTAGAGGCGGCTACTGGTCAGTCAAGGAGGGGAAGCTCATTTTTTCGGCCTACATCATAAATTTGATTATTTATTTAAACGTAAATCCTACCCTCCGTTCCTTTTCAAGCAAATGATCTGTGACCCTGCCGTACCAACCAGGTGTTTTTTCCAGAGATTTTACCACTGTTCTCTTAATGTTTTTGGTTTTAAGAAAGGTAAACTCACTGGGGATCGATAAAGCCTCCGGATCAGTCCAGAACAACTGAAAAGATGCTTCGGTGGAGGGTTATACTTCAAGATCACTGACTGGTTAATTTCACTGTCGATCAAAAAGGGATTCGGCCTCAGACAGATCATCCAATCATCATGCAGAAGCCCAGTCTCCAGGCCAGCCCACTGTCTCATAGACCCCCAGAGACGCTGAGTGCCCAAGAGCAAGACAAAGCCCAGAGTTTATTCAATGACCGTCCAGTTTCCACAGTGGAACAACCCACTCTACACTTCCCCGCTGAAGTCAGAAGACTCTCAGCGTCTGACTGTGTTAAAGCGCTGAGACGCTGCTGGGATGAATGAGAAGAAGGTCAAGCCAGTTACCTGTGATAGGTAGCTGATTCTGAACAAAAGATGAAGGAATTCTAGCGCATATTTTGTCAATGAAATGTACACACAGCAGTGCATATCACCACTTTTTTAGAGGAAGCTGAGCTTCCCTTACAGTCTTAGAGCAATCGCCACTGCTATTTAGTTAGGGTCACTCTTTGAACCATAGCAGTGGTGTGAAATATATTTAATGCCATGCTGTCTTGACATTTTTCCAGCATGTTTCTGGTGTTTCCAGCCTTTCTTGATATGATAAAAAGCAAAAGGCAAGGCAGATTGCACTGTCAGTCTCATTTTCACAAAATTAAACCCAATCTGGACTCCTTGATCAACGTTCTCCCCATGAGCCCCTCAAAAAACTGACTGCCATGTAAAATTGTAAGTTGGCCTCAATGGTCATCTCTAAATATATTACTTAACTGGTCAGGGGAAAGTCCTGTGAGTCGGGTAAAGAAAGCTCAACTATTGAATCAGCATGAGTAAATATGTGTTTAAATAGTCTTGACTGTTATGATTTTGTTTGCTGAATTTGTTGACGTCTGACTTGAGTATGAGAAATTATGTTTATAGGTTTATGCATTTTTCCTCTTGTGCTTTTGCATTAAATTAAAAAAAAGGATATTTTCAGGCAAGAAAAAAACTACAATAGATAAACAATAACATCCTGATTCCTATTGGCTGAGTATTTACTTAGTGAGGTATTAGAGATGAGCAATTTGAGCAAATTCCGAGAAACAGTATCAGGTCACAGGAGGTGTAAGTCTGTGACTGCAAAGCTTGTAATTTACCCATTCTGAGCCTGCAAGACAATCCATCCTTATCAGCGTCTGATTCCTGCATCAGAGGGAAAAGTAGACAGAGATGCTGCAGGCCCAGACACACACACACACACACACACACACACACACACACACACACACACACACACACACACACACACACACACACACACACACACACACACACACACTCACCACTGAAGGCAGGCATGAAATTACATAAAAGGAAAAGGATCCAGATAGAAAGACTGAGAGACTAGTGAGAGAACAAACAGGCCTATGAAACGACCACAGACCCAGATAACAAGATAAGACCTAATCAATCAATCCTTGCACACAGACAGATCTCGCTAAGTGGCTCATGAGTCCTGCTGCAAATTAAATCTGCACACTCCTTCAAGTAAGAGTGAGTGGAGGGAGCAAGAGTTGGCGAGAAGAAGAGAAAGAGAGAGGGCGGATAATAGAGGGTAATTTCATCAGCGCGGCCCGTGATGAAGCTTTTACACGCTGGTTTGAGAGGCCAAACTAAAAGGCTGCAGGTTTGGTGATATTGAATATGAGTGGTGTGTCATGATTTGATTTGTAAAACGATAGCCAGGAATTAGATTACAGGCTCTAATGCGGATATCTGAAAGGGTGTCAGACCTTAAGGGTTTGGTGGGTTTGGTGTGTGTGTTTGTGAGTGTGTGTCTTGAGATTTTCTTCCTGTGTAGGGGGGGAGGCTAACACACTGAGAATTACTTTATTTCGCTCAGTCCAGCTTCATCCATCCTCATCAACGCTGTGCGTTCTCTGTGTGTATGAGTGTGTTTGGTTTTGGTTTATATAGACTTAACATCACCAGGCAGCTGAAACAGAGAATGATCTGTGAAAAAGCAAAGCAGGGGGCTGAGAAGAGATCAAATTTAAAAAAAGAAGAAAAGATGACTGAAGATCTGTGTTTGAAAAACAGCGAAGCCAGTGTTCCTCCACAAGATAAATCTTCTTCATGGTATTCTGTCTTAAAGCCACAGTGACAAAATGTGTTTCATTTGGAGTGGCTGCACCTTTTGGGTTATAGGAAAAATGTTGACACAGGGCAATAATTAAGACTATGCAAATGTTTACTCTAGCAACTACTCTATTTGTGGGTGAAGCAAATGAAAGCTCCAAAAATGTATCCAAAGTAAATGGTGAGTAAGCAGAAAATGGTACCAGTATTAGCACAGACAGACGGAGTCCATGCTGTAGTTAAATTAGCGGTGTTATCTCATCCTGGTGGCTCATACTGCCAGTGAAGAAAAATATAAGCTTCTTAAAGATGCTATGAGGAGGATCTGTTTTAACTGGACTCCCTCGCCACCTTCTGGCCCAAAGTCTCACGCACACTGTCGTAAATAACTTTTAGCGAGGCTTGTGTTTGATTTGGAATTAAATGAAGATCAGATCAAAAAAAAATTCTTTGTTCAAGACAACTTTTTACGGGATATCAACGCGCCAAGGTAAGGTATTTATCAGTACAGTTACGTAGCACTATGGTTTGAAACGTGACATCAAGCAAACATTGTGGTAGCTGGTTATATGTAGAGACATCGGCAGCCAGTGCTCTGAGGTATCTGTAGACTAACATGACAACATATAAACACAGTCAGTTTGTAGGTAGTTTAGAAGCTGTCTATATTTAGCGCAGCTGGCAGTCCAGCGCTCTAAGATATGTCCATAATGTGTAACATGATTGAATCCTGGTTATGTCCTGCCAGTCATCTACCAAGCAGAGCTAATGTAACCTCACTCTTTATCTTACTGATAGACTCTCAGGTTTGAACAGACCACTGCAGAATAACTGCTGCATGTGGGTTGGAGTTAACATTATCACAAACAGTTTAGCCCCTGTGTTAGCCTTTAGCTCGTACTGTATCACTCTCCCATTTAGCTTTCGTCTGCTCTTCTGTCCTTTTTCTGTCTGACAGTTAGGCTCTTGTGATCACCATCACTACAAAATTAATCACAAAAATCATTTTCGGCTGAGAAAGACACAGATCTGTCTTCCGACTACCAAAGTTCATCAGCCGGTGTGGTGTTGTCATAGAGACCTAGGCGGCGCTGTTCAACACGATCTGGAAGCTAAGAAGTAGCAATTTAAAATAACCTGTAGGAAGTAATATTGGCACTGAAAATCTCATTTTAAAGTATGAATTACGATCAGGCATATATCTAGAAGGGAGACAGTCTTTGCCTTGTCTTACAGCCCATGTAACTTGCCTGTTTTCTAGGCAAGCCCTCTGTACCCTGGCTGCCTAGCACCCATTAGCACACAGTGAGTGGATTGTGGAGTACTAGCCGGCTTCTATATGTCTAGTATCAATACCACAATATTAAATATTTTTATCATTGAAAAGCTAAAAGCACACAAAAAATTACACTCAAAGAAATAATGTTCTACATTACTGATTGTGCTAGCTTTGAAACACTGATTTCTGTTTTCACCATGTTTTTTTTGTTGTTGTTTTTGTAATGTCAGCAGAATGTAGCTTAGCAAGAAACAGTCAACAAAGAGACCAAAGGGTCTGTTTTACTATTTTTTGTTAAAATATATAGTTGTTGTTGTTGTTGTTGATTGTCCTCCTCCTCCTCCTCCTTTTTCTTCTACTTTTTTTTTATTCAGAAGAAGCATACTTTTTGATGCTTCAAAAGGAGATATGATGTCATGACTGACAAAGTATTAAGATATGTGGCTCCTGCAACATTTCATATCAGATTAGTAGGGTGAAAAAGGATGAACAAAGGAAAACGCAACACTAATGTGAGAGCTGTTGAATTTCAAATAATGTGTCCTGATGATGACTCTAACAACCTAAAAGACATTGTTTTAGCGCCAAATATGTAACTAGCACTATGAGCACCCATCACTTTTCAAAGCAATAATTTGGCTTCATTATTTGACAGTAGGAGATGAAGGCACAACGTACATTTTTACATGCAGTACCAGGCCAGCTGAAAGGTTTGCTTGGTCCAGGATAAGCCGACTCCTTGTTTTAACCTACATATAAGTCATGGACAGTTAGTTGAAAAAAAAAATGATAACAATGATGGGTATTATTATTATTTTTATTATTATTATTATTATTATTTTTATTATTATTATTATTATTATTATTATTATTATTATTGTTATTATTATTTTTATTTTAAAAAGCTAATTATCAAACTCAGATTTTTCTAAATATATATTTATTTAACAATTCTTCAAACACTGTTAGAGAGTCTTGTCTCTGTGGGATATGAAATGCTTTATAAAAGGCATCACATGAGCATAGTCAAGAACAATATTTTGCAGACATTCATGGCAGAAATAGTCTCCCATGATTAAGTACAGCAGCGTTACCACAAACATCAGCCTGCCCAGCATGATCTCACACAGCTGTACCCACACACACACACACACACACTCACACAGATTCCCCATGCACTCATTAGGAGTATGAACCACCAAAAAGCACTGAATTATAAAAGGGAAACAGTGACGCAGGTCTAATTTGGAGAAACAGGAGGTAACGCAAACACACACCAGCGAAACATACAAATACAAGGATAAAACTGAAAACGACCACATAAATGCACTCAAAAACACACACACAGAGGCACACATACACACACACACACACACACACACACACACACACACACATTAATAAAGTTGTCTGAGTGTTATTTGGCAGGGAGTGCAGGCGGGAGATTCATGATTTTTAATATGCATAGGAGCTGAGAAGTGGAAAACCAGACACCCTCTCACACACACACACACACACACACACACACACACACACACACATACTGCCTTATGTCCTCTTTGGGGGCGCACATGAAAACACCCTACTTTTGGGAACACCACTTTCTGAATGGTTTAGAGAGATGCCAGCAAGTGGGATGTATCACCAGAAAAATCTAGATTATGAAAATCACCTCAGATTTTCATTTAAAATAACTTTTGTCCAATTAGAATTTTTACCTTGAGATTGAGGACAAATAATTTTAATGTCAATTTTGGGGACTTTAACTGTACACAGATACACAAACTCATAAAAGTCACTTTCAGGTGCCTCAAAGTCCTTTGGGGACAGAAGTCTATGCAAGTAATTTTAGCATTTATTTGTTGCTATGTTTGAGTTATGAGAATATAAAACCTTCAAAATCAGTCTCAACACTGCTCCTGAGTAGCTCTTGACATATCTTAAACTTATTCTTACTTAACTTTTTCAACAGAAACCAAAACAACTGAAGGATGATGGCTTAACTAATGACCAATCCTTGCCATACTAACACGTTTTATGTTGGTAAGACTATCAACAACAGTTGGGATTCAATAAAATTCTACTGGAAACAATTTGTTCTAAATAAGATTAGACTCAATATGTTAGCCACATTTTCACCAGAATCAAATTTGCATGAAAATGAACATGACACAACAAACTAAGTTTTGCTGTCAAAACATGTTTTACTAACATGATGGTTAGACACATACAAATGGCTCCATAAGTTGCTGTTTAGGTAACAGGAGGGGCCAGCCTCAAAAGTGCTACTATTTTGTAAACAGAAACAGCTTGAGATGACAAGTACACTTCAACTATCAGTGTACACCAACAAGTATACTTTACTAGGGTACATTTTAACAAGAGTTCAAGATTTTGTCCATTAGTCCAAGTAACAAAATGAGTCCATTTCTTCCAAAAGAGAAATATAAAATGAACAATGCTCTGTAAAGAACAAAAACTATTGTTTAGCACAAACCCTTCTCTTCAAGGCAGTGATTCGATTTCTGACGTAATTTTTTACACCAGTCCAGCTGCGATCTCTCAGTGCGACGGGCTCTGCATTGATACACCGCAGACAGTCAATCTTTTGCGGTACCTTGCAAGTGCGTATGAAGTCCATCATGTGTCTTTCCACAGCACGTACCTCACGGTCATCCCACTTACGTTTAGAGTTGTCTCTGTTTGGAAGTGTCTGTGAAATGTCTATAAAGAAAAGAAAAAAAGGTGATGTCAAGTTACCTTTCTGTCAGTACCAATGTTAAATGTGCAAGGTCAACAGTGGTCAAGTGACAAATAATGGAAGACCATGAATAGGTTTTACTACACTAGTTTTCAATTTTAAAACACTCCTAAAAAAGGGGCATAGTTTGTGGTTTTAAATTACATGTAAATTAATTTGAACTTATATAAATAAATTATGGATGAGGCATGTTAAAGGGCATATTGCAGGTTAAAGACAACCATTTAGAAATGTATAGTAAAAAACCTTAAAAACAATATTCTGAAAGAAACTCTGAAACCACAGAGTCTCCTGGAGACGTTGTAGTATAATTTTTCTTACTTTTGCATTAAAAACCAGCATTTGAATGCAACTTCACTCAGGGGGGTCACTCTGAGTCTGCCTCTGTTTAACATTAATGAACATGGATCAGACTGTTACTCCTGTCAATAAAGAAGAAGAAAATCTGCATTCTTATGGTCCTCAGGCTTATTATTATGAGCTTGTTTGGCAAGATAAATAGGATGGAATAACAGCCTTAGGAGCAGCGGAGGAGAAGCGAGGAGAAGCAGAGGGGAACTGAGCAGCTGTACCGGTAAGTGCCCGCTGTTTGCTTGTGATATGTAGCCGAATGCTGTGTTCACATCAACAGTTTTAAATAAGATCAGCTGACTTAAAAAATAAGCAGCTGTTATAATGGGTCACATAGAGAAAGACAGAGGTTTATCAGCGCTCTATCAACTAATCTAGAGTCAGAAAACAAGACGATGCTCAGCTCACGTTTCTGTCGGGCTGAATCTCTGACAACTTTCTCTTACGTCATCTGCCACTGGGAGCTGGGCTCGGGCTGCTGCTGCTGCTGCTGCCGCTAGCGAAGCGATTTGCATTGATGGGACTGCACCCATGTCTGACACCTGGACCTGGCTCTGGTATCCCATCCTAAACTCCATAATATCGCCAGGTACAAAATCCTCACGAAAATGAGCACCACAGAGAACCGCGTTGTGGTGACCGATGCAGAAATAAAGTCTTGTCTTCTCACCTGCCCAAAGTGAATCCAAGCACAAAGCTAACGCCATTCATCTTCCTATTGGGGAAAAAAGAGGACTCCATGTCCTGTTAAGCTAATTTATCTGTATCCATCACAAATGCAGTTAAAGTAAACGCCTTAATGAATGGCCAAATTCAATCATAAAACAATAAAATCGACCCCTAAAGTCCGCTCTCACTCACTACCACCTGTTTTTCATATTGGCTCACAGCGGAGTGAAGTGACGCGAGTCCCTTTGGTGATGTTAAATGACACCATGTTGAAAAAAAGAGTGTTTTGAACAGCTATGCCGAAAACAGCCACTTCTTCCTCTAATTTTCGCCCTTTATCGATGTATAACACATAAAATCAATGATTGACTTATTCTACAGTCATTATTTGACAATGGTAAGTGTTAATTTACAAAAAATTGAACCTTCAATATGCTCTTTAACTACTTTTACTAATTATCCACAAAGGTGGCAAAAGTACTTACACTCTGTACTAACAAGTACAGATACTTGTGTAAAAGTCACTGGTAAAAGTTGGAAAAAAAAGTGATTCAACTCCTTAATTAAGGGTAAAAGTAAAAAAAAAAAACACACTGAAATTTACTTAAGTACAAAAGTAAAAATGATTACTATGTTAATTATACACAATACTTGCTTGATAACTTGGCAAAATGAAAAATAAACTAAAAGTGCTGTCAATCAATTGAAAACTTTAATCTGCTTAATCATATTTTTAGGCTGACATGCCATGCAGCTGCAGGAGCAGCAAGAGGTGACAGAGCTTTTTTATCCCACAGACAGTGAAGGTAACATGACTCTACTGGAGATAGAAATTACTGAACAGACTGAAGCTGCTGAAGACTGACCGGACCACAGCTTTCTGTCTGATGCTGTCAGTCACTGTGGAGCTGTGATGTGATATCAGGTGACAAGTCAGTACAACTCTGGTTCTGTCGTTTTTAAGCTGCGTTGTCATGTCCGTGGAAGTTGAATAAAAGTAACAGGTTATTTTTAACTATGCAAGGAGTGGAAAGTACAGGTTTTTGTGTTCAAATGTACGGAGTAAAAGTAAAAAGTTGTCAAAAATTAATCAATCAAGTAC
The DNA here is from genome assembly GCF_033239565.1 of Halichoeres trimaculatus. Lineage (NCBI taxonomy): Eukaryota > Metazoa > Chordata > Actinopteri > Labriformes > Labridae > Halichoeres > Halichoeres trimaculatus. The sequence goes on along the minus strand of NW_027437180.1, from coordinate 20,800,975 downwards.
AGATACTTGAAAAATCTACTTAAGTACAGTGACAAAGTATTTGTACTTTGTTACTTCCCACCTGGTTCTCCAAAACAACAACCTGCTATAGGATGGCTACAGCAGCTGACTACTGTGTATATTCTGTCATACCCAACTTTGGGGTTTTACTGGATACATTACTGTCACTTAGTACAAAAAATGATTCCTATTTCATTTTTACCTTGATCTAGAGAGGCATCAGAAGAAGTGGAGAGAGGTGGAGATGTGACCTCTGCCTCATGGTCGTCCTCAGCTGTGGTCTCTATGGCTGAGCTGACATTGGCAAGCTCATCCTCATCACTTGATACATCTGGTTCTTGTGAACAGTCAACTTTTTCTGAAGTGACAATGTCAGAAAAGTACAAAAAGGAAACGTTAGGAAAAGTAGCCTTGAGACAAAAACTCTCAATGGACTTCCTGCATTACTTAAGTTATACATTTACACAAAATAATTTTGTAAATAACATGATCATACACAATGCCTATGAGGAAAAATATGTAAAAATAACTGACGGACTAAATTTGCATCCCTCCAGTGTGAAACAGACTATTACAATTCTTCATCATTAAACTTAAATAACCAAATACAGTACAAAGAGTATAGTACAGGTAAAGAGCAGTGATGATGCATTTCTCATGGGATAATAACCATGGCGTTTATCTAACCTTAGTTGTACTAATATACACACATCCATACCTTCAGGGTTAATCTCAATGTCATCAAGAGCTTGACCTTTATACTGTGAGAGGGTCCCCTTCTCCACTGCCAAAAGCACTTTGCTCATTTTGGCGAGCTGTAGCGTTCCCTGTGGCAGGCGGTAATACTGCCTGTGCACACGAATGTCATGACCGAGAAAGTCTGCAAGCTGATCTGATTCATTTTCTTGAAGATTGAGTACCTGAGACATGGTAGCTATGTGCTTTCGCAGCTTTGTTGATGTTAAGGCCTCCGGATTTTTAGCACCACTCTCCCTTGCAAACTTTTGGATGCATTCTCCCCCTCTATAAGCAGACAAGGCACCTGGTCTAGCGAACATGTATATGTTCTCTTTGAGGACTCCGCACATCTCACGAGTTTCAGCAAGGAGCTCCATGGCTGACAGCATTGATGGCTTTAGCAGCACTGGGACTCCTCTTCCTCGTTTTCCCCTGATTTCTACTCTAGTGAAGAAATCACACATCTTCTTCTCAAGAGGGGTGAGACAGGCTTCCATGTCCGCATTGAGTTCTGACTTTTTCCTTGCCATGAAAGTGGCCAGCTCCATTCTTGACACCTCTCCTTCTCTTCTTCTGTTGAAAATAATGACCTGTGCCAGCGTTACTTTGGCAAGCGTTGCATAACTGTGTGCAGAGGGAGACAGTTTCAGCATTCTTTCAGCAACATCTTTAACCTTCTCTAAGTGAGAGTCCAAACATTTGACATCTTCAGTGAAAGGTAAAATTGGTGGCGCATTCCACTTCAACTCTTTCATAGTGGTTGTTGCACCTCTGGTTATCAGTGCCTTCCATCTGAATTTTTTAATGGTCTTGAATTCGCGAGCATATTCCACCAGGCCGTCATCCCTGTCAACTGTGGACAGATTCTCAGTCTCCACCAGCTCACAAAGTACACCCAGACTGTGGCCAACTTTTAGGGCTAAGGAAGGTGTCTGAAATGTGTTGTTCTCTGTGTTGTATCCAGCCAACTCTTTCACTGCAGATATCACTCTGTTGAAGTTGGATGGATAGATGAGTTCCTCTGCTTTCCGTATAGGAGTTTTCTTCTGAGCAACTACTAATAGTCGCCCAAGTTCTCGAAGTCTTTGTCTAATCAAGTCATGTCGGTTCTTTCTGGACCCATTTAGATCAAAGAGGTGTTGACCAAACTGCAACAGAAGTTTGTCATTTTGGATGGTCCGAGTGACCTCATCATAGCTCATGCAGGAAATCACACTCTTCAAGCCCTCACTAATCTCTTGGACAACAGCAGTTTTAAGGGCACATTTGGATCGAACTCGCTGCTTCCCAGTCCTGGATTCATCATCGGTTTCTTCTCGTGCTGGACAGATTTTCATGTGCTTCCACAAAGTCCTCTTGGCATAGAGTCCTTGACAATGAAAACAATGAATAAACTCAACAGCAGATCTGGCTTTTCGAGGTCTGTAGCAGGCCTGGAGCTCTCCTGCTCCCTTACTCACAACCTGAGCATTATAGGCAAAGTTTCCACGTCGTCTCAGAATATTTAATGCATTACGTCTCTCTTTTGAGTTCTTTGGAAATAGAACTGCTCTGGCAACCTCTTTTACATTTCCATGCACAGCTTCCAGGTGTCGTGCAATTTTTGAAGAAGGCTTGAGGCAATAGAGACAGTAGTTTCTTTTGTTATACACTCGACGACTTCCAGACTTTGAAGGAGGACATACTTTGATTGAGTCAGAAAGATGTTGGACTCTGCTTTTCTTTGGAGTGCTTGACATTATCTTCTCTAAATGAGGAGATGAGCTCTTTCTCTTCCTTGGAGTGTTGGAGTTCCTTTTCTCAGGGTTGTCTCTGGTTGGGTTTTTCACAGGAGTTCCAGAATCAGTGGCTTGACTTGCTGAAGACAAAAGGGGATATTGCAGAGATAGCGGAAGGTTTTTTGCAGCTGGATGGAGTTCTGTGTCCTCATCAGACACAGAGTCTGGAACGTAGTCTGAATCATTATAGTCTGTGTGATCAGATTCATCTAGGGAATCTTCCTTATATGCAGGGGCCTTGAGGAAAAAAAATGCAAAGGTTACTGCGCTGTGTTGATCGATTGCACTCTTATTATATAAACTTTCTCTCTTTTAGCTGTATATGAGAAAAACAGGGTAGATATACCAAATTCTATTTAAATAAGAGATAATTTACACATCAAATTGTACATACTGTTACGACTCAGGATGCAACAGTACAGGTGTTTATCCTGTACCAAGTGAATATAGACATTGTGGTCTGGTTTACAAATTCCTATGACGAATACACTTGGCTGTAAAATGGCAAGAGAATTTGTGAGATCGTTACCATTCTAATCCATGCTCACTGCTTAATGCATACCCAAACAAGGTGAAGCAGCTTTTTGTTTCGAAGCTCTCCACCTGCAAAACAATCTTTTTGAAGACTTTAGGTTTGCTAAATTCAAACCAATAACCATAAGTTGATAGTTAAAGTAGGGCTTAAATCATTTCTGTTCTCCGTGGCTTTGGTATCAGCCTCTATAATCTGTATTTATTTGCTTGGTCTCGTTATTGTATTTAAAAGGCAATTAATTGAATGAAACATTTAAAAAAAAAAGTCCTTTGTTTTATTGTCTTTTTACACCAAATTAAAAAAATCTCATATTTAAGTAGGTCAAAAACACTAACTGCACTACTGCCAGTTAAACATTAATGAACCAAACTCATTGTAAATCCATGTGTTAAGGTACACGCCAAACTGGGACTTCTGTATACTGTTACAACTTTACTTATTATTGCAGGAGAATACCTTTCTTTGTCTTAATGACCTCCATTTAGAGTCATCTGCTGAAAAATCCTCTGAATTCGGACAAGCTGACAATGATGATGATGACGAACACATAGCAGGAGCTCTTGTCTGACAAACAAAAAGATAAAAGCATTCCAGTATGAATAAATCTTGTATAAAACAATAGGCAATACAGACCTTTTAAAGTAAGAGTTAGTGATAGTGGTGTTTTGGGGGAATGATTTATGACCATTTCCATTCACTACCATGATAATAAATCACACTTCTATCCTCATCCCAGATAATACAATTATGGAAATAAAGAAGAAGGTTTATTTCTGAACAGCATTATAAAATCGACAAAATAGTGATAAATAGAATTATGTATTTATTTATGATGCCAAATGATAACACTGATGTCATCCATCTTGTGGAAAACAGCTGAAAACCAAATAACAAGCTAAAGTTAAAATGGAGTAGTGTCACCTTTGACATTGCTGCTGGCTCTCCACTGTCCACTGGATCACTGGCCATTGATGATTCATCCGCCAATGAAGCGTCTGATGAGGCTAGTGGCTAAAAAGACAAACCAAACTTTCTATTTGAAATATTCAAATTCAGTTTGTATTTAGAAAAAGGAAGATGCATAGCAACCCTTTCACTTCTATTATAATGCTTGATTAATTAAGAACATGTGAGTAATTGTAAAAATTGGCCCCAGTCAAGTTTGTACATACTTGAATATCATCACACTCGTCCTCAATGGCATTATCCAGGGGAGATTGTGAAGTCAGCTGAAGAAAAGAGAGAAAATCAACTAAAGCAAATATGAAATTCCATCCAACTACAATGACAAAACTTTCAGTAATATTAAACCAACTGTTATCAAAATCAAAATGTTGATAATGCCTTGCTCTTAAGTCAGCTAGTCATAAAAGAAGGCACTGTATCCTGTCTCTAGAAGCTATTAACATGTACTGCATGAAGTGAGGAAGCTGCATTGCATTTATAGCCTTGGTTTGCACTAGAAACAAATAGATTAAGTAACATAAAATATTCATCCAAACATTCCACAAATCTTGTGCTGGGAATTTCTTTACATAGTTGTCCCAATTTAAATATTTTGTGCCAGAGGTATTTCACCAATTTGGAATTGGGGCCTGAAAATAAAAATGTCCCCAGTTCAGAGACCAAAGACTTTTAATTCCAATTTTTTTTTTTTAAATCAGTGTGTATGCATGTTCAGAGTTGCAATTCTTGAGTACAATTTGGAGCTGTCAAGGCTGCTTTAAGTGATATACTTTTATCAAAGTGTTGAATAGTTCTAATAGTCATCAGTATTATAGAGTGTTTGGTCAGTAAACCATATCTGTCCCTCTCTCTTACTGTTCAGGCAGAAAAAAGGAGAAACATGTTCTGGAATCCCATTGCATCCCATTGGGCTGGTTCTGTCCTCTCTCTATGTTACAGTTTGACAGCTGTCAGTTTCTACAGTCATGATTCCATGACTAAAGAGTTGCAGTGACAAGATAGACAAGACAATTGTGAATTGTATAAACCCCATAAGTTGTACACAGTATATATAACTGAGTTGGCATATAAAAATAAGGTAGTAGAGTGGGCAAGACTTTAAGCAAGACTACAGAATTGTGCCTACACAGAGAGTTAATTACATCAGCACCTAAGTAGCAAGTTTTTTTTTTAATTAATTCAGCCTTATTCCCCACATTTGCAGCTGTCATCAGCTACTCACTGTACAGAGTGACACATCTGATTAGGAGGTTGAGTAGACTGAACTGAATAAGTATCTTAACCTTCAAATTTACTTTTAATTTGATCATTAAACATTTACTTGCAAATATTTCAGCAGAATTTTGGAATAATCACTTCAAGTTCAGTTCCCTTGCAGTGAATCTCCTGGTAATACACATGATGAAAAGAGTTTGGCAGATAGCAGTGTTCACACTACTCACAAGAGCATCCAGTTCTGCCAGTTCTTGAGCCAGCCGTGCACGTTTTAACAAAATCGCGGTATGTTGTCTCTCTTTAGCATTTCGCTGTTCCTCTGCAATTTTGTGTTGATTGAAGCATTCCTCGTGGTGCTTTCTCAGTTTGGCCATTCGAGACTATGAGGACAGAAATAAATTAGATAAGACCTTGTTGAGCAAAACAAAAATTACCTGAATCAAGACACTTAACAGTCAAAAATGTGCAATGGTGTAATAGTGATTACATTGAAAGATGAAAAGTGGCTGTTATTTGCCCCTGGATTGCTGCTGTTGAAGTTGATCTTATCTTTCATTACTGATGTATCCACAGGACCAGATAAAAGCTAAAAGACAAAAAGCATATATATATGCATGAACACCCTTTGACCAACATGAAAATGTATCAAACTTGGACCCTATGCACCATGTGAAGGAAAAAAAACTGGTGGTTACAGGTTGACAACTTAAGTTGCACTGCATTGCTGATTATGAATTGCAATGTTTTGATATCCTGCAATCTGCACATTCACACTTCTACTGTAGCTCATTAAGCTAAGTTCATCCTGTTCTCTGGCAACCCTGACCCCAGGTGGAGAACCACTTTTGTAGAGATCACAGGAAGTGTACAAAACTTCTATATAAAGTATAGAAAATATTTGTTGAATTCAAAATAAAAAAAATCATAGGCACAAGGGCTGTCATTTTATTTTCAAGTTTCGAACATTCGTTGGGACACGATGTGAAAAGTTCATGTTTGAGCTGTAATTACCTGTTTGAAATGTCAGCTGCAGTCTCTATTAGTGCATCTGACAGTGTGATATAGTTTGACTTGTGATCCAAACTAGGGCGCACTAAGAATTCACTATAATTGCATGCCCTACTGACCTATCACTAAATGAGGGACAATAATTAAGGACAAGAGCAAGCAAAGCCGTCCTGAGCAGACAGTCACAACACCAAAACATCTGAGAAGCAGCTTGTGGAAGTATTTTGGGTTCTACACTGTGGATGGCAAAGTTATGGACAAAGATAAAGCTGTTTGTCAACTTTGTAAAAAGCAGCTAATTGGCATGGCTGCACTCGAGCTGAGAGGTGTAATCTCTCTAGCGACACCTCTTGGCTGGCCTGGGAACATCTCAGGATCCCCCAGGAAGAGCTGGACGAAGTAGCTGGGGTGAGGGAGGTCTGGGCTTTCCTGCTTCGGCTGCTGCCCCCGCGACCCGACCCCGGATAAGCGGAAGAAAATGGATGGATGGATGGCACTCGAGCTGATATGCAGCCAGTCATGCAGTTAGTGTTTACACCAGAAGCGCCGCAGCACGTTTTAGCTTTGCCCCAGAAGTGGCTTAGGTCTCTGCGGACAATACGCAGCAAGCCTGTTTTTACAATTACCAAAGAGCAGATTGAATGGGTATGAAGTCAGACAAAGAAAAGGGAAGTAGAATCTGGTTATTTTTCTAAATAAAACACCCTGACTCACGATCATAAAAACACAGAAAATAAACGATTTTACTATGTAGCCTGCTCATCCATAGCAGACGCACATAAACAAGGGAGGAGGACCTAATCAAAAAACATCTAAGCAAGTAAACGTGATCAGGCAGGGAAAACGCTCGACTGCTGAAATACTTTTGAAAAGCTGCTGATGAGAACTCGATAGTGCACACGAAGGAACAAAAACGTTGAGCAGCCGCTAATACAAACTTGTGGGCTCACGTATTCAAAAGATTTTACAAGGTCCTTTAAAACTTGACCTTTTTGAAGAACTGACAGTCCAATAAGGAACATATGTAGTGGAATAATCAGAAGTGTGTAAAAGCCCAGTTAAAAATTCATTAAAAAATGGATCTATTTAAATTCTATTAAAAGCTATTTAGTGGGATTTATGTCAAGTCTATTAACAGACTTTCAATCAAGTTAACCCTAAGTAGTTTGTCAATCAGCCACACTTTTGGGGATGTTCAAAAAGCACACACTTGCTATCCAAACTTAATTGGGGACGTCCCGTTAGATGAAGCTGTCAGACACCAGTTTACCACACTACATGCCGAACTTGTAGTGTGGTAACTAACAAACAGAATCTGTCCCAATAACTGACAAGAGAAGAACTTACAGACGCAGGCTACTTGGTCTGCTCTAACAGTGTGCAGAGGGCTCATTCATACTCACTGATCCACTATATACAACACACATAACCAATAATATCTAATCCCCGAGAGGCTGAGTGGTCACAAAAACACACAATTTTAGAAACCAACAAGAGTTGTAGTTTGAATTTAAGTGTGTGAGGATGAAGGTGACTCCATTCATGTCAAGTCTGGGAATATTTTAACTACTCAGGGTTAACAGACAAACAACCATGATGAACCTAGTTAAGTTGGACAGTCATACCAAACTTTTGGGGTCATTCAATACACACACACTTGCAAAAAAAACCTAATTGGGGACGTCCGGTAAGATGAAGCTGTCAGACACCAGTTTGTTAGTCAAGCCAAACTTTTGGGGACATTTCAATACACACACACTTGCTAAAAAAACCCCAATTGGGGACGTCCCGTTAGATGAAACTGTCAGACACCATTTTTTCAGTACAAACCAACTTGTAGTGTGGTAACTAACAAAAAGAGTCTGTCCCAATAACTGACAAGAGAAGAACTTACAAAACAGGCTACTTGGTCTGCTCTAACAGTGTGCAGAGGGCTCATTCATACTCACTGATCCACTATATACAACACACATTACCAATAATATCTAATCTCTGAGAGACTGAGTAGTGTGTTATAATCTGGCTCCTACCTGAGGTCTGTCACTGTCATCCACAGTCTGCTCCAAAACATCAGGTGTTGATTGCTGCTGGAAAAAGAAGAAACACACAATTTTAGGAACCAACAAGAGTTAAAGTTTGAATTTTAGTGTGTGAGGATGAAGGTGACTCCATTCATGTCAAGTCTGGGAATATTTTAACTACTCAGGGTTAACAGACAAACAACCATGATGAACTTAGTTAAGTTGGACAGTCGTACCAAACTTTTGGGGTCATTCAATACACACACACTTGCAAAAAAAACCTAATTGGGGACATCCGGTAAGATGAAGCTGTCAGACACCAGTTTGTTAGTCAAGCCAAACTTTTGGGGACGTTTGAATACACACACACTTGCTAAAAAAAACCCCAATTGGGGACGTCCCGTTAGATGAAACTGTCAGACACCATTTTCTCAGTACAAACCAACTTGTAGTGTGGTAACTAACAAAAAGAGTCTGTCCCAATAACTGACAAGAGAAGAACTTACAAAACAGGCTACTTGGTCTGCTCTAACAGTGTGCAGAGGGCTCATTCATACTCACTGATCCACTATATACAACACACATTACCAATAATATCTAATCTCTGAGAGACTGAGTAGTGTGTTATAATCTGGCTCCTACCTGAGGTCTGTCACTGTCATCCACAGTCTGCTCCAAAACATCAGGTGTTGATTGCTGCTGGAAAAAGAAGAAACACACAATTTTAGGAACCAACAAGAGTTAAAGTTTGAATTTTAGTGTGTGAGGATGAAGGTGACTCCATTCATGTCAAGTCTGGGAATATTTTAACTACTCAGGGTTAACAAACAAACAACCATGATGAACTTAGTTTAGTTGGACAGTCGTACCAAACTTTTGGGGTCATTCAATACACACACACTTGCAAAAAAAAACCTAATTGGGGACATCCGGTAAGATGAAGCTGTCAGACACCAGTTTGTTAGTCAAGCCAAACTTTTGGGGACGTTTGAATACACACACACTTGCTAAAAAAAACTCCAATTGGGGACGTCCCGTTAGATGAAACTGTCAGACACCATTTTCTCAGTACAAACCAACTTGTAGTGTGGTAACTTACAAACAGAGTCTGTCCCAATAACTGACAAGCGAAGAACTTACAAACACAGGCTACTTGGTCTGCTCTAACAGTGTGCAGAGGGCTCATTCATACTCACTGATCCACTATATACAACACACATTACCAATAATATCTAATCTCTGAGAGACTGAGTAGTGTGTTATAATCTGGCTCCTACCTGAGGTCTGTCACTGTCATCCACAGTCTGCTCCAAAACATCAGGTGTTGATTGCTGCTGGAAAAAGAAGAAACACACAATTTTAGGAACCAACAAGAGTTAAAGTTTGAATTTTAGTGTGTGAGGATGAAGGTGACTCCATTCATGTCAATTCTGGGAATATTTTAACTACTCAGGGTTAACAGACAAACAACCATGATGAACTTAGTTAAGTTGGACAGTCGTACCAAACTTTTGGGGTCATTCAATACACACACACTTGCAAAAAAAACCTAATTGGGGACATCCGGTAAGATGAAGCTGTCAGACACCAGTTTGTTAGTCAAGCCAAACTTTTGGGGACGTTTGAATACACACACACTTGCTAAAAAAAACCCCAATTGGGGACGTCCCGTTAGATGAAACTGTCAGACACCATTTTCTCAGTACAAACCAACTTGTAGTGTGGTAACTTACAAACAGAGTCTGTCCCAATAACTGACAAGAGAAGAACTTACAAAACAGGCTACTTGGTCTGCTCTAACAGTGTGCAGAGGGCTCATTTATACTCACTGATCCACTATATACAACACACATTACCAATAATATCTAATCTCTGAGAGACTGAGTAGTGTGTTATAATCTGGCTCCTACCTGAGGTCTGTCACTGTCATCCACAGTCTGCTCCAAAACATCAGGTGTTGATTGCTGCTGGAAAAAGAAGAAACACACAATTTTAGGAACCAACAAGAGTTAAAGTTTGAATTTTAGTGTGTGAGGATGAAGGTGACTCCATTCATGTCAAGTCTGGGAATATTTTAACTACTCAGGGATAACAGACAAACAACCATGATGAACTTAGTTAAGTTGGACAGTCGTACCAAACTTTTGGGGTCATTCAATACACACACACTTGCAAAAAAAACCTAATTGGGGACATCCGGTAAGATGAAGCTGTCAGACACCAGTTTGTTAGTCAAGCCAAACTTTTGGGGACGTTTGAATACACACACACTTGCTAAAAAAAAACCCAATTGGGGACGTCCCGTTAGATGAAACTGTCAGACACCATTTTCTCAGTACAAACCAACTTGTAGTGTGGTAACTAACAGAGTCTGTCCCAATAACTGACAAGAGAAGAACTTACAAAACAGGCTACTTGGTCTGCTCTAACAGTGTGCAGAGGGCTCATTCATACTCACTGATCCACTATATACAACACACATTACCAATAATATCTAATCTCTGAGAGACTGAGTAGTGTGTTATAATCTGGCTCCTACCTGAGGTCTGTCACTGTCATCCACAGTCTGCTCCAAAACATCAGGTGTTGATTGCTGCTGGAAAAAGAAGAAACACACAATTTTAGAAACCAATAAGAGTTAAAGTTTGAATTTTAGTGTGTGAGGATGAAGGTGACTCCATTCATGTCAAGTCTGGGAATATTTTAACTACTCAGGGTTAACAGACAAACAACCATGATGAACTGAGTTAAGTTGGACAGTCGTACCAAACTTTTGGGGTCATTCAATACACACACACTTGCAAAAAAAACCTAATTGGGGACATCCGGTAAGATGAAGCTGTCAGACACCAGTTTGTTAGTCAAGCCAAACTTTTGGGGACGTTTGAATACACACACACTTGCTAAAAAAAAACCCAATTGGGGACGTCCCGTTAGATGAAACTGTCAGACACTATTTTCTCAGTACAAACCAACTTGTAGTGTGGTACCTAACAAAAAGAGTCTGTCCCAATAACTGACAAGAGAAGAACTTACAAAACAGGCTACTTGGTCTGCTCTAACAGTGTGCAGAGGGCTCATTCATACTCACTGATCCACTATATACAACACACATTACCAATAATATCTAATCTCTGAGAGACTGAGTAGTGTGTTATAATCTGGCTCCTACCTGAGGTCTGTCACTGTCATCCACAGTCTGCTCCAAAACATCAGGTGTTGATTGCTGCTGGAAAAAGAAGAAACACACAATTTTAGGAACCAACAAGAGTTAAAGTTTGAATTTTAGTGTGTGAGGATGAAGGTGACTCCATTCATGTCAAGTCTGGGAATATTTTAACTACTCAGGGTTAACAGACAAACAACCATGATGAACTTAGTTAAGTTGGACAGTCGTACCAAACTTTTGGGGTCATTCAATACACACACACTTGCAAAAAAAACCTAATTGGGGACATCCGGTAAGATGAAGCTGTCAGACACCAGTTTGTTAGTCAAGCCAAACTTTTGGGGACGTTTGAATACACACACACTTGCTAAAAAAAACTCCAATTGGGGACGTCCCGTTAGATGAAACTGTCAGACACCATTTTCTCAGTACAAACCAACTTGTAGTGTGGTAACTTACAAACAGAGTCTGTCCCAATAACTGACAAGCGAAGAACTTACAAACACAGGCTACTTGGTCTGCTCTAACAGTGTGCAGAGGGCTCATTCATACTCACTGATCCACTATATACAACACACATTACCAATAATATCTAATCTCTGAGAGACTGAGTAGTGTGTTATAATCTGGCTCCTACCTGAGGTCTGTCACTGTCATCCACAGTCTGCTCCAAAACATCAGGTGTTGATTGCTGCTGGAAAAAGAAGAAACACACAATTTTAGAAACCAATAAGAGTTGAAGTTTGAATTTAAGTGTGTGAGGATGAAGGTGACTCCATTCATGTCAATTCTGGGAATATTTTAACTACTCAGGGTTAACAGACAAACAGCCATAATGAACTTAGTTAAGTTGGACAGTCATACCAAACTTTTGGGGTCATTCAATACACACACACTTGCAAAAAAAAACCTAATTGGGGACATCCGGTAAGATGAAGCTGTCAGACACCAGTTTGTTAGTCAAGCCATACTTTTGGGGACGTTTGAATACACACACACTTGCTAAAAAAAAACCCTGATTGGGGACGTCCTGTTAGATGAAACTATCAGACACCATTTTCTCAGTACAAACCAACTTGTAGTGTGGTAACTAACAGAGTCTGTCCCAATAACTGACAAGAGAAGAACTTACAAACACAGGCTACTTGGTCTGCTCTAACAGTGTGCAGAGGGCTCATTCATACTCACTGATCCAACATATACAACACACATTACCAATAATATCTAATCTCTGAGAGACTGAGTAGTGTGTTATAATCTGGCTCCTACCTGAGGTCTGTCACTGCCATCCACAGTCTGCTCCAAAACATCAGGTGTTGATTGCTGCTGGAAAAAGAAGAAACACACAATTTTAGAAACCAATAAGAGTTTAAGTTTGAATTTAAGTGTGTGAGGATGAAGGTGACTCCATTCATGTCAAGTCTGGGAATATTTTAACTACTCAGGGTTAACAGACAAACAGCCATGATGAACTCAGTTAAGTTGGACAGTCATACCAATCTTTTGGGGTCATTCAATACACACACACTTGCTAAAAAAATGTTCAACCAAGTTAAATTCATTTAAGGCCTAAATGCATCCAAAGCAGGATACCACCCAACTCCAGGGCACATCATGGAAAAGCATGTTACATTAGTTCTCAGTCAACCAAAACAAATGTTATCACAATTCATTTTGTAATAATTCCATCAATTGAAAACAAAATTCAAACATTTCTTTAATTTGTTCAAATATCCATGACTTGCTGGTGTACCTGCTTGCGCCAAGGCCAGTCTGCATTTCCATAGTTGTAGGTAACTTCTTCACCTGGGGTTATGTCTTTTATTGCAAACAAGCATAGATGTGGCATCCCACCAATATCAATCGTTTTCATCTTGCAGTTTGGCTTTTTGTTGTCATCGTTCACAAGCCTTCCCAGCGACTCATCTTCAACTGATGCATCAAGACTAAAGAAAAAGAACAAAGTCCAGTTGAAGTTGCCTACATGGTTTGTATGCAGTGGTTAGCATAGTAAGAAAGTTGAAAATATCATGTAAAATTTGGAAAAAGAATGATTGGAGAGAAAGGAATGTTTGATTTCACAGCTGAGCAAGCCATTGAAGTATGATATAAATCTAAAGCTGGGCAAAAACAAAGAGAAAATCTATACAATTACAAGACCTATATGAATAATCTTGGTATCAAAACAAAGGTTACTCTTGTGGAATTATTGTAGAGGTGAAAGCATCACATCTACTAGGGCTGATAAAATGAAGATTTATACTATATTTCAATTTTCGTCTGAAAAAATGTACTTCATTTAGAGTGAATATCCCTTTTACATGAGGCCAGTGAAGACATAGAACTCTAATTCAAAGTGCTTGTGAAGCAGCTCAGTGCGGAGTTTCACAGAGATCAGGTGAACAGGAAGGAGTTTTAGGAGTTTGAGCATAAAAATGGCCATTTAAACATATTTAACCATCAAATGTCTCATTTAAGTTTTCTCGTATATAAAACTGTACAAATTATGGCTGGGCGACATGGCCTAAAAATGTAGTCATGCTAATTTCTGACTATATCACGGTACACAATATCTCAATAATTTAAAAACTCCTCAAGAGTACTTCAAGAATGTGTCATTCTCACCTTTTGATGCATCAAATGACACCAGTATAATAGTTTAAGTCATCTCTGCAAGACTTCTCTACATTAAATGGTCCTGTTTGTAATATAGTAGTCAGTGGTTCGGATTTTTCTTTTCATTTGCATGGAAAAAACGGGGGAAACTACCCATGTCATGCATTGATTACACATGCAAGGAAGGGGCATATTCACTTTTACTTACCAATAACTTTTCCCTTTCCACTCAAAATCAAACAGGAACACTGCTTCTGTGTCGTCATAGTGCCTAAAATGAAGGGGCCTGTCCTGTTTGAGAAGGTTGCCACGGTATTCAACCACAAAATCTCCTTTTCTGAAAGCCTCAGTAGCAAAAACCCCTCGACCTTTAAAAAAAGGAAAAAAGCAAACACTTTATCAATATTTCTCCTCTACTACAGCAGCCTGCCATATTTTTAATCAGAAGCTATTGTTCTGGAAGCTACAGCAAAGCTGTGCAACGATATTGTGTAAGAGCAGTGGTTTCCAAATGCTGGGCCATCAGAAAAGTCCTGGTGTGCCTTGGAAGTATTCAAAACCGGAGTATTACTAAATTCACAATTATACAACAAGTAATGAACAGAAGTGTAGACATCTTTTGATTACAAGATGCATCATAATGCCGACATAAAGGCTTTGCATTGATATTGAGACAGGGCATGATCTTGCAGCAGGGAAAAAATTCAGGGTGTGCAGCAGCATAGGGTGGAGTTATTCTCGGAGCATCTGATTCATTAATAATGTATGTACAGAAATTTTAACAAAATATTACCAAAATGACTCAAAAACACGATATAATCCAGCTCTCCCAATCCACATAGCCTGACAAAGTTACCATTAAAAATGAGATATGCATCAGATGCAGTGCTGACTTAATTAAAAAACATTCGATAAATCAAAAATCTAAAAACTAACCTTTGTGCAGATTGATAAAACGCTCTTTGAGTCCAGCCTTATCAATTTTCGAGTGAATGTGTTGCTCTGCATCTTGTTGTGGAGTGACTCGTTTTCTCTTCCTCTCTCTCTCCATTGTACCTCCAATGTGAGCCATCTCACCTACTGGAGAGAGAACTTTAATCTATTAGTATCACCAAGATCAGTTAACAGATTCTCAGTTAACTAACATGTACCATTCAATAGTTTTGTAAATGCTTAATTTAAACAAACAAATAATTTAAACAATGTGTTGTCATTACAATACACTTAACACAATGTCTTATATTAAAGTTCATGCCATAACTGATTGAAAATCTCAGTGCAAGACCCTCCAAGGTATAACGTTAAATAGCAGTTTATTCTTATCAATGCAATCAGCAAAATCTACTCGAAATTCAAAGAGTCATCCCCTCCTCCAAATACTGTATCATTAGTTATAATCATAAACTGTAAGGTCATTCACAAAAAGGTTCACTAAGACCAGAGCTAATCTGCGCAGCGGCTCCCTCAACTCATCTGTTCCAAACTAACTAGTGTACCTGTGCGTCATCCATTCCGCTAGCTTACCTTAACGTTAGCCTGCAAAGCGCCGCTATGGTAATGCTACATTAGCGTCGCTAGCGTCGTTAGCGTCGTTAGCGTCATTAGCGTCGTTAGCGTCGTTAGGGTCATTAGCGTCATTAGCGTCGTTAGCTAGCGTCGTTGGCGTCATTAGCGTCGTTAGCGTCATTAGCATCGGGGCTAAAGCACCCAGATATCTGCACCAATGCAACAGAAACTCGGAAGCGGCACATTTTAACTGATGTCTCAGTCATTACACGGCTGGATGTTGGCACACTGCACAAAACCCTGCTATTCCAGCACAATGTTTTGCTTACCTTAGAGGGTAGCTCCTTCCTTGCATCCTGCTGTCATTCCAAACAACATTGACCGTAGCACATGCGCAGGGCTGCCGGTTAGACACGCTTCCTGTCGGGGGATGGGCTATGACGCGAGACTTCGCAAAATTTTGCTTTGCCCATTGGAGTTGTCCTTTGTAATTGTGTGTGGAATGAATTGTGCATTATGAGTGTTTTACACTTCAGTCAACCGTGACTATCATTTATTGTGCAAGTCACCAGAGTGCAGGCCTTGTATTTATTTATTCATATAATAATATATTAGTAATAATAAGAATACAATACATAATTAGTAATATAATAATAATAATATAAGTAGTAAGTTCAACTACATTCACAAATACTGCTCACCTCATAAGCAGTATTAATTACAATTCTCATAAAACTGAAACCCATCCAGCAGTGCGTTATCCTTCCCTGTATGGCATGTTGATAATTAGGGCCTGTTTTATCAGAAGATTATTGGAACAGTTATCAAAGGAGTTGGCTACATTTGTGATATAGAAGTCAAAATGTGTCCCACTTCCATTCAGCTTCGGTTAGATCAAGGTTGGATTAGTCTGCTTGAGAAAGACAAAAACAAAGGATGCATGGTATAAAAACTTATTACCTCTATCCCAGAACGTTTGGATTCATCTGACTCTGAGTAATAGAGAAATATATCCTGAAATCAGTTTTGTGTAGAAGCTTATTATGATTAATTCCAAACCTAAGTGATCTGTTACACATCAACCACAGCTAAAAAATTCTTCATGTTTGGATTTAAAATCATCTAATTCTGTACTCTGCATCTAGATTGAGTTTCTTGAGTTTCAAGGCTTTATTGTTGTCAGTCATTGAACAGTATGTGTCTTTAATGTTTTTGTTCCTTCAAATTATATACTACATATCCTGCTTCAAAAATGAAAGGAAAAGAAAAAGAAAAAGAATTAGTGGTATATGAACTATAATAACTAATAAAATCCCTTCATTTTAGTAAGTATGTAACAATGATAAATTAATTCCAAATCAACCAAAATCTACACTTAACAATGTTTATTTTCATAAAGCAGGAAGGTGGGTGTAAAATGGTTGTTGGTGGGCATGTAGGTCTAGAGAAGATCTATGTAGGCTAACCAGTGATAGCAAGCTATCAACATGGTTTGCTCTATCGATGGTTCATACAGACAGGGACAAGTTAATTTCAGTAACTTGCAGAAAAAAAATCAGCAAGTCACAAATGGAGCTATGGATCTAAGATCATCATAAGATCACTCTCTAAAATTGACAGCTTCTCCCTCTCCATTGACAGCTCCTAAAGTCTCCTCCTTCCCTCAGGTTAAGAGTCTGGGTGTCATCTTAAACAGCACACTCTCCTTTCAGTCACACATTAATAATATCACCGGGTCTGCTTATCACCACCGAAATATGAACCATCTCTGCCCCTCCCTCACTTCTCACAGTGCCTCCATTCTAGTCCACATCCCGCTCCCTTACACCCTCCTCCTCCATCCACCTCAGCTTGCCGTCTGCCCGCTTCAGTACCATGGGGAGCAGGGCCCTCAGTCACTCTGTGCCCCATCTCTGGAACTCTCTCTCCCCAGACCTCCGTAACTTGAACTCTCTTTCTCTCTTCAAATCCAGACTCAAAACACACCTTTTCAGAATCGCTTATTTGCTTTAACTTCATTTTGCCACTTTCATCTACTTCATCATTGTCTGTTGTGCACTGCTGTTTTTTATAGTTGTATTTTTTATTGTTGTATTGTTTTTTTATTTTAGTGATGTTATTTTATTGTACAATGTCCTTCAGTGTTCAGTGATCTATCATCTATCATTATTATTCGCAAAAACAGTTCAAGCTCAGAGTAGATGGAGAGCATTTGTGAACAGCAGTTTTCAGATTTTGCCACGGATTATTGATTGGATTTAGGACTGGACTTTGATTTGGCCATTCTAACACATAAATATGTTTTGTATTACCGTGGCCCTGGCTTTATGTTTAGGGTCAGTGTCCTGCTTGAATGTGAACCTCTGCCCCAGTCTCAAGTTTTTTGCAGAATCTAACAGGTTATCTTCCAAGATTGCCCTGTATTTTGCTCCATCCATCTTCCCATCAACTCTGACCATCTCCCCTGTCCCTGCTAAAGAGAAGCTCCCCAAGAGCATGAAGATGTCACCACCATGACAGTGGGGATGTTCCGTTCAAAGTCGTTTGCAGAGTTAATTTTTTTCCACACATAGCATTTTGTATCGGGCACAAAAGTTCGATTTTGGTCTCATTTGACCAGAGCACCTTCTTCCACATGTTGGCTGTGTCTCCTACAAAGCTTCTGGCAAACTGCATACAGGACTTCTTATGGTTTTCTTTTAACAATGGCTTTTTTCTTGCCACTCCCTAAAGGCCAGATTTGTGCAGTGCACTACTAATAGTTGTCCTGTGGGCAGATTCCCCTACCTGAACTGTGGATCTCTGCAGTTCATCCTGAGTCTCCATGTGCCTCTTGGCTGCATCTCCTTTCAGCCTGTAAGTTTAGGTAGACGGCCGTGTCATGGTAGGTTTGTAGTTGTGCCATACAATTTCCATCTCCAGATGATGCATTGAACAGTGCTCTGTGAGATGTTCAAAGGTTGGGAAATCTTTTTTATAGCCTGACCCTGCTTTAAACTTCTCCACAACTTTAGCCCTGACCTATTTGGTGTGTTCCTTGGACTTCATGATGCTGTTTGCTCCTCAATTTTCTTTTAACGAACCCCTGAGGCCATTACAGAACAGCGGAATTTGTAGTGGGATTAGATAACCCCAGACTCTATTTAGTCATTAGGTCAGCATGCGATAATTCAGCAATCATCAGGCAACTTTTGAAGGCAATCAGTTGCACTTAGAGGAAACAGGACTGAATGCTTTTGCACACTGCACTTCTATCACTGTCAAACATAACAAAAATAACTCTACTTGCATGGACAAAATTTCCTGGACAGATTCATATCTAAATGCATTACTATTATTTTACTAAAGCGAGGTAAACCAGCTGGATACACATTCAGGAATGATACACGTCAGAGAACTGCATTCAGCGTTGTTCCTACTATCAAAAATATGTCTTTATTCCTTTGATCTGTAATCATTTTCTCCCTTGTGGTATCAAAACTGATATCAAGTATCATATCTTTTTAAGTATCTGTATTGAATTTGAACACTAATGCATGCCAGTCTGTGATTGCTTGGTTTAGCTAAATTATCATACTGTTTGACTGCCATGAGCCACCGTACTGTGTACTCTCATCCAATCAGAATGCAGTCTAGTTCACTTTCCCTTGGGTTCTGTACTGCAATTGCCAGTTACTCCAGACATAAATGCAGTCACGTACATTTGGTGCGATCATTGACAGCAGTCAACTTCTGCAGAAAGGCTTTAAGACGCAGGCTTAGTAACAGTATCTATGTGCTTTCAATAGTTTGCATTACATAGGAGCGCACCTTCACTTAGCTCAGTGGTTCTCCAACTGGGGGGGACCCTCAGGGGGGCCCAGAGTTATCACAAGGGGGGCTCAGCAAAGCTACCAAACAAAGTAAAAACAAAAACAATGAAATATAATGAAGTCTTTGGCTAATGAAGACAGATCATGATGTGCTGTGTCTCAAAAGTCAAAATATTAGATTCTGACAGTCTGAAGTAGAACAAGTAAAGACATCTGAGACACAAAAGGGATCCTGTTGATATTTCAGAGAAAAAAAATCTGTTGTGCACAAGTTAATTTACAGTTTACACAGACATTTGTTCTTATTCTTTTTTAGTTGAGATGTCACACTGAAGTTGCAGTTCTGTATTGGTCTTATAGATGTATGCAATAAGATGCATAAATGTATTTGCATGGTTGATGGGGCTTGAAAATATTTTTAATTATAGAAGGAGGGCCCCATGAAAAAAATTTCAGGAAACACTCACTTAGCTAATCTTGCCAACTTGATCTTCAAGTTAGTGCAACTTGAAAGTTTGTAAAAAGAATTAAGTTTCCCAAATTTAAAAAGCATGACTCACAACTGTACTTAACTTTAAGCAAGTTGGGTTTGTTTAAAGTTAAGCAAACCCTAGACAAATACACATGACTTGAGCAGATGACACCGGTACATGTGCTACTGTAGTGCCAGCTACATTTCTAGCTATGGATAGCACTGAATAAATACGTGATATCTTCACAGTCAGACTTTATTTTTGCTGAGTTATCATTTACTGTGTATCCTACCAATTACCCTGCCTTTGGGGTCGTGCAGTTCCACACACATCCACTAGGGGAAATGTAGAGTTATACACAGATTGGGGGCAGAGGACCACACACACACACGAAATCTCTGAAAAATATCATTTTTGGGGACAATGGAGATTTTAACATAGAAACCCATATTAGAGCATGCTGAATGCAACTGCAATGAAATCTAATTGGGGACCGTGGTTTTGGCCCCCAAAGGCAATGGTGCCCCCAATCAACTGGTGTGTGAGCTGATGACATTCCCCAATTTGGACATAAGTAAGAACACACACACACACACACACACACACACACACACACACACACACACACACACACACACACATGATACAGTGAGACATCCGTTTCAGTGCACCACACACACATATCACATGAACTATGAAGATGTTTTGGGGTTGGTTTGGTGACAGACAGCAGCCAACACACAACAGCTCCCTCCCAGCAGAGAACACAGAGCGCTCACATCATTAACACCTCCTGCTGCGTACTGCCGGGCCTCAACCGTCTGGAGACACAAAGAAACACACTCAGGACACCAAGCTAGAAGGTGCTATAAATGTGTGTATTTATGTCTCTCCCCTGTGTGTGTGTGTGTGTGTGTGTGTGTGTGTGTGTGTGTGTGTGTGTGTGTGTGTGTGTGTGTGTGTGTGTGTGTGTGTGTGTGTGTGTGAGAGAGGGTGCACTCTGTCTCCCAGAAGCCTCGACTCATCTGCTAATTAGTCAGGAGCAATTAAGTCCGCTTAAACTAACCGCACAGCAGAGGCTGTCTGAGCACACATGCAGGTAAACAAATAATCACAAACAGAGGGAAGGACTCACTTTAACAGTATCAGACAATAAAATAAAGCAAAATGAAGCAAAAGGAGTCGTCAACTGGAGGCAAAAGAGGATTTAATTGGCAGTAAAGAGAAGGAAAAGGCGGAAAGAGAGGAAGAAAAGGGTAATAAGCAGGGAGGAAAAAAAGAGGAGAAAGAGATAATCATAAGTCCCAATGGACAGATTGAAGCAGAGCGGATTCTATCACATGCTATCTCTCATTTATATGCTAATTCACTCTATTAACAGATAGAGAGAGGGTCTAATGAATACCTACTGATTGCTGTTTGTTCATTAGTTAGTTTGTGTGTTTTTAAGAGAAATGTTGAGCAGAGAAAGCAGCCAGCTGTTTTCTG
The DNA here is from genome assembly GCF_033239565.1 of Halichoeres trimaculatus. Lineage (NCBI taxonomy): Eukaryota > Metazoa > Chordata > Actinopteri > Labriformes > Labridae > Halichoeres > Halichoeres trimaculatus. Next base: position 20,779,650 of record NW_027437180.1, on the reverse strand, counting down.
TCAAAAGACAAACTGTCTCATATCATCCTTTACTACTCGTAAGTGGAGCAACAAAGAAATAAAGAGGAATGAAATGAAAAATATAGAAAATAAAGCCAGAAACAGAGATGTTGTCAATGTAATTCAATTTGGATTAACGCTGTGAATCATCTCCTTTCATCCCTCCCTCCCTCCTTCTCTCCTCTCCTTTCCTCTGTCACTTTTGTTCCTTTATGATACTGATAGCCACTCGAGTGTTTCTCTCATTTTCTCCTCTTAGCTGCTTCTGCTGCTCTCAGTGAAGCTCATATTGGAGTTCACACCGTGTTCATGTGCTTTAGTGACCTTCAAATATACACGAGTTAAGAAGTCAAGGTGCAACAATGAACAAATGCAGGTAGAGGGGAAGTCATTTTGTGACATTATTCTCAGGAATTAAAGTTTTTATTGCAAGCCTCATTTAACCTTTGGTGCCTGCATGTTCTGGTTATGTTCCTGCCAATTTTATTTGAAGCTGATGATTATTTTAAGAGAGGAAACATGTAGATGTTTAACTTTAGATGACAAATTATAATGATTCTCAGCTTCCATTGTAGTAGCCTTTTTGGGTAGCAAGTGATATAAAGTTGGACACAGCTTGTTGGTGATACTTGTCACACAGCTGCGTTGTCATGAAACAACCTTTAAGTTATTTCTGTAGAGAAAATCTTTGAGACAAGCCATTCGAGCCTTCTCCATTATACAACAGGTTAGCTATTGTTATTAGGGCCCGAGCCCTGAGAATCGGGGCAAAGCCCTATTGAAACCCTTGCGATTATCATTTTTCTTTTGTGTGCGCCTTTAACCCCAAATTGTGTGCCTTTCGCTTGGAAAAAAAGGCAAACGCACCAAGCCCCGAAATTCAATCCTGGTGAAAAATTTACGATCCCACTGCCTGCCCAAAAATGAATGCTCCATAGCGCCCCCTAGGGGTTCAAAACTGCAGCCCCTCGGGCTACTTTGAGCTACAGCCCTGAAATTTGGTGCGTTTAACAAGCATGCTCAGCCCCAATAAAAAAGTCTCTTACAACTACCGTGATATCTGAACACAAACTTTGCTATTTGGACCCAAACATTGTAATTTTGTGATTTCTAGGCGATGTATCTGAACGAACTAGTCCTACATTTTTTGTCACACACAACTCCAAACTTGGCTTGTGTATACTACACACAATGAAGATTAATAATCATAATTGAATTCTTATAAAAAAAAATTCGGTATGGCTACGACATGGGCTCAAAGTTCGGAATTTTAAAACTTTGTCAGATTTACACAAAAACAGACACACATGTTCTGTGTTGTGCCCCTGCAGCCCGTCCAGCCACTTTAAGCTACGCCTTACATGTTTTGGCCATAACTATCATGCCTACACCTATGGCTTTTGGCTGAGCCACATTTTGCTGCACATGTGGCGGCTAGGGCATGCTCCGATTGGCAAGCACCGAGCGAGGGCCCGCTCATTGCTGCTTGCAGCTTTAATTTTCATGCTTTTGTAATGTATCAGTGTATGGCTTTGAGACTTTGTTTCAGGTCTGTATAGATGTTTCAATTACATAAAAGACAAATCTAGCTCATACTGAACTCTGGCTGTGTCTCAAGTTAGACATTTTAATTAGTTGCCACTTGGTGTGCCCTTGAAAGAGCAGTTATGTCTCATGTCCATTAACTTTTCCTTAACAGGAGGCTGGCAGCAGGTTCAACCAAGTCTCACAGAGTTCTTGAATTGAGCCCTACATGCAAAGAACATCCAGGGATTTCAGCAGCATGTATTTCCTTTTTGTAAACTTTGTCAAGTATGGATGTGTGACATGGTATAGTTATGTAATAGAATAAAGATCAGGTCTCCATTGATATCATTGTTAACTTATTGTTTTCTTATGTTATTTAGAAGCCATCAAAGGGCCTCACAAGCCTCTTTTCAGGTTTTCTCCAGAAGCGAATTGCTTGCTTGCTTGCTTATAGTATATTTAATGTCACTGCTCTTAAATTTTATAAAGCACCATCAGCTGTGTTACTTTCAGACATAAATACAACTTAAAAAAAACATCTCTTTAAAAGCTAAAAACTATGTCATGGATCAATATTTACTTTTGATTAAAGTGTTGGTTTTAAAATGTTGTGTAAATAGTGACTCTGACAGATGGAGGCTGTGATTCATTGAGCACATATCCTCTCCTTAACATTACTCATTCAGAGAAACACAAGTATCCATCCATGGAGGAGCTTAATCTGTCTGCACACATTACTCTCTGTTTCCTCCTCTCTCTCTCTCTCTCTCTCACACACACACACACACACACACACACACACACACACACACACACACACACACACACACACACACATAAAGATCATTACCCTGCCTTGTCACAGACACTTAGAGAAACACAAAGACGGGGACCTGAACCAAAATTCTGAGATGATTTTCCCGCCTGTCACCACAAGGAAGGTGTGTGTACGCTTCACCGTACCTATGTGTGTGTGCGTGTTTGTGTAGGCAGAGACCACATGCAAAGGGTTTCCACGGCCGACAGCCAGGGGTTATTGAGGAGTTCCCCTGGGCTGTGATTGCTTTTCCAGGGCTATCATCACAAAGACTACACTTATACTCAAACAGCGCTCTTTGTCAAAATACAAGGATAGAAGCTGTGACACCAGAGTGAACTAAACAAATGAGAAGCAGCAGCTTCTGTATGCATGGACAAACAGGGTACAAATACTTAAAACACACGGCTATAGACTGCTCCTGCATAAATTGAGTCTGCACGTATACATTATATTCTCATAGAAGACATGAGAATGCAAAGATATTAAAGTTCAGACTACACTGGTTCTTTGTAATAAAGCAGTCTTCAGAATAAGGTTACAGGAGTTAAAACGTCCTCATTTGTTGTGTTCAATGACCTCTGGGTTATAAAAATTGTGAAACCCTTTAAAAACACTAAGAGTGGGGAAGATGCACTCATTCAACTCTCTTGGTGTGTGGGTTAAGGAGCCTGAATAACAGTGGATGAGAAAAAACAAGTCTCCAACCGCAAAAAAGGACAGAAATGTCTACGAAACATTTTTTCAGTCAAAGTGACTTAGCAACAGTCATTTTCTTTGGTTAATGTACTGTCAATATTAAAACACCTAAGTAATCTACCTGCCTAGCTTTTCACCAAATTTTGCAAGCATGTTGAAATCATGAAAACAATTTTACCATCCAAAGCTTGTAAGAACAAAAAAGGACCAACTGACTGCGCTCACAAGGTATTTAGGAAAGAAAAAATCAGTAACATGTATATTGTCAGGGCTGCTTAAGGGGCTGTAAACTTAACACAGAGTCTCCTTATTGATTCCCTCAACCCGAAGTGTTTCTGTGGTTGTTTTACTTATGATATGTATAGCCTTTACTATACTGCCAGCCTCAAACATTAGATCCAAAAAATTTCTGAAAGCCAGGTACTGCCTTCAACAAGAAAACTGAACACCTCCAGTGTAGATGAAAGTACATCTGTTAGCTGCGAGAGCTAGAGTCAAAGTTTGAAACTTAATATAGGGTTTCAGAGTTTAGGGACCCTTTACATCCTTCAAAATTTACCTCTAAGCAGTTATATATGAAGAAAATAGTACGATGTGTTTAAAATCTTCCATACTGTCCAAATAACTAGCAAACACAAGCTAACAAGCTAACAAACAAAAAAGACAAAGAAGTCATCTGCACTTATCTTCAAATCTGCTTACACATCTGGAGGAGATTAAACATCACTAAGTCTGATATCTCTTTGTTTATATCATTCACCTTGAGCTTCTTCAGTGCTCCGTTAGCAGTGAGGGAGGAAGAAAACCTCAGTGAACAATGAATAAATGACGAAACAATTATTTTGGTACCTGCAGCTTTGTTTTGTTTTATTTCTTTTTTTTTTTTTTTAACTTATTTTTACCTGCACCATCTTTTATGTACAGCACTGTTTCAGCTGTGTTTTTTTAAGTGCTTTACAAATAAAGTTGAGTTGAGATAGATAGATAGATAGATAGATAGATAGATAGATAGATAGATAGATAGATAGATAGATAGATAGATAGATAGATAGATAGATAGATAGATAGATAGATAGAAGCTTTATTGTCATTGTACAGAATACAACAAAATCCCGTTTCGCAGCATTTCTCAGTAGCAGCAGCAAGATTTTGAGGTTGAGAATGAGGAAGACAAAGGGGTTATTCTTGTTTTTTGCACATGAAGCCATGTTTAAATACCATAGTGCCACAGTTGTTTTTAGTGAAGCTTGAGACATTTTCTAATGGTACAGCTTCCTGTTAGTTTATCCGCAACACTCTTTGAGAAGCTAGCCAGAAAACAAAGAGTTAAAATGATCAAAATATTTGACCGAATTGTTTCAGTCAAGCTCAACCCCATGTATGTTAACATTTTAGGTGACCTAATAAAATATATATCTACATTTGCATTCCACATACAAAAATAAATGAATGAATAAATAAATAAATAGGTTGTGTATTCTGTTCAAATAAGAAGTTTGTTTGAATTGGAAATGAAAAAAAAAAAAAAACTGAATTAGAAATAACCACTTCACTTGTAATTTTTGTGTGAGACCAACCCATTTACTTGTAAAGAGGTGAATTTAAGCCATACATAAGTATAAAGTGTGTGAAATTATGAACACAGCCCCTTTTCAAACCTTACAAGAGGGAGAGAGAAAATATAAGAAGGGAGGTAGAATTATTCCAAAAGGTTTAGTTTATGCAAATGTTGAGTTTGTATTATTTTGAAACAGATTACATGCTGCGGAAAGCTGGATCACATTATTTCAGAGCAGAGTTGAGCTTCACTGAATCTCAGGAAAATGTTGAAAACTCTGCGTGAAGAAAATGTGAGGCCCTCTGTGTTATGTAGATGAACCACCTCAAAGGTATATTTACAGTCTGTACCAAAACCTTGGTCTCCAACGTTATAAATGCACCTTATTGAGTCAACTTTAAGGCACATTTTACCCTGAAGATAAACACGTTCCAAAGTTAAGCGCAGACATGATTGATTCAGACACACAGCGGCGTGGTGATGGAACATTTTATCATGGTTTAAGGAAGGAGTCAACAAACACTTTCACACATAACAACAGGAACAGATGTCGCCTTCAGAGAAGAAAAGATTACACAGTTTTGTATTTTCACACCAAAAGAAATAAAGGAAACAACAACTCGAAGCTAGAAGTCAATTTCCCAGCTTTTTCTACGTTTATTGTATTATTCCTCCCTGTTCCTCTTTGCTTTTGTAAATGGATATTTTAACAGCAACAGAGAGAAATGGTTCTAGTGTTTGCATGTTTGTGTGTCTGTTTGACAGGCTGTGGTTTTGTTGCAGCAGATTACACAAACAACTGTTTTTGCAGCTTCCCTGCACCGTCTTTTTCTGTGTGTTGGACAAAATCTCATTTAGTCCATGCTTGAAATGATCAAGGTGGGCTTTCATGAAGTTTAAAGAAAGTTGTGAGACAGAAGAAAGACTCGAATATGATGTAAATTCTTAAATAGTGTGGGTAACACATGGATGTTGTCCTCTGCTTGAATATCAATTTGATGCTTTTATTTGAAAGATTAAAGGAAGATCCCAGAAAAGGTCAGACCAGACAAATATCAGTAACATATGTTAAATCAGTGTTGGTGTCCCACATTTTTATTTGCTCATGTGGGAATCATTATAAGATGTCTTTTGTTTTTCGCTCATAAATGGAAATATGTGAAAATTTTAGACACTCACTTATAATGCTGGTAGATCACAGGTTTAGAGGCAAACATCACAGCTGTACACAAACGTGCAGCCAAAGGGGCTTCGCGTTTAATTGACAGTAAATAACTAACACATTTAAAACAACAACGACAGCAACCTCTGAAGTCATTTAGTTATTTGTAAAAAGGGCTCCAGGAGTCCCCATATTTATATGTTTAATGTATCCTTTAAAGATGACAAATATATTAAATCATTCATCATCCCCCTTAAATTTTTCTACTGTATAAAAGATATTTTCCCGCTCCCTTTGTGGGAATATTTGGGAAATCTGATTATTGACTAAAATCCAGCATGTGGAACTATAAGTAGAATAGACTGGGATTGTATGTTGTAAGAGTCAAACAATAAAGTGTTTGGTCTGTAGTTTTGAGCTCTACACAAAACCTATTTTGCCATATTAGATTTAAAATTGTTTTCCAATCCTGGTCAAATAATCTGTTCATCTGTAAAAGTTTGTGAAAAACAAGCAACCTCTAAGGGTGTTTAATCATGAAAGAATGAGATTACCTCAGATTTTAATATAACTCAGACCTTTCCTTGTTTGTATTTCTGTTTTTTTTTTTTTTAATGTGTTCGCAGTCTGACAAGACAATGCAACAACTGCGTCTTATATAACAGCTTGTTGTCTTTATGCAGTTATCAGCGGAGGTGGCTGTAATCCAGAGTTTTCCCCTGAAAAGTTGATCAAAAAATGATTCTATACTTTCTTTAATTCTGTTTCAGGGTTTCACCTTTGGGGTTTTTTATCAGCGCCACAGACCACAGATGTTGAGCTTGATCAAATCTGTAACTGTGAAGTCTCATGCTGCCTCCTAGTGTTCGTGCAGGGAAATTGCACCCCCTCTCTGCCATAGCTCAGCTGTTCTCAGGTAGTGCTTGTTTGTGCTGTCGTACAAGGTGTAAATATTACTCTGTAAATATGAAGCGCAATGATTCATACATGTTAAAAGATTTTTTATTAAATTGTAGTCCTTATATTAACTCAGTTATTGCAATTTCTATTTCTCCATTAACAATAAGACTTAATACAAAAATATACAGCTGACTTGTGAAGCAAATACAATGACACTAAGTTTACAACAGAACCACATAATTCATGTTATTCCTACTAGTTGTTCATGAAATCTTGACTAGTTAAGTCACAAAACAAGATATAGAATAAAAAGATTACAAGGAAATTTGATCATTATACCAAAAATAAAAACATGACTATGTATAACATCAGATCCAATATGGACCAGTTTTTAAAGACTCCCCAACATCTGGTCAAGTTATTGTTTTAGTTCAATGTCAGATTCACACATCAATTTAAACCAAAAACTAATAAGCTCAGCTGTAAAATCCATAAAGACAAAACAACAAATCAGAGTGTTTAATATGATAAGAGGTGTTGCAACTGAGAGTGTATCAATTTGTATGCTGAGCTGAAACTCTGAGCTCAAAGAAACACGTATAGATGACCAGGATAAACTCGGTTATCATAATATACAAGAGATTGTGTTACTTTGGTAACACCTGAATTGAGAGTTGAAAGCTTTCAGTTATCAGAACCTTTGAGTCTTTTTTACTATCTGAATGGAAGCAGTAATGAAAGTATTTCATGTTAACCAGCTTATTTTTATAAAACAAAGCCAATTCCTCTTGAAATCCATGTATATGCTCTCTGAGAATTGAGATCAGAGAAGTTCTTTTTGTTTCCTGTGAACCATCACACAACTCTTCAATGTCACACCCCTCAGTCCAAAAGTTGCTTTTTGTTACCCCAAATAATACAGATAAAAAAAACATGTCGTCTTGTAGACAGAAAGCAAAACGGAAAGAGAACTTGGATTAAAAGAGAAATTTACAACATCAGGGTCAGAAAAAGACCCTGAAGTTAGTCTGGGTCACTGAAGAATTGTAATGTGGACTAAATCATGACCTGAGAGCACAAAACAGCTGTCTGACCTCTGATCTTCAACTTGTATTAGCATCTGATGCGTGCATATATAAGGCAAAAAAGTGTGTGTGTGTGTGTGTGTGTGTGTGTGTGTGTGTGTGTGTGTGTGTGTGTGTGTGTGTGTGTGTGTGTGTGTGTGTGTGTGTGTGTGAGACAGCGTTAAGTAGACAGATTAAGACTAGAAGGGTATTAAAGCTAACAACTGGAGCACTGAACCCAATCACTTCACTGCTGGTGAGTCATTAACCCCTCAACATCATCTTCCTGTGTGTGTGTGTGTGTGTGTGTGTGTGTGTGTGTGTGTGTGTGTGTGTGTGTGTGTGTGTGTGTGTGTGTGTGTGTGTGTGTGTGTGTGTGTAGCCTGGCAGGCAGGAGGAATGTCAGATCTTGATTGATGTAGTCGACAGAGGGAGGGCATTCTTCTATAAGTGCTTAAAATGACAGAACACACACACACACATACACATACACATACACATACACACACATACACATACACATACACACACACACACACACACACACACACACACACACACACACACACACACACACACACACACACACACACACACACACACCACACACACTCCTAAGTTATCCCCTGAATCACAGGCTGAGTACACTGACATTAAGACTACAACAAGAGCAGCGACATCAAAGTGAGGAGAAGCAGCGCTGTGTTTGTGGAGCTTCATCCCTCCTTCTTGCTCCCCCAGTTGAACAGTTTGGACATCTGAGACTTCTTCTTTGGTTTTTCTTTCTTTATGCCTGAAGTAGAAGAAGATGTAAACATAAATGTTGAGACAAGTCAAAGATATTCTATAAAATATCAATCCATAAATTGAATTAAGGTTTTATATTTCAAATATATTTTTTTATAAAAACATTTCTCAGACAAAACTCACAGTTAGTGTTTTTCATTTAACAATAATTTTACGCTAACTAAACATCTATTTACAGCATAGTATATGCATAAAATATATAGCCTGGACTATCATAATCAAAACACTCACCCTTTTTCTTTGCAGACAGCATACCTCCTTAGAAGCAAACACTTAATAAAATAATCTAAATTTTGAAGCCACTCATTTCGCAAACTAGAAACTGTGAGTAGAAACTGTGGGTTCAAAGGTGAAAGCCGAAGCCTTTCCTTTGAGCTAAATTCCAAATCCAGACTCCTGGACTCTGCAGTATAGTCTCCACATGCACATTTGGTTCTTCCTTTATTAGAAGCTCATGAAAAAGCTCCATATTTCCCTAATCAGCTAATGAAGAAATGAATTTTTGATGAAAGAGTCCAAATCTAACATTGAGGCAGTGGCGGCTACTGGTCAGTCAAGGAGGAGAAGCTCATTTTTTTCCGGCCTACATCATTAATTTGTTTATTTTTTTTAAACATAAATTCTACCCTCTGTTCCTTTTCGTAGGACTTGAGCTGCTTTAAACAGGAGAAGCTGCTCTCTACACATGCAGTCTGTAAGTGTGAGTGACAGGGGGAGAAGCTCCACAGCAGCTGTAGCTGCTTATTGGTGAAAAGAGAGAGAATCTTTAAACACAACGCTCGTCGTTTTTAAGAAAGGTAAACTCGCAGGGGATCGATAAAGCCTCTGGATCAGTCCAGAACAACTGAGAAGATGCTCCGGTGGAGGGTTATACTTCAAGATCCCTGACTGGCTCATATCACTGTCAATCAAAAAGGGATTCAGCCTCAGACAGATCATCCGATCATCATGCAGAAGCCCAGCGTCCAGACCAGCCCACTGCCTCATAGACCCCCAGAGATGCTCAGCGTCTGATGGGCGGGACAAAGCCCAGCGTTTATCCAATGACCATCCAGTTTCCACAGTGGAACAACCCACTCTACGCTTCCCCGCTGAGGTCAGAAGACGCTCAGCGTCTGACTGTGTTAAAGCGCTGAGACGCTGCGGGGATGAATGAGAAGGAGGTCGAGCCAGTTACCTGTGATAGGTAGCTGATTCTGAACAAAAGATGAAGGAATTCTAGCGCATATTTTGTCAATGAAATGTACACACAGCAGTACATATCACCACTTTTTTAGAGGAAGCTGAGCTTCCCTTGTCAATCTTAGAGCAGTAGCCACTGCATTGAAGGTATAAGAGGACATATTTTCCAGAAGTTCTTGTAACAACACGAACATATTGAAGCATGTTTAATATAAGTTCTTAGTCATTCAGGACTGAGAGAAGCTTTGTTTTAAAGTTGGGCTTAAAGTTTGATAAAAGTGAGTGTTTGCTGAAATCCAGGTCTGATGAACCAAGGGGAGGATCATTTTTGGTGTCCTGTTAGGAGATTAACAAACACCTGGGAGCCAATCACATAGTAACACTTCCTCAAGCAGTATACAGATTGATTTATCTCTTATGATTCAACATTCATGTAAACTAACACATGGCTGTGCTCTGAGTTGTAATGAACTGTGAAACTTTGGCATTAACTTTATGAATACATTAAATGAAAATGGCCGGTCTTTAGCCCACAGTCTGCATTCACCCGCTGTAGCTTAATGACCTTTCACTGAGGTTCAATAAATCTCCTCGTTTTTCAGCCCTGCTTTTTAGTCATGAATTGCAAATGAAGCCGGCTTTAACTTTCCTCTTTCAGAGGGGTCAAATTAAGCAGCTACATTATCCATTTGTTTAATGAAAACACCGCTGACAAAAAGAGGGGGGCATTTTTGTTTGATGCTTTTTCCATTAGCAGTCATTAGATCAAATGAAGTAAAAACACTGCCCTTAAAATGCAGCACACACACACACACACACACACACATCACAGAGAGAAATCTATTCACTTCAATTAGAGGCTTCTATGATGGAAATCCTCAACTGAGTAATTCATAAGTATCTGCGTTTCAGTGACAAAGAGGTTATGATAACTAATGAACAGGGTGTGGAGGCGCTGGAGTCACTTACTAAAATTTTTCATCATCTTGTTCAGCTCCTCGTCCTCCTCTTCCTCCCTGAGAAAACAAAGCAAGAAGACAGAAAGCTCAGTTAACCAAAGTTCTTTATGGATCAGGAAAATGTGTTGTGGCTCCTTGCTTTACTTTATGAGGTTTGTAATTAAAAAGTTAGCTCCACTGCTTTGAGAACAATGGACCCACAGTCACTTGCAATGTTTTCAAAACGTTACATAATTGGCGGATGATGCACTGTGTTGTCTTCTCTTTTGTTAAATGTTTGGTCTACTTGTCTTGTACACTATATTTCTGTCTGAGGACCCTCTAAAACTCGACAAAACCCTTCAAGAGGTTATTCCTGAGTAATAAAAAAATTTAAGTAACATCTAAAAACTTTTAATTTTTTTGACTTCCTGAGACTGGAAGCTTTTTTACAGTTTTGATTGACATTCTCTTTCATCACAGTGTTTTCCACAGGAAAAATCTTCTGAACTGTTAATTTAACTTTCTGTATTCACCTATCTGTAACCTTGCAAATCAGAGACATCTGTCTGTTTTGGCTTATTTCCTCTGGGCCCCATACCAAAACGAATCTTTTTCATGTGTCATTCTTTTGTCTCAGATTTACTGGATTGATATAGTTAGGGGATTTTTTTTTTGCTTGTTAAACAAAAAAAAAAAAAAAACTTAATCCAAACAGAAAAGAAATGGTCTCATAATCAAATATTTGAATCTCATTATGGTAATAAATGTTTTGGAAACTTAAAACTGTCCGATTTGCTAAAGCTGTGACCCCAAGAAACATAAAACTACTTAATCTGCAGGAACCAGCTCTTAAAAAGCTTTAGGCTGTGACTTTTTACTACCTCAGTTTCTTTCTGAATTACACAGAAGCTTTAACATTGGTGGATGATAATCAAAGTCATGTACACACCTGATTCTGTCCTCATCCAAACCATCTATGATCGCATTCCTGTCATTGACAATCTCCACTAATTTGTCCATCAGCTCCTTTTCTCTCCTCCGATCCCGCTCCGTTTTTCTGTAATCTGATCAAACACATACACTGTTCACTTTCTGATGTTTAATCTCGCTCATAATGTTCTGATTTTTTTTTCATCAAATCCTCACCTGGTGTTTCCATCAGTCTCCTGAGCTCCTGTTCCACACTGGGCTGCTGCTCCTCCAAGTCCTGAGTTCTTCCACTGAAATCATAACACACACATCATTATTTTATATTATTCACTAGGTTGTTCTCAGAATTCGGCTGAAGGGTGTTTTTATCATGTTCAGAGATCGTCTTATTCAGGCTCCTGTTACATCAGTCAACTCTGCAGAAATATGTAATGAGAAGGAACCTGAGGTCCTCTCATCAGGGATAAGATTTAGTACTTTAGTCCAGACATTTGAGGAGTAAATCTCCAAAACATAGGGAATAGGGGAATTTCAGAAGTCATAGCAGCAATCAAGAAAACAAAAAGTAAGAAAGTGTACAGAAAGTAAAAAAAGTTATGTGAAACAATTTACTCTAAATCCTGAGACACACCTATGTGTATAATTGTTAACCCCTTTTCCACATCTCTTTATGCCTGCATCACACCTGCCTGTATGTGTAGAAGGTGCTGATCAGGATAGTGGTGTAGAGGGATAAATGCAGCATAACTCCAGAGCAACATTACAGCACTGTTGTGGATTTTTCTGAATAAAGAAGACATTTCTGAGGGGTAGAAAGAGCTTTAACACCAATGTATCACAGCAATAACTGCTGTGCATGTGTTGTGTTCATGTTCAGCAGCATCCTGCTTCTCACTTTCAGTCCACTGCAGCCAGCAGGGGGTGAGCTGTCTCTTTTCCAGGGTGTCCTGCTGTGGGCCGGAGGAGGGAGGACACTGGGAATTCAAACTGTCAACCTTCTGGCTACAAGTCTGTTTCGGTGATCGCTAAATAGTGGCATGGCCCTTTTGTAAGTGTGTGTTGGTGTGATGATGTGTGTACTCACATGTAGACCAGTTCAGACTCCCGGCGTATGGCCACCTGCTTGTTCCTGATCAAGTTGAACCACTCAACCATGAGTTCATCCATGAGAGAGTCATCCTCGCCGTCTGAGACACAAATGCACACCCAGTTAATCCACTCCCAGTTAATCCCATGACTTCCTGTAAATCTGCCTCTTTTTGTTAAAGAGGTACAATATGTGTGTGATCATCTCACCTTCTTCACTGCTGCGAAGCTTCACTTCCAGCTCCACTCCCCTCCTCTCCAACTCGTTCAAATTATCCTCAATCTCCTGCAGCTCCTTCAGGATTTTCTCTTTGGGAATGTAATCTGGCTTAGTCTGCAGATGTAATATAAACAAAAAAATCAAACAAAAAGAACAGTGAACTGGAAGAGAGTTGAAAAACATCGATCAAGGCTATCAATACTTAAAAATTCCAGCACCTTTATTAAAATCTTTCACTTTAAAGGCAGTTCAATTAAATGAGAAAAGAAAGCTGTTTAGAGCTGCCCAGCTACATGCATACCATGGTTTCATCATACTTCTTTTAATGTTTAACTGAGGCCAGGCCACCCGATTGCTGATGAAACCTATGTTGTCTTTATATAATTTTTTTTTCTTTTTCAAAGAAAACACCTGCACACTGTCCAACTTGCAAAAAATAAACACAAGTTAATTCGGCACTGTTTCGGTCCACAACGTTGCAGAATTAAACAATATTTATTTTTTGCAAGTTGGACAGTGAGTGGGTGTTTTCTTTAAAATTGTTCTCCTGGATACCTGAACCTGTCCTCAATAATAGATGTGCGAAGAACTTTTTCTCATGATACAAAAAAAAAACTAAAATCATTGCAATATAATAGAAAATTAAAAGATAAAAAACAAATGCAACCCAGAATTTGAACCAACACAAATTTGCAGAACACTGCAGTTCTTCAAGGGACCACTTGAGGCAGGGTACAAAATCTCAAGAATCACCAACAACAGGGGTGGCCAACCTGTGGCTTGCGAGCTGCATGTGGCTCTTTGCCTTTCGGAGTGCTGCTCTTTGATCCATTCATACACAAAAAAAAATATTTATATGCATTGTTATGAGTAGTGCTGTGCCGATCAATCTAATATGTGATGAGATTGATACTTAAGTTTCAGTTTCTCTTTTCCGCGTGCTTCTCTCAATTACTCATAGCTCATAGCTTTCTATCTTGATAGATAGATACATACATACATACATTTTCTGCTGTAAAAACAGAAATTTGACTTTAACACAGCTCCAAGTACAAATTCAAACACACTTACAGGGTAAATCTTGCTTTGAAAATTGGAAATATATTGATTTTCATTTCATGTCATTTTGTTTATGTGAAAGGAAGTGCGTTCCCGAGGCCACATGTGTGATGTGGCTCTTTGTAGTATCACAGTAATTTTTGTGGCTCTTAGTCTCTGACTGGTTGGCCACTCCTGATGTAAAATGTTACTGCTTTGTGGTTTTAAACACTGATATATTGATCAATGGAAGTAAATCTGCAATTGTTTTTTGGAGGGCAACTTTCAATCCCTGTGTTTGTGTCTCACAATCCACCAGAGGGTCCTAACTCCTGCTTTAATCCAGTGAACTGCCCCTTTATTATAAAGTTTTAAAAAGGCTTCAGTGGTCATGAATGATGAGAACAAGCCGGCTTTAAAGGGCATCTTCTGCCTTTTTTGGACTGAAAATATTTTTTAAAAATCCATTGAGGAAAATCCAAAGGTTAATCACCTTGACAATCTTTGTCTCTGATTGGGATCCATTTGAAGTTGGGTCTCTCTGGCCATTCAGGAACCCTTAAAAAGAAAGAGTTATCATAAGTACAAGAAATTATAAAACAGAGGCAACAAGTCAAATGATGTAGCATTAAAAAAGGTTTGGGCACAAGATGGCGATGTAGGGCTATTTTTCGTACATATAAGCAGAACATAGGACCACAGGTGAGCATGTTACCCTTTGATGCTGGTGGAGTGACAGAAATGTTCGGGGTGGGGGCAGGAGGGGAGGGGGAAGGCCTGATGTTAAGCTCTGAAGTCTGTGTCTTTCCAGCTCCATTAGCCCATGATTTGGGCGAGGACTGTGAGGGACCAGCTGGTCTGAGGATGAGACAGAGACAAAGAGGGACAGGGTTTAATAAATGGCAATGTTTCAGCTCATACAGGTAGTTCCTTTCCTGTCTGGCTGTGCTTCTTAGTGTTGATTCATGAGAGAGGGAGAAAAGGTCATCTGGGGGAAGGATCTGTGAGCACTGAGCATATGTCGCACTGCAGAGAACTCCACTCAGTCCTGACACCATTTGGAGATCACATGCATGTGGCGGAAGGGAAGAGACAGAAAGCTCTGACTACAAATGACAGCGGAGACATTTGGAGGAGCAGCAGGTACAGGCTTCCTGAGGGAGGGAGGGATGGTTGGATAGATGGATGAAAGAGTGGATCATAGGATGGATGGATGGACAGGACATCAGGAGAAAAGAGCCTAACACGGTTAACACTTGATCGTGTTGACACACTGTGAGCATGCTCACACAGAGAAACTCCCTGCTGGAGGTATGAGACCAGGAACTGAGCCAGTGAACACAAGAAATCAGCCATGAAACTACAAAACTAGTGTTGGGACTTGATTAAAAAATTAATCGAATTAATTATGCCATTTGTAATTAATTCATCGTAATTAATCACATTTTAATCACATCAATATTCAACATCAGAAGCAACACTTTTCAAGCTAAACAGATTTTGATAGAAGACTAAATCATTGAATATTCTCATACACAAGTTTAAACCACAAAATCCTGTTTATTTTAATTAGAAGAAGGTTTTTTTTGTGGACACTACTTTCAAGTACATTCATCAGCCATTATGTGGTAAATAGTGCTGTCAGGAGATTAAAAAATAATCAAATTATTTACAGGATTTGTTATTAATTGATCTAATTAATCACATTTTAATGTTATATCTGCTTAAGGTCCCGACATAAAGAATTTGAACTGTAGGGCATTACAAAATTATAGTGCATGACTAATCAAATGAATTCACGAAAAAGAGAAGATTTGTAAATCCTTTTTTTTTTCAGCTGGTCAATATTAATTAAAATGTCCATATTCCCTGCTATTGACATTGGATTACTGTTTACTGCGTCTATAGAAGTAAATTATATTTTTCAGCGGAGAGAGGCGGGGTCTGGTGGAGCTTGTAAATCAAAACCCTGCTCGTAAACTACTGTGGGTGGTGCGCTCTTTGGATGAGAGCTCAGCATAGATATTAGGAGAAATGTGAGATGACAGAGACACAGAGAGACGCTGCAAGTCAGGAAAAGTCAGGCAGCTCACGCTGACACGAAGATGTGTCACGGTAGTTCAGAGAGAAAGAGTGGCACCATCGTGGGAAAAGACGACGGAGATCATTGAGAGGATCAAAGGATGGAGCGCCCGAGATGAACACGATCAAAAAAGTTTGATATTTCTATTTTTTGGACCAAAAACAGGAAGAAAGACATAAAAGAAGAGGGTCCACTCTTCTTAAGTAACTTTGGTGTTTACATGGTCAGAGAAAACATTATTATTTGGGTCTCAAAGATCATTCAAGATGCTCTGAAATGGCTGGCAGCCATTGAGTTAATCTTGCGTTGATTTTTATAATGCATTAATGTGCGGTGTAATTAATTAATCTAATTAACGCGTTAAAGTCACAGCGCTATAAAAAATGTGACAAAGTGGAACAGGACAAAGTCAACAAACTGGTCTTACTTGGTCTCTTTGGATACAGGCTTTAGTTTCGACCTCCAGTCTGCTGGAGACTCATTTTCTGACACTTCTGAAATGACAAAAACACACAAACTTTCAGCTTCACTTCCTTCAAACCAAAGTCCTATTCACACATTTCAGTTCTTATTTGCAGTTATTTGTGTTTTAAAGATAAACAGCAGGTCACATCCAGAAGGGCAGCCACAAGAAGAGAAACATTTGTAGAGTCTGCAGGTTCAGTCTTTACCTTTGAAGATCTGACAAAATAAAAACACTGTTTCACCATTTCTGAGTTCTACGTTCCTCGTGTCTATTAAGTTAGTGACATAGGTACAACAAGAGAAAAGGGTTAACAGCTCTGAGCTTGACTCGATCAATATATATATATTTTTTTCAGCTTTTTATGC
Organism: Halichoeres trimaculatus; assembly: GCF_033239565.1. Taxonomy (NCBI): domain Eukaryota; kingdom Metazoa; phylum Chordata; class Actinopteri; order Labriformes; family Labridae; genus Halichoeres; species Halichoeres trimaculatus. The sequence goes on along the minus strand of NW_027437180.1, from coordinate 20,762,805 downwards.
CTTTGATCAGACAGCAGTGGGCAGTGGATAGAGCAGCAAACAGGGTGAGAGTGGGGAGTGACACGCAAGAAAGAGGCCACAGGCTGGATTCCAACTTGGGCCACCCACTAGAGGGCGAACCTCATGGTAAAAAACCTAGACCACGAGGCCATTTGCCCCAACTTTCTGTATTCTAAATTTTAAAGTCCATCTCTCGTGAAAATGTTCCCACTTGACCCTAAAAGACAAAAAACTGCCTCCTACAACGAGCTATGTTCGGATTATTAGTTCTTAAATCTTAATGTTTTTATACATTGATACTGTATTTTAAATCAATTTAAGTCAGATTTCAAAAGAATGAATCAGCCTTTGTATATAATTTATAACTGGTTTTGAACACTTTGCATTAATTGCCCAACTGAACTGCTGTCTGTATATTCAGAAAAAGAGCGCTTACTTGATCTGTTTGGTGAAACACTACTGTGTTTAGAGCCCCCTCTGTCTTGACTTCCAGGTCTGAGTCCACCATTGCTGGATGCGTTTGAGGCCAAGGATGTGCTGTCCTGAGTCTTTAAGTCGTCCAGAATCGATCTGTCTGCTTTCAGCCTCACTCTCCCTCTGACTTTCTCTGTCTCTTTCTTTGGAGTCTCTGCTGGAGGCGATCTGAAAAGAGATTAGTAAATGCTATTATTCACCTGAAGGGGTCAGGCTAAGGCAAGGTATTAACAGCTCTTGTGATTAGCTCACTTACTTTTCAGTTTTCTTGAGTGCCACATTCATCCACGAGGGCTTGCTGTTGTTATTGTTGTTCTCCTCAGTCAGTTTTTTAGATATGAAGGCCGCAGCTGATGCTTTTGCCTTACTGCTCTCACTCACCTTCCCTGAATCTCTACCTGTAGATGTTTCAGTCTTTTCTGTGTTGAAGCTAACATGTGTTTCCTTACTGTCAGGACCACCAACATTCACAACCACAGTGACAGCCTGACCAGGTGAGGCCTCCTGGACCTTTCTATCTTTTTTTAAGTGAAGGTTTATGGCTGTATTTGTCCTTTCTTTGTCATTGACTGTGTGAGTTTTCTCTGTCACTTTTGGATCTTTTTTCACGTTTGTCTCCATTACTGCAGTCTTTTTTTCTTTGTCAGGGGAGGTGTCGGCTTTTTCAGTCACTTTGGTATTTTTTTTTAAGTCAAAATTTATGGCTGAAGTCTTTTTGTCTTTCTCACTGATGGCGTTAGCTTTTTCTGCCTTTTTGGTGTCAGTGTTTATAGCTGTTGTCTTTTTTTCTTTGTCATTAGCAGCGTTAGCTTTCTCCATCACTTTAGTCTCCTTTTTTAGGCCAAAGCTAAAGAGTGTAGTCTTCTTTTCTTTGTCTTTAGTGGTGTTATCTTTCTCAGCCACTTTAGTATCTTTTTTGAAATCACTGTTAATGGCTGTGGTCTTTTTCTCCTTGTCATCAGCAGTGTTGGATTTCTCAGTCTCTTTATTCTCTTTTTTCCAGTCAAAGTTCATAGCTTTAGTTTCTTTTTTCAAGTCAGCGTTTGTAGCTTTAGTTTCTTTTTCTTTGTCCTTGGAGGTGTTTGCCTTCTCAGTCACTTTCGTATCTTTTTTAACATCAGTGTTTGTGGTTGTGGTCTCTTTCTCTGCTTCCTTGCCAGTGTTATCCGACTGGAAAAACTTGAGTTTGGATTGCAGCGTCTTTGCTGCCATGGCTGAGGTGCGCGGAGCAGGAGTTGGTCTGGTGTCCATTGGGGTGGCCGTGGATTCACAGGTGGTCTGTCTAGGTGCAGGTTTCGGGACGACAGATGATGTCTGATTCTCTTTTTCAGCAGGAGAGTGACTTGAAGAAGAGACAGTGCTGGAGAATGTGGGCGGGGTGCTGGGTTTCTCTGACAGCCATGCTGGTCCTGGTCTGGAGGGAGTGTGAGTGGTCATGCTGGTTTTGCTGGTGTCTGATAGAGGCGCTGATTTGGATACAGCGGTGTTTGTGGGTAAATCTCTGAAAGGTGTCAGTGAGTTTGCAGGAAGCAGTGCCCTGAAAGAAAAAAAAAGTTGAAACATCTCTGCAGTCCTTGAACACTGAGGGTCAGACTTCAACTCCTGGACAAAGATCTCCTGTTGGTGCTGTTATAGTTTTGGATAAGCTACCTCCAAAAAACAAAAAAAGGTTTTATAACCTCTTAATATCAGAGACATTAGAGACTACCTACACCTTTGTACCTGCATTCACAGGTTTTTCATGCGTACTTACTTTGCACAGTGCCTGTGATAGAGCTTCCCATCTACTAGATGTCGCTGCACCAGGTGAACGTGCTTATTGCAGGACACGCATTTGTTACTCAGGGTTCCTGTCTGATGGGGTTTCTCAACAGGAACATCCTAGAAGAGGAAAAGAGAAAAGGAGAGAGGTTTAGGGAGCAGATGAAAGTCTCTCTAAAGTTCAGGGTCACTTTAAATACATCTGAATTTCTGTGTGTCTCCTCACACACTAAAGCCGCATTTCCACCAAGCAGTCCGGTTTGGTTCAGTACAGCTTGGCACGGTTTGGTACAGTTAAGCCAAATTTTGTTTGCGTTTCCACAGCAAAACTGTGCCCCCTCGTGGTAGGCGGCGTGTAAGCTGCAGCTGTTAAATAACAGCGTGACACCGTAGCAGTGCGACACAAGTTTACCCCGCTAATAAGTCCTATGAAGAAGAAAAACGCAACACAGTGCAACAGAGAGCATAGATGGAAGACATGCAGCATTTCGTCCTCTTTGTGATTGGCATGTAGCTCTTTGATACAAAGTGCAATCAAGCTTCGTTTAGGAGAAGGCTGTGTGCCGGCAGGAGAAATGCAGCCGCTGTCGCACGGTAAGTTACGATTCTTTTGACCAATCAACGGTCTGTAGTGATGTAGCTCCACCTTCCGAGATCTGATTGGTTTAATCTGGCACCCATATGAAAGGGTCCCAAAAAGTGGGATGACTCGTCTCGTCTCGGTTATTTGGTGATCTGTCCCGGGATAAGTCAGTGGAAAGATTACCTGTTTGATGTTTCTGGTTTGTTTCGGGGAAGGAGCGGGCAATGTGATGTTGGAGGAGGGAGGAGGGCTGTTCTCCCTGGCAGGCTTCGAAGAGGGAAACACCTTGGACACAACTGGCTGGTTCTTCTTCCCTGATGGTTCCCCAGTTGTGGGAGCTTCAGCGGGGCGTTTGATGCCTCCCAAACCACCGACTGCAGAAAACACACAAACAAACAAAAGCACATCAACGCTTTAGGTGAGAGTACAGGATTGTAAAGCCAAGCCAGACACAGTAAAACATTGACACTCACTTGGGGAGCGCCCGTGGAAGTAGTTGTAGTACTGGGATACATAAGTCAGGATACTGAGTCGATCTGGAACTTTGAGAGCCACCATGTCTTCTGCATCCAACAATGCTGGAATTCCCAACTGCTCCTCTGCAACACTGAACGCCTGCATCAAACCACAAAAGAGAGCTCTAAAGTAAACCTGAGAGGATGGAAATAGATCAATAAACCAAATAAAGTACATAGTTTGGATAATTGAGACCTGTCCTTTAGAAAGTTCTCACCTGTAGAAATTTGTATTCTTTACAGAATCTGAACTGATATGATAGTTTATTTTAAACCCCAGTTGATGACTCACATGTTTACAGTTTCTCTTCATTAGTATTAAAGTAGACCAGAGGAATTTTTTTTTTAACTTAAGCACAATAAAGTTAAAGTTACACAGACAAAGTGCTTGGAAAAAAGTATTTGGGGGGCACTGGTTTGGCCAAGAGGTTTGGTTGTGCACCCCACATGCAGGCTAGAGCCCCTGAAGCAGGTGGCCTGGGTTTGATCCTGACCTCATCCTCACCCTACTCTGTCCAATGTGCTATTCGCTCTGACTGAAGGTGTAAAAAGCCCTGGAAAACAAATGTTTGCCCTAAATGTATCTGTTCTGGTTAATTCAGTGCTGGGAACTCTGATGTAGACGACATTCTCATAAAATTAATGTGAACTGTTGTCCATTTCCTGCTTTGGCTTTATCCAAGAGGAAAAATTCAGACCACAAAAAGAAACTACACCTCATGTGTTTTGTGAGTCAGGATTCCAAAACCTGATTCTCATTCAACAATTCCAAGGAAGCTGAAAAAAACAACAAGAACAGGCATGCTGACCTGCCCGAGAAGCACAACTTAAATTCAGTTATCAGACAATCAAAACAACAATAAAATCTCTGTTTACTCTGCTCTGTCCTGACACACTTTTACTTCTTCAAGTCAACGCTTGTTTTGATAATCCGACCTCTTCCTCTGTCTCTATTAAGATCATGAAGAGTGACATAAAGAGGCTCTTAATTTAGGCTTTACTTGTTTTACTCTATGGAGCAAAAGTTTGGGCTCAGTTTTTTTCAGTCAAACAACTCACAGTCCAACAATGAAGCTCCAGGAAGAAAAAGAAAGAAGAATGCAACAAAGCAGCCAGCTTCAAAGTGCCGGGTTAAGACACTCTTTGTTCAGCTCCAACTTCTCCTTTCAGCTACTAACTTTTTTTTAAACAAAGAAATTTACAATTGAGGAACTCCCTGTTACCTTGCATCAGGTAGTGAAAATCCCAGAGTGAGCACACATGTAGAGTTATCATTAGGATGACAGTGAAAACAACTCTGACATTGCTTCATGAATGATTCGGTCGTTCAAATTAAAATAAATCGTCTGTGGGGAGTTTTTAGTGAGTAATGAACATGACTGAAGTTTCAGACATTATGGCTGATATTGCTCCAGCAGGTAGGCGTCAACTGAAGGGGAAGTGATAATGAGCAGGCAGCCAAAAAACTTTTTTTTTCTGCAGAGATTATCAGTCAAATATTCATCCATTAAAAGAAAGTACGATGAACTTTCAATGAGTTCATCAGAGTGAAACTGAGTTGTAAATTCACAGAAAGTGTGAACAGACACACCAGCAGCTACAGACTGTTATCACCTCACTCTAAACTAAATACTAACAACAAGCTAACATTATGGACATTTGAGGGTGTAGTTGGAATTTAATCAAAACATGAGCCCCTTGTGTTTGTCTCTGTATAATAGAAATATTTCTGTCTTATTCCCCACTCTGTGTCATCATTCAAAAATTGATAAACAATATTTTAAATCTGCAAAAATCATTCCTGGACTTTTGAACCAAAAATCAGGGTTCTTGCACCATTAAAAAAGTCAAATTTAATGCTTTTTAAGACCGAAACAAATATAATTTAAGACCCCAAAATTTCATTCAGTCAACGAAAAAATGTCAATTTATTTGCTGTAAACACAATCACAACTCACAGTTGGCGTTTTCTCTTTTTCCAACATTTTTTTTTCTCAACTGTGATGCAGAAAAGAGCCAACATTACATACAAAAATTGCATTATGGTAAACAACACACTGCATTGCACTTAACCCTTGTATTGTGTTAGAAAGCTGCCGATGTCCTTAGTGTTAGTGGGTCAAATTTGACCCGTGGTTAAACTATCACCCAATATTGTTTTTCACCTTATAGCTAACTTATTATGCTTTATATCCTTGTAAACAATGTTTTAAATGTTATATTTTTTGCCTCTATACTACTTTTATCTTACAACATTGCACTCGTTTTTAATTAAAAAAAAACTGTTTTAATTCACTTTTTATTTCTTGTAGTGAAGACCATGGGTAAGCACTATGCAAGCATTTTGCAAGTCTGAAAGACTAATATTAGAGCACACCTACCAAAAATTTAGTTGTCTTCTTTGTTTTTAACCTAACATTATTAACAATAGTAACATCTGTGGTCAAAACTGACCCGTATGGACTTATGTTGGGGGGGCAATAAAAAAAAACTTTATTTTTAATTAACCCACTCTTTTTATTCACAATGGCAAGTGCAAATTGAAAATTAACTCACAGGTTGTGTGTGCATGTGTGTATGTATGTGTGTGTGCGTGCAAGTGTGTTTCACCATCATTACCATCACCTGCACCAGCTAACTCTCCTATTTACTGCAATTTAATTAGTGAAACAAATCGCAACAAATACACACAATTAGAAGTGTTAAGGCAGATCACAGTGCTTTGTCTTTAGCATTAAATGCACCGTCCAGAAATTTAATACCTACAGCAAATTTACGGTAAATTTAAGACAATTTAGGACCTTCATTTCCCAGATTTTAATTTAAGACATTTTAAGACTTTTTAAGGACCTGCAAGAACCCTGAATATATTCCACATAAGAATGAATTGCCTTTTTTCACTAAGCAAAAAAAAGTGTTCGTTTTACTTTTCTGGTGTCCCTGAAATGTTTTACGGGATCTTAATCCTGTTTCAAAAAAGTGTGAAGCAACCTTGGTGAATATATGGGAAAATACATATCCAGAGGGTGACACGCAGAACACGTCTTACCAGTTTGTTGTTGTCATAGACATTTTCCTTCTTCAGTGAATCGAAGTTGCTGCAACAGAGGAGAAAAAAAAATGAGTAAGGAACCACATGTAAAGCAGCTTCCCCTCCTAATTCATGTGTTTACAAGCAGCGTGACACACACAGCATGTTGTTCAGTCATGCTCAGCTCCTCACTTCATCATACATTATGACACAGACAGTGTGACGATCAGGTCATTTCACAACAAACCACAGTGTTGTCACAGACCTCATGTCTGCAGTCACACAGCAAAGACTACAGACCCCTGCTTTCAACACAGCCATGACCTCGTTCATATTCAGTGAACTGAAGCCTTTACTCAATATCTGGTACTTCACACATATAAACATGGAATGTGCAGCCAAAGTCTGACAGTAAAGACTGGAGAGGAAACAACTGGAACAGCTGTCATCTGAAAGTGAAACTAATGTTGGTCCATCAGCCTTATGACCTCTCTGGAATTAAACCAGGACTGAACTGAGTCTAAGGTCAACCAAACACAGTGAGTCAAGTCTCTGGAATATCTGACAATAACTTCCACGAAAAGACAGCACTTCACAGCTGTCAGCAAACAGAGAAAAGATTAGCCTGCACACCACACTCACATGAAGTTTAATCACCACAATGTTTCGACCTGCTGATGCTATCAATTAACTTTTTATGGTTATGACAAAGCAGGCTAATCTTCTGTCTCCTGCTCCTGCTGGTTTCTAGCAGCCCTACACCCTTTATGGGTGTGAGTATTACCACCCAGCAACAAAGAAAAATATCATAACTATAACAGAAATCCCACTGGAAGTTATCTGGGAATTCTGGGGAATTCAACAATGATGGTGCTCAGAGAGAGATGTTCTTTCTCTTTCTTGTAGACAAATGATAAACACAGCCAGGGACGGGGGAGGTCCAGCACAGACACAAGCTGTGAGGCCTCATGAAACCTTCAGCTCAATGAGCATACACTGAAAACTAAACAGTATATGAAGCATTGGAAACAGATCTGGGGATTAATAATGTGTCAATTCACAGAACATTGTTTAAGCACAACACACACTGGCTCCTGTTTCTGCTTGACTTCAAATTTCTATTGTTTAGCTCAGATTTGAGCCAGCAATCAAAAAGTAACTTAAGAGAAAAAATTATCAGGTTGTTGGATAGTTCAAGAACTTCTGTGAAAGTTATCTTGGGTGAATTATATTGCTGGCTATAAAGTGACCATTGTGCTTGAGTGTATGTTGTCTGTGTTGTTTTTTAGTTGTCAAAGCAACAAATGAGCTTCTTTCTTTGTAAGGTCACAATTTAATGGTTTAATCTATTTCCAATGATAAACTTTGCTGATTGCAGCCATCGACTGAAAAAGCTCAAAGGGAGAGCAGAGTGGTTTCTTTTTTAACTTTGATTCAGACCTACAAGAACATAAAAGAAAACAGAGCAGGACTCAAGTTTAAAGCAATCTGTTGCTCATTTGCAGGACCATGTTCATGGAGCATTTTCCTTTCAAAGCTGCTCAGTGTTTTAGGGCTGACAGCCTGCAGGCCTTTTAATAGTGATGTGTGCTTAATGTTTGGCTGTAAGGGAAACAAATAATGATTGCCCCACTCAGGCTTGGTTGCTTGGCATCCTGGAATTTCAGAGTGGTGAAATAAATCAAACCACATATATTCATACAAGCTGCTTTTCTAAACTACTGGACAGCAGCTGAGTAGGAGTCCATGGCTAGGAATTGAGAAATCAAAACTCATTCAACTCCACAACTCAGATTGTATAAGTTTCTTCTTTGCCAATTCGGGAGTAAAAAACAAGAATTTTTGTTTCTCAATCCAATTATTTTGAAGTACATCAAGAAAAGTGAACTGCTTCACCTTATCTTAGCACTTATGCACAGGTTATCAAAATGTATAGCATAAGTTTTCTTAAGGTTTTGCTTTGAATCCTCAACCAGGATATGGTTTAGAAAATTAGACTTAAATCTTCAGTAACATTGATAGCAGAGGAAAATGAAGCCTTGTTAACACTACAATGGGGTTACTGGTCCTGCTGGGGGGCAGTTGTCAGCCCATGTAGTCGCCCATAGTCCCAGAGCTCAGCTCCTGTTCCTGCTTTTAATGCGCACCATGAAGCTTCCTTTCTTAAAAGAAACCCAGGAAGCTGAATGCTGGGATTAAAAACACAGAAGACTTTTGATGGGACACACAAAGATAAAACTGGACCATCATTGTGTGTTAAGTCAGAACTGGACCGTCCTAAACTTCTGTCAGCTTCTGTCTGTTTTGGTCTTGTGGTGTCTTACTTACATGAGGTCGGGTCTGTGTTTGTGGATCAGAGCGCAGAAAGCCAGACCGTCCCTGAACGACGTGGTCATGTTGGTGATGTTGACATCCCGGTACCCCTCACACTGGATCCGGCACCACTGCTGCAGCGCCTTCACGGCCGCCATCCCGACGCCCCGAGCCGCAGAAACGATCCGTGTGTGAGGCTGCTGGAGGCTCCCACGGATCCCTCTCCCTCCAGCAAGACTCTGAAAGTTTCCACCGCAGCCTGGACACGCTGGATCCAGGAAATGAGAGACTGCGGGAGCGTGTGTGTTTCAGTGAGATTCAAGAGTTCTTGACAGCGAAAGTGGAAGGGTAGTGAATGTGACACCTGTGGAAGGTCTGTGACGTAGCGTGGGTGGAGTTCAGAGCGTCTTTATGTGTCTTTAACCCTTTCCTCATTCGTGTGTGTTTGCGTGTGTGAGTTTGTGGCCTACATACTGTTTGCAGACTCAGCACTATGGGATAAGTACGTATATAAGAAAGCATGTCCAACTTATCAATTAAAGTTCAACAGTGGACATCAAAACTGCAAAATTTACATCATAGTTTCATGAAACTTCATAAAACAGTATGAAACTTAAAGCTCCTGTAAGGAACTTCCTATTTGCATTGATTCTGGTCCCCTCTGTGGCCAAAGTTGTTCATAATTTCACTGCAGGTCCTGTCTTATAAACTGTTTCCAGATGAAAAAAATATTTATATATATATATATATATATATATATATATATATATATATATATATATATATATATATATATATATATCATCTTAATGCTTATAAAGGTGAAATCTTGTTACTGTCTGTCAGGTCTGCCAGTTTTCCCCCCTCACATGGTTTCAGACATTAAAAATAACTTCAAAGAAATTTTCCATCTTGTCTCTTTTCAGTCCAGATGATTCATTCAGTATGATGAGATACAATATTCTACAGAGCCAAGTGTCAGAGCAATAAAGAGCGATACTAAATTATATTAAAGCATAGAGTATAACATGATATGACTTTTAATTGTCACCAAAGAAAAAACAGAAGTAGATATTTTGCACCACTTGATTTATGTATTTATGTTATTATGAGTTTATTCCCCGAAAAAAATAACCTCCACTAAACAAAAGCAGAGGTGTGTCGTCCTCCACAGCCCTACCAGTCAAGCATAATACATTTTCACATGTGATGTTTCTATTTTTGTTATTACAGGATGGTGTCATATTGATTTAAGGATAATAGAGTGGAGCTATTTTTGTTAATGAAGAGTTAAGTGTTAGACCAGTTAACCAGGCGTGGTTGTGTTTCAACCTGTCCTGTCCTGTCAGCTGGGTGGGGTCTGTTCTGGGAGTTACCTGACACCTGTGCATGCTCTCAGTTCATAGAGCAGGAGAGGAGTGTTTAACTAAATCAAACCTGCAAATACCTGCACACCACTTCACCTTGTTACCTAGAGTTTATTTGTTCAGCTGTGTGCTTTTGTCTGATTGATGAAAGAAAAATCTTCATAAACTATAAAGAACTGTAAAGAGTTTGACCATAAGAATAAATGTAAATTAGTGTTGCTGAGCTAGCACTTCTTTAAATACATCGCCTTCATCATATCAAGGTGAAGAGCCAACGAAACCCCAAAGAGTCTTTTCTTTAATGATTTTTTAACAATGTTTAATGATTTTCCAATCATTTGTTGTCAAAATGTTAACTGGTGTAACGTGTTTGGCCTAGAATGATCATCTTACTGTTAAACAGGTTTGGGCCACTTAAAAAACAGCATTCACACTTTGTTTATGTCTGTAGATGGTGCTACAGCTGTATGATTGTTTCTGAGTTAACTTTGAGGAAGCATGCGTAGATATTGATTCAATACAATATTTTGTTTATTTAAACCAAGCAGCAACCTCTAGTCGTGAGAAAAGAAGCAGTGCAGAAGTGTCAAACTGTAGTTCCTTGTGTGTCCACTTGAGGCCGGCTGCAGGCACATCAGAAAACAACATTCTCAGCCATTCAGAAAGTTTATCTTTCAAGCGAATTAAACATTTTTTAAGCCTCTCTCAAAAAACAAGCTGTAAAAATGTTCACGTTTGTCGTAAGTTTGAATCACTTAGGTCAGATCTCTTGCAAATGACAGAAATCTAGCTTCTTCACAACAGGCCTACATAAAAACGTAAGAAAAAAAAAAGCTGACTTAACAAAATTTGTTGTCTTGATCGAATTGATATCAGTGAAAACAAGTGGACTTTTACAGGGCTGTGGTTTGTGTGTGAGACCACTTGTTCTTTTTACAAATACACCCACACAGAAGGGGAACAATGAAGCTGTTTTTAGTTTTTTCTTTTTTTCTTTTACAGCCCCCAAGACTCTCCTGCACAATGATCATCTGTCATAAATGCTTCAACTCAAGCTGGACATATTTCATTTTGCAACAATATGAAAACAGTTTGCTTTAAATTTCTTTTCCTGAAGCATATTGTGAGCCTTCTGTTCATAATATGAAACAAAAATAGGCTGAAGAAGGGAATCTCAAGAGGGCAAGACCAGAAAACTATCTGGCAACAATATGTTTCTGTCAGATCGTTGTAAAAGCAGACACTAAATCATGTCGAGGCGCATGCTTATGGCAATCTAACATGCGCACTGTCCTAAAAAAAAAAAAAAGTCCAGTGAAGTCACATACTTTGTCCCCTGCACATGCCGGCCATACAAACACCCCACACACAAATACTTAATCCTCCCAAATCCAGACAGGAAATGCCCTCGTCAGTAGAGCAGAATGCTTTAGACAGACCCCGCTGCTCTCTCTGTTTCTCCTCCCCCTCACTGATGATATATGTGCCCTCCACAAACTGCCATCTGGAAACAGTTAGCCTGTGAACGTTTGCACTAAGCCAATAAAAACACGTCTATCCTGAGCCTATCAGTCGTGGAGGATAATTCAGCCTTGCTATCAGAGAAGAAAATGGGACAAGTTGTTTGCTTTCACTTTCTGTGGCTCATCTGTGTGTTAGGTGTTTGCTGTCATGACTCATGAGATCCACTTTAAGTTCTGGCTTTGCTTCAGGGCTTCTTTCATAGACTAAAAGCCTCTTTTCTGATGAATTTCTACAGAGAGCAGAAAATAAATTCACACAAGTCATTCAGTCTTTAAGACAAGTTGACTTAGATGACAGTGCATATCTTCAGGACAGATATCCTGAGGCTTCTTTATCTACATAATAACAGCTGGGTTAAAAAGAGGAGGCCAAAAATAGAAGAGGCCACAGAGGCCTGATGGAGGGCTGATTAAAGACAGAAACACAGAAAGAGGGACAGATACAAACGCAGAGTAAAAACAGCAGAAGTGTTACATCTGTGGAAAAGAAGGAAACTGAGACAAAAAAACACGACTTCATGACTTCAAGAGTACCTAATTAAAAAAAAAAAGTTAAACGTTAACCAAAGACCCAGCGTCACCTTACAAAGGTTTAATTCATGTGATATAGAAACAAATGGTCAAATCTGTATTAAAATTTTCACAATTCTGAATGGTTATGGGTCTGTTGGGTACTTTCAGGGACATGTTCTCCCTTATTTTCATTTTCTTTTGGACACACACACTACTAAATATACAAATTTCTTGTCTAATTCATACCACAAAGAGGTGTTCAAACCCCACAGCATAGTTCACACTGAGCCTTTACTTCTGCAGCAGTTCAGACTTGTTTTAAAAAGTAAGTGAACTACAATAAAACAAAAAAACATAAAAAACAAACCTAACCTGGACACAAAATTTGTGAACCATATCTGCCACAACTTGTAGAAGTTTTTAATAACATGCACTGCACAGACAAAAAAAACTGTAATTTGTCACTTTTGTTTGTCTACAGTTCATTCTTCAGAATTAGGACAACTTGAATCATGTGTGGTCAAGTGAAACTCATTTGTGCGAATAAAGTCGACTTCATATTTGACGTACAATAACTGCTATTGTGTCATTCAGTACTTTTGTGCCAAAGTGTAACAATGGTGTGAAAAACATGGCAGTGTCTTAAGAAACATGCATCAGTTTGAAGCCCCAGCAGACCCCCTACTTGGGTTTATGTTTTGGTGTTTTGCTAGATTAAAGATTGAGGCTAATTTAAAGGCTGCACCCCATGCACAGAGAGAGTAGACCTTATCACAGCAGTCACTGGTACGACTCCAGGCTGCAACCCTTTGCTGCAAGTCTTCCCATCTCTTTACTCCCCATGATTCCTGTTTCTTCTCTGCTGTCCATTCAATCAGTAAGGGCAAAATTACCCCAAAACAACTTTAACCAAAATACGATTTCAGGCTGATTGAGTTAAAACACCAAGTATCCCAATTCTGCAGTCTTTTTGGAAACTACAGTCAACAGGGATGGTTTGCATCACCAGCTCAGTTTGGAGAAATTTTGCCATCTAGTGGCACATGGTGTCACAGGCTCAAACATGTTAATGACATCCAATTGTAATAACCAAAAACTGATAAAAAATGAACCTGTACAACACTTTTTCATGGATGACAGGAAATTCCTTGCATTTTTGCCTTATTGTGTTGAGGTACGCTATCCTCGGGTAAAGACAGAATACACCACATTTCTTTTTTTTTTTTGTACTCTTCCTGAAAAAAAAAGAAAAAAAAGAAGAAAAAAAAGTCCAGTAGTGTAATGTTATTTCTTTAATTGACTTCAAGCAAATAAAAAAAATAAATTCATCACAAAATATTGCAAACATTTAGCTACAGCATCAACACAAATGGCAGCAAAAATATACTCATTTTACATGCTTTGAAACACTTGGAGCACTTGGGGAGTTAACCACACACATTCATTGATTATTTCTTAAACTAATAATTCTGGGTTAAATAAAGCTGAAGGTGCAAGCTTTTCACAGCTGGAGATACCATCAATTCAAACCAGATTTCACAGCATTAAGGTCAGATTTACATCTTCAGAGATCCCACTTAACTCAAAAGCATCCTTTCTGTTAGACTGTCAGTGAATATTCTGAGTAAATGATTGCTGAAAACTCACAGCTGGTCTAGTTTACTGTTCTTTAATGTCAAAATCAAATAAAATCTTTGTACATTGCAAATCTCTGCTTATTACCTCTGGAAAAAGGCTCAACAAACAAACACATCTGGAACAAACCCAGGAACACTCAGACGCACAAACAAGGATCATAAGGCACCTGTACCTCTACAATACTGCAGCACGAAGGAGTGCTAATAAGAAAAAAATCTTAAATCATCATTTAAATCAAAAAGAATTACACTTTCACTTTGTTGTCAAGCTACACATTTTAAAGACAGCAGATTATCCTCTCTTTCACATATTGCACATCATCTTGCTGCTGATAAAAGCATTTTAACTGCAGAACTGAAACAAAAAAGTACCAAGGCAAAGCTATCTGTTGATGTCTGGTGAAATTCAGCTTTAACCTCACAATCAATACATTTTAAAACACATATATTTTAAGCAGTGCTGAAGCTGTTTGTCAGAGTTTGCTGTTTTGTGTCTGTGTTTGTCTGCACACTTTGTAGCACTATGGTGGGAACACAAACGGTCTCATCAATCAGCAGCCTTGCCTCCTTTTTGGACAGTTTATTTTGTCTCCTATCTTAAGCTCATCAGACATTTAAAAAAAAGTTCTGATTAGCTCTGGCTCTCAGGATCAATTTGATGTTTTTTTTTTTTGTTTTTTTTTACCAACTCTGTTGAACTTCCATACAGTCTTTCCTTCCTTCACTGTCTAAAAACGTATACCATACCTCTCACTTTCTTTAGCATCCAGTGCCTCAGAGTTAAAATATCACTGTCTGGTCAATGACTTCAATGAGCAAAGTGAAAAAAATCTATGAGTAAAACCTTCTGAATGATTACATCCAGCTGATGGTGAAGTTCTGACTGAGCTTGAGACCAAGATTTGAAACAGTCAACACCTGCAAGAGAGGTCATAGAAGATGGTTTCAACAAAAACACTGATATGCAATCAAAACGTGCTCACAAACAACAACATAGGTTAATAAGAACTTAGAAAGTGAATTTATATAAAAATTATAATAGTTTGTTTCTTTCTCACTTATTTTGTGATCATTTTTCTTTGTTTTGTTCCATGAGATAAGAGCGGTAGGTGTTAATAGCTGTGCTTCAACCTACACCCTTTCAGTTTGTCTTGAAATTTCAAAATTTTACTTTGAATTTGTAAACTGCTTCATGTGTTGAAAGTGAACTGAAATAAATTTCATTCATTCAGTTTTATTTATAAAACACCTTTAAAAACTTGTTTACAAAGTGCTGCTGAATAAAAACATCTCAAGAAAATTGATTCCCTGCAAGATTTTAAACTTAGACATCCAATCCTTTTATTCTAATTTAAACTTTTTGGATCAGTCCAGTTTTTTTCTCTCAAAATTTCAACTCTCATGAATTCGACTGTTTTTTCCCCACTTTTAGGAACCTTTTTATATATAGGACTTACAATCTAATGATTCCAACTGTCATTATCACAACTTACTCACAACTCATAATTACACCTTAAAATCACATATTTAGAGTTTTTTGAGTGTTTTTATTAACTCCATCTCAGTTTTAACTTTATTTTATAATGTATTCACTTCATTATTGTTGTATTATTAGA
Source organism: Halichoeres trimaculatus (assembly GCF_033239565.1). Classification (NCBI taxonomy): domain Eukaryota; kingdom Metazoa; phylum Chordata; class Actinopteri; order Labriformes; family Labridae; genus Halichoeres; species Halichoeres trimaculatus. The sequence continues at coordinate 20,747,472 of NW_027437180.1, read as the reverse complement.
ATATATATTATTTTATATTCAAAATTTTGTCCTTGATTATCAAATTTTTTTCAGTGAGACTAAGTCTGTTATTTCATTCCTTTTTCTGCCAGGAGCTGGTGTCTTAACTAACCAATATCCCCAAACTGATGATAACTTTATAAAAACTTGATAAAACTTTCCTGACTCATCATGATCTGAGAGCGCTACAAGACTCTCCAGGTTTTTGAGTTCAATCCATTCACACCTGAACTCACCTGATTGGTTCTGTAGGTGAATGCTGCCTCCTGGGAATTCACCAACACTCTGCTAGGCTTGTTCTTCACGCCGTAAAACGTGGTCGACTCCACGGTGATGTAAGTGGCCTCCACGTTGTTGTGGAGCACCTGTGATGTCATCACGTTCTAAACAGAAGGAGTGGTACGAGTTACGACACACGTAAAAAGTATTCAAACTAGACAACATGCTGCACTTAATCGATACTGAGGCAGGGGAGATTTCCTGAGGCTGAGCTAGTCAAGCATGAGCACCTTAGCAACATTAAAGATGATGTAAGCGTATTTGTCCGTCTCATAGGTGTCGATGCTTTCTCCATCATCCCAGAACAGATCGCCGCTCGCTGACCCATCGTCAGAAAGAGCAGAGACCAGATGAAGGGGCTGCCCACTGCTCACCCACAAGGTCAGGTTAGGCGCCTGCATGTCAAACAAAAACATTATTATTATTGTGTTATAAAAACCAAAACAGCTGGGGAACTTTGGCATTACAGTTCTGGTCATTCACAGGGTTCAAACAGCTCTGAAACTGAACCATATAAAGGGTCAATAATGCACTGTGAGATACCTAAAACAAATAAATGACAAACCCTTAGTTATCCCAGATAGTTGGTAACTTTAAACATTAGAAATACAGGTAAAGCAGATGCGTTTTTAAGGAATATCTCAGATAATTAACTTCACTAAGACAGGACATTTAATCCCCATATCCCTTAATTTTTTTTTTGCAACATATCTGGTTTATACACCAGGAAGCCACTAATATGTAGGCAGGAGCTTTAGTGAAAATACACTGACTCATCTTTGAAAATCATGCACTTTACTTGTCTGTAGAAAAACAAATGGAAGTAAAGCATTGAAGGAGTGCTTTCTGAACTCATAAAAGATGTTAGTTTAGGGTGCTCTTTGAATAGCAACACAAGGAGTCTTGAAAAACTAAGTTAGAATTACAATGTACTCTTTTTTTTTTAATGGTTGAATTTCCTTAATTGTCAATGCACAGTCATGTTGACCCTGAAAACACATTTGAGCTCTTCAAATAATAAAGGCATTTAAACCATTCAAAAGAGAGAGCGTCTGAATTTTTTTTTAATGTCCATTTGAAAAAAAGTAACCACTGAAAAATGATTGGTCAAAGTTGCTAGCTTGACAACAAAAGCATGTTTCTTTTACCTGTGTTGGTATAACAGCGCCCTCACGTAAATGCAGATTGATCTTATCCAGAGGTGCACTCAGTTTCACTTCCTCACCTGTACTCTGCATAGCATCACCCTGAGAATTAAAAAACAAATCAGTTTCAACTGGGAAAAAAAATCTGCTGACACCCTTTTTGTTACAACACTGAACACTTGAATATACATGAATGTATAAGACTGACAGCTGATAACAGAAGGGGGGGTCTCACCGTATAATAGTCATACCAGAGACCCTCTGGAAAGTAACCAATCACATAATCAACTCCAGGCTCCAGCACTGGTGTCACCAACAAACTCTTCCCCCACAGGAACTGTTTGTCAATACCGTAGGTTCTGACATCTTTAGGGAACCTTTAGGGAACAGGTGTAAGAGAAAGTCAAACATCACTGCAGTCTTCATTAGCCCGAGATGAAGTTAGAAGCATTACTCACTCAAACATTATGGGCCGTGCAACGGTGTGTCCATGAAGATGTGCGTGATGGAAGAGTGTGTAGAGGGTGGGGTAGAGAGAGTAACGCAGCAGCAGGGCCTGTGTCATGGCTGTTTTGGCATAAGCGCTGAATGCTGTTGGGTCCTGAGGCTGAAAGTTTGAGAAATCCAACATTTCTTGTTCATTTGATCCCCAACTGTAAGGAGTATGAAACTTCTAGGTTCTTTTTTTTAACAAACAGGTTGACAATAGGAGCTGAGAAATACAACTATCATGTCCACAGATCTGTAATGATGTCAGGGTCCTACCATCATATCAATGGCGTTGTGGTTGCGTGTAAAAGGATAAAAAGCTCCCAACTGTGTCCAGCGAATACAGAGTTCCTCCTGTGGCTCCTCACTGAAGCCACAGATGTCTGCTCCAACCAACGGGATGCCCAGGAGGTTAAAGGTCAACATACCTGAAGGTAACAACAGAGAGGTGAGCGATGAAACACAACAAAAGACAAAAAGTGGAAAATATCTATCAAACAACTGAATGGAAGCTTTCACACACAGTAATAGAAAAGTTAAAAATAAGCAGCACTGGCATGTTTCATTATAATGCTGACAGAATAAGTACATAGTACTGTGTGCAATAAAATGTGCAACGTCCAAATAAAACCAAACTACACATCTTTAAAATCACACAGGCCCTGAATTAGCAGTTATACAACAACATAAATGCTTCATAAACCTCTTTAAATATATTTCAAATTGCTGAGTACTTTAATTTGGTTGTTACGGGAGCTTTGTCTGGCAAACTTTTTGCACTGACCAGTTTGTTTTCATTGGTTTTATGTCGTGAGAGGCAAAAGGAAGTCAGAAACCTCTGGAGAGTTGGCAAAGCTCTTTGGTTGACTTAAGTCAACAAAAAACTAAACACATGTTAAAAAAGATTTTCTTTCTTGCCTGGGTAAGAAATGTATGTGTAAGCAAATGTTTCTGTGAGTTTCTTGGTTTTATTCCATTCTGTATTTCAAGGTCTTGTTGTTTGATCATTATGTAAAATATTACATTGGTGACTAAATGTTCTGTGCCTTTGTAGACACACTGTGATCTAGTATAAGTTGTGATGCACATGTGAGCAATAGACTGAGGCATAACTGCTGTAATCACATTTCAAATTCAATTCAAAGGTTTTTCCATATGTTTTGTAAAAGATAAGTAAATTGAAGTTGTTGTTATTTAGATGTAATGCTCTGATTTTAAAGGTCTGTTGAGATCAAATTTAGCTGTATATGGCTCCTGATTTACTTGTGTACTGTGAGGTGCAGTTTATCTCCATTCTCCAAAGCGACATACTTCAACTGTTGTATGCAGGCTGTGTTTGGTCAAACGGTGTAAAACACTGATGGGAGCAATAGCGTACCAGCAAAAGCATGAAGGGCTGGTGGCTCTAGCGCTAGCTAATGTTAGCCACACTTGGGAAACCAGTTTGATACAAGTTACCTGTAGATTTTGTACCCTGTGTTTAGCTGTGTCTAATAAATTGCGCTCATTTTGGACTGTGTTTTTAGTATCTCATGTGACTGTCGATCAGTTGATTAGTTGAAATGTAAGTTTCCATTTCAAACACGAGAAATTCAGTCACATCTGAACATCCTTACTTGAACTGGCACTACTGTTTTAATCTTAATGATCAAACCTGCTATAGAAGTGTACATGTCTTTCCACTGGCTCCTGTTGTCTCCCAGCCAGTGACCAGAGTACTGCCCCTGACTGGGGAAGGTGGAGCGGGAGATAATGAACGGTCTCTTTGGGATGAGCCGCTTCAGAGCGCTGTAACAGAAGCAAGACAAAAAAAGAGTAGATGGTTTGTCAAAAAACCTTTAAACTTATGGTATTCACCTTTTTTTCTTGGATTTGTTGAGTCTTTACCTCGCAGATGCCTTAGCTTCCATAAGTCCATAGAGGCTGTGTATGTTGTAGTGCATTGACTGCTTCTGTTGTGCAGTGGCACATAGAGTTTTGGATCTCAGCAAACCTCCCAGTACACCTGAAATCAAAGACACAAGGATTTATTACAGTCAATGTTCATACCCTTCATGTACAAAGCAGTAATATACAAAAGAATCAATGATCCAACAAAAATAAAAGAAATGAAAGAACGAGTTTAAAAAAAAAAAGTTAAGTATTTAAAAAAAATATGAGACAATGAACAAAAACCCAAATAACAAACAAAATGTAGATTCCACTCTCACCAGGGGTGTAAGGAGGATTTTCAAGGCTGTTTGATGGGCAGCCATTGGTTGAACCATCCAGGAAATTTGATGGCTCATTCATGTCCTGAAAAGGATTGAGACAAAAGTTCACTGAGAGCATTTCATAAAACACAGCAAGCAGTAATCATAGTTGTGAAAGTCAACACTTACAATCCATAATCCATCAAATGGCACCATATCATAGAACCTCTTGAGATTGTCGTACCACCACTCATGAGCAACTTCATCAGAGAAATCTGGGTATGCTGTCAGACCAGGCCACACCTGAGGAAGAGACATTCTAATTTCAATACCTCCATAATGATTTATTTTTGATAGAGAGGGGTGTATGGCAGGTGGAGATGGGTATGGCAGGGGCTTTGTTAGCCCCTTTTGATAAATTTGATGTAAAAAAAAAACGAGATTGCATTTAAAAAAGTGAAAATTTAACCATTTGTGTGTGTGTGTGTGTGTGTGTGTGTGTGTGTGTGTGTGTGTGTGTGTGTGTGTGTGTGTGTGTGTGTGTGTGTGTGTGTGTGTGTGTGTGTGTGTGTGCGTGTGTGTGCGTGTGTGTGCGTGTGTGTGCGTGTAAGGTCTGGCAGACAGTCTGGTGGAGCTTGTCCATCTACATATCAGGCTTGTATACTAAGGTACAGACAAGCTGAGCCCTGTAGGTGGCAGCAGTGCTCTATTTGGATGATGAGCACCAATAACAAATCAAAGCTTGTTGTCCAAGTTTTTGGTCAATACAGGTGTTTTTGGTGAAACCAGCCCATGTTCTACTGCAGATTACTAAAGAAAATAAAAAGGTAGAACTAAACTTTTTTTTCCTGATGAAACAAAAGAGTTTACTTTTTCTTTTAGTAGTTCTGGTGTTTAGAAGGTCACATCCTGTGGGTCTTGAAAGGTCAACCAAATGCTCTGAAAACAGCTGGCAGCCAGTAAGTTAAAACCCTGTCAGGTGGTAACATAGATTTACCTGCTTTGCTGCTGTTTGATGTGATTGGGTGCTTTTTAACAAGAGATACCAGGAACTACTCTTCAAGTAACTTACTGGTACCAGTTATTGTCTACCTTTCCACTGAAGCCTGTAGATTAGGCACAACAGGCCAGTGAAATACAGAGGTGCAGTGAAAGAAGCTGCTCTACACTTAAAGACCAGTGGAGGGCAGTAAGAAACCATACCAGAAGCTGAGAGAGACCAGTCCTGTTATCAGGCTCAAAAATAATGACTGATGAAGTCAATAAATCAAGGGGATATCACTGTGGACAACGAGTGAAATAAAACACTGTGGGTATTCTACCAGTCAGAAAAATCCAGCATTCTTTCCAAAGTTCCTAGACCTTTGCAAAGTACGACCCCATTCAGCAGGGACTTCTCATCAGGGAGGTTAACAGCCCTTTAACTAAATGTAAACCCTGGTTCCTGCTGTGGAAACACAAAGAGTTTTACAAAAGGTTTCAAGTTCTCATGGTTCCAGTTCATACAGAGAGACACCATGTGGTAGCACTGTCAGCAGCACGAAAGAACCCATGGTTCTATCATTTCTGACTTTGTGGAAATCCAAAAACAATTTCTTGAAATTGTACGAACTCAGGGCACAATGTGGTGACAGGTGAAAGCTGCACAGAGGGCAGGGCTGCTGCTGATCTCACAGGAAGGTTACCCTTCTGCAACAGGTTACCCCTTGGACTTATGTTTGTCAGTAAAATCTCTGGAATTACCCCTGTACTAATTAAAAAATAAGTTCTCATCAATAAACTAAATGTTATTTTGAGTAATTTTTCACCACTCATGAACCCCCAGAATGTAAACACCCAGTTATGAACCAATCAGACTGAATTATTCCTCATTACAGAAACATCAAAAGCAGCATTGTGTGGGGATAATCTTGTTTATGAAACTGTTTGTGTAACTTCATACAAGCTCCAGTTTCTCACCTTTCCAATGAGTGTTTTTCCTTCAGCATCTTTGATAAAAACATCTCTTCTCAGCCCTTCATCAAACGGCCAGTATGTGCCCTCAGGCTGGGTGCTGCTGATGCCAGGATCCTGAAATTTGTGACAATAGTATCAGAAAAACAGGCCAAATAAGACAACACATAAATGACAGCAATTATAAAGTCCTGGGTACCAGGATCATGACGTAGCGCTGGTCGTGAGCGTGCAGATCTTTGACCATATCAGGTAGAGTGGAAAACTTTGTTGGATCTATTGTGAAGTCCATGAAGCGGTCCATGTAGTCGATGTCGTTCCACTGGGCGTCCTGTGAATGCATCAACAAACAAATAGGAAATAAGCCATCTTTAAGAAACACTGACGAACAATCTGTCGGGTCAATTTTACCTGGGGTATCCCATTATTCCTCAGTCTCTTGACAACCTCCCAGGTGGAATCGCTGGTGTTGTAGCCCCAGCGGCAGAGATGGTAGCCCAAAGCCCAGTAGACAGGCATTGCAGGGAAGCCTGAGATGACATGGGTGATAGATGCAGAAAGAAAATGTCAAGACAAATGAAACAAAACAGAAACTAGATTTGTATTATATCTAAAACCTTTAAGACCATTTAACACATTCAGGTCTGAATTAATGTTTTTCCCTCACACACACACCAAAGATATTGTCACATATATGATCTACTGACCTATGACCTCAATGTACTGTTCAATCACTGCACCAGGATCAGGACCAAGAAAAATGTAGAAATCCAGAATTCCTCCGATTGCACGCCAGGTGAGAGCAGGGGCAGGCTGCAGGGCCACATCTGTTGAAAGAGAGAAATTAATTAAGACAGGAAGCCTTTTTGAAATAAAGATGATGAATACAAAACCATGTCTATATATACTGAAAGTAAAAAAAAAAAAACATAACAAGCTTATGGAAAAACAACCACAAAACTGCAACCATGCTGGTCACCCTGGCATACACTTATATGGTCACAACAGGTGTGAAACAGTTGTAATTTCAAATGTCTCACAAAGACAATATTTACAGGATGAAACTAAAACCTTCAATCAAACAGACGAGGAGTGTAAGAAAACTTTGCAACTTCCCTGCTAGAACAGCCTTCAACCCCAGTCTAACTGGCACCAATTCACAACTCTTTGCCATCTTAAAGTGAGTGACAACACCCTAAAGTCACATTTTTAATCAAAAATAGCTCATAAATTACATACAGCTTCAAATCTTTGTTCCCATCTGTTAAAGTTGCTGTTAATTAACCAAGCCCAACCCTTTATGTTTCTATTTGTGATGGTCTTAACACGTGAACAGGGATCATAGAGCAACTGTAACGACCTCATACACACACATTTAAATTCTTCAAATGAAAACCTGATGATTTCTGTGTTTTTAAATTTAGATTAACTGATAAAAACAGAAGTTCAAATATTGGGAGTACAGTTTAAACAGTTTAATTCTTCATGATGAGTATCACCAGGGGACTTGAACTGATTTGGTTTGCACGTTTCTCAATAAATAAAGCTCAGTTTCTGTTTAAATACACTTTAAACTCTAGATGAACCACTGTGAAGTGGAACCTCTCTGATTCGCAGTCACACGGCTGTGACAAAGCAGAAAATCTTGATGCTGACGCCTATTTGGAACTTCTGTTTTCCTTAAATTGCTTAATATTTTAATCTGGGTGGTTGCAACACTTTATTAATCTCCTCATTTTTCAGCCTGTGTATTGTTGCACTCTGTGAAATCTGAAGTGAAAGTTTCATGGCGACTAGCTGACTGACCCATGGCGTTGCTGTTAAGCAGGAAGAAGCCATGTGCGTTTCCTCCATCCTCCATCGACAGGTAGAACGGATGAGCGCCATACAGATTGGTCTGTTCCTAAAATGTGGAGAGTGACACGAGGGGGTTAAAACCAGTTTCATCTAGTTTATACTGTGAAAACGTGAGAAACACATTCCATGAAATCTAAGAATATGCAAAAAGTACATTTAAAGTTAACCATAATACTGTAAAATAAATGTTGTATTAAGCAAGTCTACACAGAAAAAAAGTAGAATAAAAGCTCACAGAAAAATTTAAGTAATAGTTTCATAAAAGCAATAGAAAGCTATTCAAGAACGGTTATGCGGTATTATGCAAGTCAATAAATCTAATGTAAAGACATTTGTTATGTATGTGGTCAGCCTCTTATATATCCACGCCAAGATATTAAGATATTTTCTTTGAGACAAGATCACAAAACACACAGTCTATGCTGTTGCAGAGTTTCCAGTTTTCCTCTGACAGTATTTCCCCTTTGCTTTGACCTTGATCTAAGGACAACCAGCTGGTCAGCGGATATCAAGCCACAATCCAAAGTATGCTATTCATTTCCAACCAGGCATAACAAGAAATACTAAGGTCACAACAGGATTAGCTCAGTTGCATTTAATAGAATCATTATGTTTGCAGAACTCCTCCACAGATCCAGCTTGCACAATCCCAGGTCCTCTACAGTAACTTCTGCTTTCACTACATGATTGAAAGCAGCTGTGGGTTCCCATCTGTGGTATTTTAAAATTAATACTATGAGAAACTTCTGTATGCGCACTGGCTCCAAACTATACAGATAGCTTGGTGTCAATGCAGGGCCTTTTTCAAACTTGGAGCAAATTATTGGCCTAATACCTATGCAGTAAGAGAAGTTTAAAAGTATAATTTTATTCGGAAAAATAAAACTATAGATAAAGACAACAAGCTGACCAGGAGGAGGTGTCAAAAGCAAAAGCGTGGAATTGTTTTTTTCTTTTAATTTTGTAATTACTTGTGCAAGCCATACTGAGTCAGTCCTTTTTGCCAGAATTTATTGGACTCTTCCTCTTTCATTTTCAGAGCAAAATAAAGCACATAGAAATGATACCGGCTGACACAACAGTTTTCCTGAAGATCCTATTTAATCACCTGAGTGTCATCTGAGTCAAATATTACGAGGTCTTTTGAGAACAGACTGAGTCTCTGTAACAGAGACTGAAAACGCAATGAAGACTTGTAGTGGATGTAGCTATACGGTGTAAAAACTGCATCTCTCTATCACTTTTAATCCTGTTTTCATATTTGAATCTTTATTTCAATCTGTTCTCTCATCTCTATTGTTACTGTTGATACCTTGGTGCTGCAGCTGAAACATTATGTCCAAAACTGTGAAAATGCTGTTAGGATAAATCAGACCAACAAGCTAATTCAGTGGGATAAACAAGCTATAGAGAGGAGTTACAGTCAGTTCTACTGTGAAGTGATGAGTGGAATAACATATGTACAGCTTCAAGTTAGGTATTCACTAGGCAGCAACCTCCGGTCTGGGAATATGAGACAATGTAGAAGTGCTAAAATCTGCTGTTTCTCGAGTGTTCGCTTGAGGCTGGCTCCCCAAGTACTGGAAGTCACATACACACCAAGCCAAAAAAAGCCGTTTCAAAGCAGAAATTAACCTATTTACAGCCTGGTTCAAAAAATGTCACCTGTCTGAGTCCCTAATTTTACTACCGGCACCCGCTGTACAGAGGTGAATTTTTTTCTAACTTGACAGTTTGGAGGATATTAAGTTCCCGAGCTCCCCCAATAAGAGGCACAGCTGAGGGTCATGTGACCGACAGGCTGTACGCAAAAACCTTGCCACTACCAATATGGCCGCTACAGCCGATGTGCTTCATTTTCCATTTCAGAAACAGACGGGTGACGTCGGCGAGACTACGCCCATGTTTTATACAGTCTATGGTATTCACACCCAGGATTTTTTCATTTTGTGCCACCTGCTCTACCTGCATCTTTCACTTGAGGAGAATGTTTTTGCAACAATCGTAGTAACTTCAAGTTTTTAAAACAAGGATCTGTATGTACATGTGAAAATACTTAGAGAATCTCAGGAAACAAAACAAAAAACTGACGATTTTAAACAAGTTTTGTGATTCAGGCATGTGATTGTGGCATGTCCCCAATCTCCTGATTTCACATCTCTCTTCAGCTGACCCATGACTCACCCCAAAGGCAAAAATAAATCTACAACACAAATCTTGCCATAAATTCTGTCATTGGGGAACATGCAGCACAGTAACTTGATTTGTCTGACACCCACCCAGATGCAGTGGTGATGATCATTTAAAACTATTATGAAGTGCCAAAACTTCTCCTGGTGCTTAAATGTTGAAATTTGAGCTTTCCTTATTACTAAAGTAAATTATCTGCTGTTAAAAAGACCATTTAGAAAAAGATTAATGTTCAAGTATTTGGTTTGTCTTTTAAGCTTAAAAACGCAATGACACTCAATACTGTCCGTACCATTGGAGGAACATCCCTCGCCCACATGGTGAGCGTGTTCCAGTGGACGTCATGAAGGAAAGTGGAGCGATGCTCACCCAGGCCATAAATGAACTGACTTGGCAGGGAGGTAGAGATCTGAAGAAACTGGTCAGCAAAGAAGAGTGGAGCCACCGTGGTGTTCAGACTGTCAGGGAGGAAAAAAAACAACCGTTTATAAACAGATTAAAGGATATAGTGAATCTACCCCTCCTCCAGCCTAAAGCAGCCTTTTTTTTTATCAGACTTACAGCACTGTTCCTGTAGATTTTCTCTTCACGATGAGGCCGAATGGTGTCTTTGAAAACTCCACTATATAGTCTGGATTTTCTGCCTTCTTGGTGGCTGTCGGGACAGGAATTGGCACCTCAAACCGAGAACTTGAGGAGTCAGTGATCTGGAGGATAGGGCATGAAACAGACAATTCGTAATTAAACTGCAGATAAGACAGTTTACAGCCAATATTACTTAACCACACTAACCGATGTGTGGAGATTAGGACTTCACCTTTATACTCATACAGCTTGATTAGAGAGTAACTCTTCTCTTCTTTCAGTGCGAAACCTTTGTACACAGCAACAGTTTTCATTGTCTGTGGCTTTATTGTTGTTGATTCTGGTTTATCATTAGTAGGGATGGGTATTGATAAGATTTTGTTGATAACACTGCCATCATTGATTCCACCTATTGATCTGATTCTTTATTGATTCCCTCATCGATTCCTCCAGTGAATTTTTTTTGTGTACAAAAATTAGGCGTTACAGGTTTTCTACATCAACATTTTATTGAGTTTATAAGTAAATAATTCTGATAAGACACTCTTGGTATTTACAGCCGTGCGTCAACAAAGGTTTGAACAAGTTAGTGGTGTTGCCACTCTTGCATGACATTACAGCATTGCACAAATTGCACTTTGTGTTGTTAGCCTCCTTTTTGGTAAAGTGAAGCCAAGCTTTTAATCACTTCTATCTCTCTGCTGCTGTGGCGTGATGTCAGCGTACAGTCCGACCACTCTGGTATATTGTAAAGAATCGACAGGGGAATTGTTAAGCATAAAGGTTAATGATGTTGGTGGATTTTAACATTTGTTATCGATTTTAAATGGGGACCAGTTATTGATACCAATCCCTATTTATTAGACTCATGGAATTTCTTTCAGTCTTGCACCTTCACTGCAAAAAAAACAAAAACAAAACAGAAATCTTAAGTGAAAAGAAAAAAAGTTTCTTGTTTTAAGATATTAGTTCTAAGCTCAAGAAACTTGACGGGCACATTTTTCCTACCCCACTGAAAGATTTTTTTGCTTGTTACAAGCAATTTAGACCTCATTTTGTCTTTAAACAACTCAAAATACAACATTTTCCTTGACTGGTCAAGTGACCAGTGTTGCTCGTTTTAAGTATGAGAAGTAGGGATGGGTACCTTTCACATACCCGGTACCGGTACTCAACAGTACCAATTTTCGGTACTTTCTGTGTTATAGTGGTAAAAAAATATCAATTTATTGAAGAATAAAATACATTTTTTTTTCAATTTAACATATTCATTCTTCAATATATAACCTTGCAATGCTGTGTTCATGTCCAGCATGGAAAATCTCTGACTCTTCCACTCACTCACAGTCACAAGGATGCATTTAGGTACCTAAACATGGTACCTTTTGATTTTATGTGAAACGGTACTCGGTACTTTTGACAGAATTCGGTCGGAACCTATAAACGTACCTAACTCGGTACCCATCCCTAATGAGAAGACGTTTTTTACTAAATATAGGAGAAAAATACTTACTTAGATATTTTTTTTGCATAATTCACTGAATCAAACTCAATGAGTGATGTGTCTGTATAGTAATGGTTGGCTTCCAGCTGACTGTTAGCTAAGAACACAGAGTTGCTTTCTGATACCTTCATTTGATATAATGATAGGTGTAACACCAGTGAAAAGACTAGACTGTGAAGCTGTGTAAAGCCTTATTTTCTTTTGACTAAAATGCAAAAAAGTGTTTTGTGAAGGGATTTTTTTTGTTTGTTTTTGCAGGGAAGATAAAATATCAATCATAATTACCTCTACACTGTGGGATAAAAAGGAGCAGATTGTGAAACATTTAACCTTTCTTTGAAGACACTGGGGAGAAAATTTCTATTTTGCATAACTGAGGCGACAGAACAGGACAGTCTTTCAGCAAGAGAAACTCTTTCAAACACTGATCTGATTAATATTACTTTGAATGCTCTTAACAGAGCTTTCATTTGTTAACTTTAGCCATGTTACCTTTTCTCCTAACTTTGACACTTTCAAAGAAATGCAGCTACAAGGACAGATGTTGTGTGATGTTAGAATCTCAAACAGAAGATGATAGAAAAAAAATGCCAAAAAAATTCTGGCTCACTCACCCTGACATGTAGCCTTGAGTCCGTCTCATATCTCATCTCCAAACCAAGAGTAAGAATGTCTGCTGGGTAGTACGTCTTCACATCTTTTACAAGCATCCCTTTCTTTCCCAGGGTGGTGTCGTTTATTGACAGAAGTGAGTAGGAGGGAAAATCTGGTGGATAGAAACACCAGGGGATACCGTCCTTCCCTGATGCTGGGATAAAGCAACAGTTCCTCGCCTCACACAGGTCTTGGGTCACAACCACGCTTCTTTCAGGGTAACAATCAAACCTCCACGCTTCAGGGATGAGAGTGCATGCCTCATGACGGGCAGCAGCTTCAGTGCTGTTCACTCCTTTTTTTTCGTTGTATTCCAGTGTCGGTGCAGCAGCAGGTGATGGCGGTCTACGTGGGTCTTGGCTGGATGGTCTGTGCAGCCAGAACATAGTGCCCAGCAGCCAGCCTCCACAGAGAAGCAGCAGCAGGAAGCCGAGCACCAGGAGGCCTGTGGTGACGGAGCATGTTGGCCGCCGTGGGAGCAGATTAGAATCCTCTTGCTCTGGCACCTTTGAACATTACAATATAATCTCACTATTAATAAAAAGCACTGACTACTTGACATTTAATTTTCTCTCCATCAGTTCACATTTATCCACAGATCCTCCATGTCAGTCCATTACATCACAGTCACAATACACTTCTTCTCTGTGTCAAAGTCCCCAACTCTTTTCTGCTTTGTCTTATACCATCTGTGATGTTGCGTTTGTCATATCATAACCCTTCATGCATGTAGAAATGAAGCTAAAAGGTTTGAGGTAGAATAAGAAGAAAACAAATCAACTTACAGACAATTCCTCACGGACAGGGCGAGGCTCTTCTGACAGCAGAGCTCCAGAAAACTGAATATCTTCAGGATTAAGCCGCTTGTAAGACACCATCTTGACAGTGTGTGTTTGTCAGAGTGGGAGACTGAACACAAATGAGAAAGAGACAGAAACACAGACAGCAACACAAAGTTCACAACTCATTCAGGTTTCATTTCCTTTCTGTCGGTATTCTGTCAGGAGACACATGCATAGCAAGTTAAGTGAAAGTGGTTTGAATAGTCTAACTTGATTTAACAGACAGAAAGCAGACATTTGACAAAAACAGATCGGGAAACCTATGAAAAAAAATAACAGGGGTATTTCTTTAGGAACATTACATTAAACATACAACAATTTAAATCAAATCAATTTTGAACTTATACTCAGGTTTTTCAGTCCAAGATCAACTAACACATCCCTTCCCCTTTCATTTTATTCTGAACTGATCATCCTTTACGGCTACAACTTACCACATCCAAACAGATCCATTTAGTTTGTGGTATCAGTTGTTTCTAACAGTAGACAGCATGTTTGCATTTCCAAACAGCACTGAACCCTACAAGCTAATGCTGACACACAGAGTCTGCAGGACTAGCCTTATCTATATGTAATGCAAGCAATGTTTAAAATCAATATTAGTGCGCAACCTCTGGTTTGCATAATACACCCTCTTCTCCTCAACTCTTTGAGGACTTTTCAGCAATATTTTCCACTGGCAGGATTAAGACTCAGAACTGGAAGTGAAGTAATACTCTAATCATGTTTAATAACTTGTTGTTCTTGACTGGATACTAAAGTTGAGCTGCAACTTTACTTTTGCTCTTTAGACTTTATAAAATTTCTATTTATTGCGTCATTCCTTTTTCTCCTAATTATTCAAGATTCTTTTAATCAACAGTTACTGGCCTTTAAATTGATCTCATTATATATTTCTTTTTTGTCGCACCCAGAGTGATTCGCCCAAGGCCGGGTACTTTAAAACGTATGCTGTGAATTCCCGAGGTGGGACATTGATAGGACATTATCATAATGTCAAAGTTCATCAAATATATGTTTGAGTACTTAATGCACAGCTATAACTGAGGTGTATCAAGGTAGAACAAAATAAAAACCAGTTCCCCAAGACGGCCAGAGTATTCATTTCATCTAGAAAACAACGTTTGTGGACGTTATGTTAGCTAACTTTGGCAGCACAGTTACTTTAGCTTGCATGGGCTAACGTTGGCTGACAAGGGCGTAGGTAACGTTTTCGCTTACCTGATGTCCTGTTCGTTCCGCAGAAACATAAATACGATATAAAGAGCAGGCTTTCCCCCAAATTTAAAACCACGTTACAGAGCTGGTTGAGTTATTGGTAGCGCTGTGAACACCGCCGTCATGGTGGTGTGTCTGTTTACCTTCATGCCCCCTTCAATGAACCTCGGAACATTGACAACTCCTTTTTTATTCGCTTCATAACTTCTTCTCCGTTTTTAATGGTGGTTGAAAACAACGTTGTTGCTCATTACCGCCACCAACTGGGGCTGAGTGTAGGTTTGGATGGGATTTACAAGACATTCAGGAGCCATACTTTATAGTTCTGTAAAAAAAAAAAAGAGAGAGAGAGAAAAAAATCTGAATAATAGTGTTTTTGCCTTATCAAACTGGCAAAAAAATTCCCACCTTTCCCTTTTTGCTGTAGTCATATTTAATCCAGTGTCTTGTGCTTTGGTATCATTTTTTCCCTGGTCCTCGATATATCTTGCTTCAGTTGAATGTCCTCATGTCCTCATGTCCTCTCCTCTTCTGATTTGTTTTTCACCCCTCTTTTATCTCATATATGATTGTGGTCTTGTTTACCATATCAGTTTGTGATATTATTGTGTCAGTCTTACTTCTTTTAATAGTTAATTTTTATACATTCGTCTCATTGCTTGTTATCCCTTTGGCCATACCAATACTGCTCATGGTACCATTCAGTTGTTGTTTAAGTTTCTATTAAAATATCTGACCTATTGTCTAAATGGCTGTGTTTTATGCTTATCAACGATAAGCTGGAGTTCTGGTGTTCTTAATGGTCTTGTGCATTTAATCAATTGCAATGTCAATATAATTTCCAGCACAACTTTTAAACATACAGGTAGAAAATCTGTTATCCAGTAATTACTTTTCTATGGCTCTAAAAGTAGTGTTTATGATTAATACAAAAGGCATGAAGGGCTGATTGAACTTGGGTCCAAATGTCTAAGCACAACATAAGAAATTTGGAGTGATCCCCTTTAGCCCATGGAAATATCATTGAATTAACTCATGACGGTGTAGTGTGGCCTTCTGTGGTAGTGACAAATGAAAAGGTCAAAATTTCTTTGTGACAGTGCATCCAGTAAGACAGTCAGTATTTGCTATATTTATAGTTAAAAAATATTACATTTTTCTTTTTATCTGCTTGTTTGTAAAAAAAATGTTAGATCAAAAATTCTAAACTAAAATCCTAGTCAGCAAATATTCACTACTGCATTGAGGTATATCAACATATTTTATAAGCACATAATATATTTTTTGTACAACTCCCGTTTTTGTTTTTATCATTGTTTATAATCACTGATATCCCAGCAAACATTTCTGAAGTACTCTCACTTTTATTGTTCGGTATAACATGTCCCATACAATAAGACAGAGGCAGTGCTAGGTCAGACTAACCTCCTACATCATATGTCTGTATTGATGCATTTTGCATCACAGCCTCAGGAAAACATTTCCCTTTAAAACAACATTTATCTGACTTACAGAAGTCAAACAAATCAGGTCAGCTTGATATAAGATTTGGTGATAAAAAGGTTGCTACACAAAACAGAGACAGACACACACCACTAAGGCATAACGGTTTAGGCAAAAAAAAAACCCTGCTGAATATTGTGATCCCATAGCCTCATCAATGTCTAAATTATGTCATTTTAGTCTCAATGATTTCCCCCACTTTCACCCATTTAAGAGCTGCTCCTTTGCCATAATGACCTCTGATTAGAAAACATAATTAATTTACACACACATAAATTAGTTTAAATGAGGAATACTGAATGGGGATATGTAATCACACGCCTGAAATGAGTCATTTGTTGTTCTATCATAAATACGAATGTGAGTGTGAGGCAACTAATGTAGATATAAATGAGATTAAATATGACATCTAAAATTTATCCCCTAGACAGTTTCCAGGATTTCACAAAAGCTGTGACAGTAGTTAATATTTGTTTGGTCATTTTGTTTACGACTTTGCTGAACCCATCTCCATGATCTGTTAAATTACTTTTCTGTAACCTACTGGGAATCAAATATTTTCACTTTGTACTGGTTTATTGTCAGAGGTAGTCCCTTTTTTCTCCTAAGGTTTTACCATCTTAAATCTTGTATTGAAATACTACTACTGGTACATATCTTCACAGTTCATATAAATATGTTATGAGTCATTTCTGTCTGTTATACACATGTTAATTGGAGAGTTATCATCGCTCTGTGACAAGTCATCATTCCTCCCACTTAGCCCAGACTCCTCCTCAGTGTGATTCAGGTCATGTTTTCGTCTATGAAGCCTCAGGCTCTGAGAGCGACTGAAGCCCCTCCCACAGATGTCGCAGCCGTATGGTCTCTCTCCTGTGTGCAGCCTGTAGTGGTTCTTCAGGCTTGAAGCTCTCGTAAAACTCTTTTCACACTCAGGACAGTCAAACTTCTCCCCGTAGTGTATTTTCTCATGTTCCCGCAAGCGTCCTGACTGGTTGAAGCTCCTGTCACACACGGAGCAGTGATATGGCCTCTCACCCGTGTGTGTGAGCCGGTGTCTGTTCATAGCTCCTGAGTGGGCGAAACTCTTCCCACAGTCGGGGCAGGAGAACGGTTTCTCCCCAGTGTGCACTTTCTGGTGGCCTTTCAGCTGACCTTTCTGAGTGAACTGCTTACCGCAAACAGTGCATTGGTATGGTTTCTCTCCCGAGTGAATCCTCATGTGAATCTGAAGCGCGGACATCTTGTGACAGTCTCTCCCACACAGCCCGCAGCAGTAAGAGCTTTTTTTCATATTGTTGTTAAGTTTGTTGTGCGCTGGAGAGGCTGGAGAAGTTGGAGAAGTGTCTTTTTTAAAATGAGTGACTTGAGTTTGCACTTCCCGAGACACTGTGAAAACAAAGACAACAAAACAAAATATTGAATTCCAGTTCAAGAAAAACACAAGTTAGAATTGTAATGCAAAAACTGTTATCCTTATTCAGGCGCCACTTGTTCGGCTCAGCCCCTTGCTGCATCTCATCCCTATTCCCCACTCCATTCTTAGTCTTGCTGGCCCTTTAAAAATTTCCATAAAAATTGTAGTAAAAAACATAACTTTGCCATAGCTAATATGACAAGACCTGCATGACATTACAACAATTAAAATTTTCGGAACTTTACCACTTTATAATTGTTATTTTTTTTAACCCTTTTTCCTTTTGGTTTGGGTTCTCAATTAATACAATGAGACATAAATGCACACAGCAGTATGACCTTTAAAAAATAACAGATAAGTAGCAAACATGACAAGATATGTGTGAAAAACTGAGAAAGCAGCTTCTTCAAAGTTTAATTATTATCAGATTAATTAAAATCTGCTTTTTAAAAAATGTATAAATAGAATCCTTATAAAAGGAAATGCATCAGTATCAACTGCTATAATAGAATTCTCTGTCATTAAATATATCCTGCTCTATACAAATGAAGTTCTTAATGAAGTTATCAAATCTCTTTAATTTGTTGGATATTGTTGAATATCAAACTGCAACAGTCATGTTCAAGGTGAAATACCATTAACTCCCTTCTAACATTCAAATACTGTTTAGGGGAGGTGATGGGGGTTGTAAACTGCAGGGAACGTTTAATCTCAAGACACATGCTGTTAGAACTACAGACAGGACATGTGGGGTTAATTTTTGGAACAATCTGTCTGCAGAGCTTGAACAGAGCCTTAACATTTGCCATTTTAAAGGAAATATAAGAAAGGGATTTTTACAACATATACGTTTCAGGAAAGGACTTGATAATCATTGTGTGATGGAAGGGAAGTTTGAGATTTTGATTGCTGGTGGTGGTTAATATATATATATATATATATATATATATATATATATATATATATATATATATATATATATATATATATATATATATATATATATATATATACACACTTGAATTTGCTATGTTCCAGATTTCTGTTTGTCTAAAGAATTTTGTTTCCTTTTACATTTTTAAAATGAACATTTTCAAATTCAATCCATGATTTCAATTAACCATGGAGGTAAAACAACAGACATTTAATTTATCTTTGTTGCGTTAAAAATACCTCACAGTATGTTAATTTCCTTACTGTTTATAGGCTCCTCTTCCTCTTCTTTCACTGTAATACTGATCTCTCTGTTGCTTTCCTGCTGCTGCTCTTCGTTTTCATTCTGCACGGTGCAAGTTTGACTCACAGAAACTGGATCAGGAGCGTCCGCTATTGATGAAAAGACATTTTAAACAACCAATAAATCATCAAATGCGGTTTTGCTCCTTTGAATACAAGATGTAACTGGGAAACTTTGAGTGTAATATACACATACCACACAGAGGTTCCTCTTCTTCCTCTTCTTTCACTATAACATTCATATGTGGGCTGGAAGCGACATCCAGACGGTCTCGTTGTTTTTCTTCATCTTCACTCTGGACTGCTTTATCACAGGTAAGGCCCTCTGAGGAGTTAGGTTCAGCCTCACAGGGCAAACTCTGCCTTTCAGACACCTTCATAACAACAAAAGAAGAAGAACTGTAACCAAGGAATTGTCAAAATTCATTACTTGTTTCAATTTTGACTCTGGGGTAAGAAAAACAAAAATAATTAAAACAAGCACATCCTGGTATTTAAGAAAATACATCCAACTGAGCAGAAAACTTTCACTTTTATTATAAATGTGATAACATCTGACTTGTATTGTCAAAGCTCTTGCTAGGATCTTTCAGTTTATGTTGATTTTGGTGCCTCCAGTAGACAAAGTGGATTTGCATATCTTGCTCTGTAAAAGAATAAGAACTGTTTCCTGAGCAAAGTTCTACGTATATCTCTCACTGTTAATCTTTGCTATTAATCTACTCAACAAAACTGACCAGACCATGCTTTGTTTGCTATGGGGACCACAGAGAGGCAACAGTATTTATACCTGTTTAGTTCTACTTTCTCACTTATCACCTGGCTGGTTTAAAAAGTTGATTCTGATTTGTGAATGAAATCAAATGAAGTATTTTCTTCCTGATGAATTCTCAGGACTTTGGTAAAATAATTTAAGTTGGGTTACCAGGCGTTATGGTGCACAAAGACTATTCAAATTATGCTTTTCTGTTTAATTTTTAAAGCTGTGTGTAACACACTGCCTCTTCTTATCTGACAACTCTATATGTTAAACCAATGAAAAGACAGTTTGCATGGCTTCCGATTAATGGGGCTGTGAGGACTATCTGAAAAGCTAATGTTTTCCCAGGATTCAGATTCTGTTTCCCATGAGCACTTGCACACGCTGTTATGAAGATGTGACTCTTACCAAGGCAAGCATTTGTTTTCAAGCAAATGAAAGGAGATGGGATTTTCTTTTTAATGCAACGTTTCTTTGTTCAAGACAATGTAGCGTGGTTTGGTAGCTGGCTACATTTGGTGCTTCTCACTGCCCGGTGCTCCGAGACATGTCCGTAACTTGTTACAGACAAGTTTTGCTCATCATGTCCAACCACTGCTCATCTATCAAACAGTGCTAAAGTAACCTTACTCTTTATTTTGTTGGGCTCTCGATTTTGAACAGACCACTGCAGAAAAACTGCTGCATATGGGCTGTAGTGCAAACCATCACAATCAGCTCTACCCCTGTTTTAGCCTTTGGCTAGTAGCGTACTCTATCTCTCTCCCGTTTAGCTTTTTTCTGCTCTTCTGTCCTTTTCTTTTTGACAGTTCAGCTCCTGTATCCACCATTACTTAAAAATTAATCACATAAATCATTTTCAACAGAGAAAAACACAGATCTGTCTTCTCACTGCTTAACTTTGCCGGCTGGCATAGCTGAGAAATAGCATTCAGAAATCACCTACTTTGGCCTGATAATCTCAATTTAAATTATGGATTACAATCAGGCATATATCTAGAGGTGAGGCTTTTTCATGATCACTTAGAAAGTCCTCACAGTCCCTTTAATGTTAGTATGTACAAATAGAAAAATTGAAGTACATTCAATGTGTGAACAAAAGCTTCCAAGAAAACAACATTCTTCATGTTTTAGTATGTTGTATTAAAATGACTGCCAGATCATCAAGAACACATCAAATGACTTGACTTTTTGACAAAACACTGCTTCATGTCTGGCTTCACTGCCTGTTAACACCAAACAGTTCAGTCTTCAGTTAGGGATAGTATGAACGACGAACGACGAAGAGCTAAATATTGTTTAGAAAAGTTCAGCTGATTTCAACCAGCTACAGAAAAGACAGAGGTCTTTAATGTGTATGCACTACCTCAGAGCTGTTCTGGTTGGTGGGGTCCTGCTGTGATGATTCTCCAACTGCAGCTTGTACTTGGTCTGTGATGACACCTGTAACAGAGTTGTTCAGTGTACACGATCTTTTGTGGTTTCTCAAAGTTCCTGCCAGTGAGAAATGCCTCCCACAGTCTGCACAGGTGTAGGGCTTCTCTCCAGTGTGAATCCTGGTGTGCCTCCGAAGCTCTCCAGGAGCTACGAAGGACTTATCACACTGTGTGCAGCTGTATGGTTTTTCTCCCGTGTGAGTTCGCATGTGGGTGGTCAGGGTCCACTGCTGAGCAAAAGTCTTCCCACAGTCAGAGCAATGATAGGGCGTGATGCCGGTGTGGAGCCGCTCATGTCTCACAAGAGTTCCTGACAGGGCAAACCTTTTGTCACAGAAAGAGCACTGGTAGGGCCTCTCTCCAGTGTGAGTCCTCTGATGATCTCTCAGCTCGGCGGCTGAGTTACAGCTCTTTTCACAGTCCGAACACGGAAACTTCTTCCTCACAAAGCCTGCTACGACCTCACAGTGCATCGCCTCCAAGTGAGTTTTTAAATGCCAGTGTCGAGAAAAGCTCTTCAAACAGATAGAGCAGTGATACGGCCTCTCCCCAGTGTGCGTCCGGCGGTGCAGCCTGAGCTCCCCTTGACTGGCAAACCGTTTCTCACAGAAAGTGCATGGGAATGGCTTCTCCCCAGTGTGGACCCTTTCATGTATCATGAGCAGTCCCTTCTCAGGGAATCTCTTCTCACACATTGAGCAGGGGAAAGGCCGCTCTCCTGAGTGAGTACGAAGGTGGCGCTGTAATTTAGAGGCATAGGGGAAGTCTTTTCCACACACTGAGCAGCTGTGGAGCGAAGGGGGTTTTTCATTCTCACTTTGAACAAATGTCTTTGAGGGACTGTCTGCTGGTAGTATGCCGGGGATACCTCCATCTCCTGTGAGAGAGGAAAGACAAGATTCCATTTAGGAAAACTAAACGGATGAAGAAAGTAGAAGAAACCTGAATCAGAATCAACAATGGCACTGATAGCTGTCAGACATGTTGTAGGGCAGAGGCGGGACAAAATTCTAACATGGCATTACATCCTTGTGCGAGGCCTCTCAAGGGCACAAGTCATATGACAGCCACAGAATATAGAGCATCAACTCAAAATGATCCAACTGTAGTTACTTACATCTCGTTGAGTACTATTAAGCTGTTGCAGGTAAAATCAGTTTACATTTTATAGTATAGCCATAAATGGTCTGCGTCAACAGTTCTTAATATCAAGCTTCATAACATTAGAAATTACAAAATGAGAGTAATTGTGTGAGTATCAAAACAGAAATTTTCTATATTTGTGTGTGTACTTTGTGGTTACAGTTTGTCTGCTCACTGAGATCTGAGAAATCCACTTCTTCTCCATCCGAGTTGATCAGGCCTCCAATTTCTTGCTGATCATCCTCAGCAAGGATCACAGCTGGTCCGAAGTCCTCTGGGTTTTCAGAGCCCATCTCTCAAAAACGCAGCCTGGTCGAGGCAAAGAATCAAAGTTAATTTCAGTCTTAACTCTCAGGACTTCTTTGCAAAGCGCTAAAGTCATAACCATATGGGGACTACATTAAAAAGACCTCAGTAGAAAAGGTCTTAATGACACCACTGCAGACGCTGACTCAACCCAATTAATTAAGGGTTGTGTGGTGTGATCACTGTGATATTTACTCAGTGTGTTTAGTCAGAATAAATGTGTCAATATTTGACTTATCACGTGAGGGTTGTGATACTTAGATGTATGACTATATATTTTAGCATGCATTATATTTAGTGTTATGTAGCCTAACCAAAATACATTCTGACTTTCTGTTATTCATTAGCTTATTTAAGGTTTCTTGTTTGGGCTTCTTCTGTGAGGTTGCAACAATTGAAGAAATATTTTATGCATTTGTGATATCTGGAGGTTGTGATTGGTGGTGGTGACATATAATAACATAATAACAATATGATTGTTTCTGATATTTTAAGCTAAAATTAAAGTGTGTGTGTGTGTGTGTGTGTGTATTTATATATATATTTATATATTTATATATATATATATATATATATATATATATATATATATATATATATATATATATATATATATATATATATATATGTGTGTGTGTGTGTTAAGCAATGAGACATGCCTTTTTAATGGATGTCTAATTTATGAAAAACATGATGCAAGCAGGGAATGTGTCAAATATGAGAGTCAACTGATGGAAAAACAGAAACATAAAATTATTTGAGCTATTATGAATCCTACAGTATTTGTTTGCTTACCACTCTCATAACATCAAACAATATAGTTGCAAATAACATATGCATATTACCTAGGCCAAGCCATGAACCAAATGTATTAATAAGAACAGGAGGGTTCTTTTAATAGAAGGTGGAATACAAATAAAGTCACATATTGTAAACTCGACGTTAAATTCTAACTTTTAACGTATTCATATGGTCATATTTCCTCATTTTACATATTGTAGTAATAACATCATTAAGTCTGTTTTTCCACTTTATTGCCACCAGGCGCTTCTTTTTAGTTCCGACTGAAGTTTTCTTTTTTTTTTAATGCCACGTTTGGTGATTAAATTATGGGTTGTTTTCTTGATGTGCATAAGTGAAGTGAAGGTCACAAGAAAACAGGGTCTGCCAAAGTGACTTCATCAGTGTGCACTGATGTTTTCAGGAGATCTATGTGCTCCTCAGCTCAGAGGAGGTATTAAAACATCAAAGGAAAAAATGCATTGAGTTTAGCTTGGGTACATTTCCGATTCTTGGGGGTTACCCCCAATCGGACATCTGATCCAAGAAGCCAGTTAGCTCAGTAGCATTAGCTTGGTCTCATTTTACTCATTGAATGATATCTCACGCTGTACCGTAGTTCAAGTGGGGCACCAGTCTTCTAGACTAACCTGTTGGTATAGCAAGTGTCATGCAAAAGCCCTAGAGCAGGAGCAAACACGCCCCGTGGCTCAGACAGCGGTATCTATCCTCAGGATGAGATGTGTCGGTCGTGAGGTGACCAGCGCTTTGGGCTTTGGTCAGCGGCCACCCCTGCCTTAGAGGGGCTGTTATTAGCCAGCTAGCCTCTGACATGGCGTTCACCATCTCCTCTGGAATAAGCATCCCGCTATCAATAACCTCTCCTCAAAGCTGTAGTCGTTAGCCATGCACGACAAACAACAGCCGAGTGAAAAGTAAATAAAAGAAAAGAGAAAACGTTAAGTCCTCTGACAATCCCCTCTCTGCTGGCTAACTTCGCTAGCTAACATATAACAACAGACAATAGACATTTTGACCAACCTCAGCAAAGATTTTTCCCTCAGGAAAAAGTAGTCCTTCGACAAGAGTTTATTGAAACGACTTGGCAGGCTTTCTATTTCTCTATCATTTTCGTGCTTATTGTGTTCAAACAGTGTATCAAATTAATGGGACGATAACTAATGACTTGAGTTAAATCAGCGTTTGGTGCTGATGACCGTTTTAGCTGTAGCTGCTGGTGAATCACAGGTGTTTCAGTACTTCCGCTTGGATTTTCAAATTAAAACAACAGCGCTGTGAATGCACAGTTGTGCTCGTAAGTTTACATACCCTGGCAGATTTCATATTTTCTAGTGTCGTATTTTTTAATTTATAAAAATGCCATTACTTCACAACTAATGCATGGATATGTAAACTTTGGGCAAACCTGAACTTTCTTGGGGTGTTTTTTTTTTCTAATCTTTAATTTCACAATGGTCCATGGAGGCAAAACCTTATGTGACTGAAATGGAAAAAAATATGACAAATACCAAGACCAATTTCAAGTTGTCATGTGGGCCAGTCTTAGAGGATGTAGTGGACAGTGAGTCTGTTGGAAAGGGATGTTGTCTTCAAAGAAATCAGATCAGCTTTGTGCAGAACAATCACTTTCTTTTAATCTTTTAACAACTGTACTCCCAGCTGCTACCTACTAAATACAGCAACATGTATATTACTATTTTTTCTGTTCTGTGTTGCAGTAGAAAGTTAGTGCAGCACCTTTTGAAAGTGAGTCAAGGAAAAGCTTTTGCAAGTTTTTTACCTTTATTAAAACTCACTGCAGGTGAGATAAATGCCAAAAGTCTCAAACAAAACCAAACAAACTCTGGAAGTTGTCATTACTTGTTATTTCTGGTTTTGATCCAAGGTCAACAGTACGAACAATCAGAGAGTGAACAGTCAAAATATGACCAAACTTAACCAACCAACCGTTCATCCAGACAGGACATGAGGCATGTTGGTCCATTGTGTCAACATTATCCATCTTTTTCCACAATCAGCTGTTGTTTTGGCCTCCCCAGGGGTTTTGTTGGAGGTTTTGGCTTTTTGTCGTGCACCTTCAGATGAGCTTTATAACCTTGAGAGTAATAGAAGCACTTGTCACATCTGTCACACTTAAATGGTTTCTCTCCAGTGTGAACTCGCAGGTGGACTTTCAGAGGAAACGATCTGGAGTAACTTTTACCACAAACTGGGCAGAGATGTGGCCGCTCTCCGGTGTGGGTCCGAATGTGCACACTGAGGTGAGAGGCTTGTAGAAAGGCCTTCCCACACTCACAACAGATGTAATTTCTTTCTCTAGTATGTGTAATTTCATGCATCCTTAGTGTCTCTGCTGTGGCACATCTCTTCCCACACTCCATACAGAGGAATGGTGTATCTGCTGAGTGAACACGCCTGTGTATATTAATATAACTCTCGTTTTTGAATGTCTTTCCACAGTCAGGGCACGCATATGGCTTTATATGAGTCTGGCGGTGATCATCAAGCTGTTGTTTCTGAGGGAACTCCATTCCACACTCCCCACAGAGATGGACCGTCAGTGGAGACTCTTTTGGCTGACTCTGCTCTTGTATCAAGGTCCATTTTGATAAGTCTCCTGTGAAAAACAAGCAACAAATTCAAGACAGTCATTATAATTTATAATGTGACACTTCCAACCTTAGTGCTGCAAGAGATTTATAAAGTCCATACATTGAGTGAATGTGCTTGCATGTGCAAAGAAAACCCTCCAAAGAGGTTCTGCACAATTTTTGGCCATTACTTTTAAAAATACATGAGAACATGTCCAAAACTTAAGCATGTTCGATACCACTTTTTTCAGACTGATACTGGTCGAATACTCCCTCATGAGCCCACACCAATACGGAATACTGATACCACTAGTACTTTTGATAAAAAAAAGTTCAGTCAGCAGTAGCAGATCATTTTGAACAAGGACAGCACAGTCACTCTGCCTTTAAGTCCCAAATAAACACAAACAACTCTCTTGAGAGCTAAGATTTGTTTCTAACAAATAAACAAAAGTGCAAAATAAAACTAAAAACTGTCAGAATTGAAGTATTTTTTTTAAGTGAAGTGAGGTGCAAAATAAAACAGTTTTAACTGTTAACTTTCAACAGTTCATTCATTTTGTCTGAAAAGGACCTGATACACATTTGCTGTGGTGTCAAACTGCAGCAATGTAGCGCCAACTACTGGAAAGGAGGACTTGCTCAACGATGCAAGATATTTTTTTGCCTTCAGTATTGGCTGCTGGTTTCGGCGGCCTTCACGAGTACCGATACCTTGAAATAAGGCTGGTATCAGCCCAAAACCCAAGAATGATACTCGCCCATCCCAACCTAAAATTATCAGATCATCTGCTTCCTGCTCAGCTGAGTTTTCTGCTTGTTTGTGCCTAAGGAACTATGGCAAAGAGTGTTCTGTTAGATCGAAACTGAAAACATTTACTATTGATCATCACAAAATTATTGGAGAGAAGAAAAGAGAGGCGATGTTGGAGAAGAGGAAACTGAAACTGGTCTCCCCCTATGGCATTAAATGCCATAAATGGTTAGATCTCACCAAAACGTGTCTAAGAACTTTTATTGACTCTGACCTTTGTGAGTTTTCATGTGTGTTTTGAGGTTTCCTCCCTGGGTGAATCCTCTCCCACATATGAAGCACTTGTAGGGTCTTTTCCCCGAGTGGATCACAAGGTGTCGCCGTAGAGCCCCACTGGAAGAGAAAACCCGTCCACAGGTTGGACAGTTGGGCTTCTTCTTTGGTCTTTCAGGCTCCTGGTGCTGTTTTGGCACAGACAAGTTTTCATCACGCTGCTGATGAGAGCCGCTGTGCTCAGGATCTGAAGCGTCTCCTAAAAAAAACAGAGGTAAAAACATGCTGTTAACTCACCACCCTTGGTTCTCTTGTGGTGCTGATCAACTAGAGTTCCAGTAGTTGAAGACAGCGTAGAGTAAGACTGAGAGCAGAGATTATGGTTGGCACTAACATTGATGCTTGGGAAAAAAAGATGAAAAATGTCTTTGAAGCTGAGAAAAGCACATTCAGGTTATTTGTTTTCTTAGCACCACTTACATGCATGCAGTCATTGTTGAAACACTGGTACGTGCTGATCCATTGTTACCTATTTATTCAACCCTCTTTCTAATGAAACAAACATGCAAAGCTGATTTGTATGAAAAAAAAAACAATCATGTCCTTAGAGTTTAATCCATGAGTGACTCTTTATGATAATGTTGCTGTTTGCACATTGTCACTTTATCTCCATCGTTGTTGTTAGGATGATATAAAATCCTAAAAAATGGCGACATGTTAAAAATTAAATAAAGACTCAACTTATAAGACACAATGAGGATTTTCTGCATCATGGAATTCAAATGGAATCAGACAAAAGTCTGAAACACATGTCAAAAATCAGAAACATTTTCATTTTTAGTCACGAAACGCATACTTTTTTCATTAATCTCACCTGATGTCGATGTGTCTTCATCCTGGTCCTGGGTTTCAGTTCTGTGATTTTTGTGCTGGTTTACTTCTGAGACCATCTTTCTTAGAGGCATTTGTTCTGATGGAGTTAGCAACCGCTTAGAGGCCCGCTCTGCTGGATTGCCCTCTATGAGCTTTTCCTGTGATAACAAAAAATTCTAGTCACTGATTTACACCAAGCTTTAAGGTCTTCATTAACAGTAAATCACCAAAATGGTACTTTCCCAAACCAAAACATCTTAAGATTAAATATCATAGCTGTATCTGTCTTTGTCATTATCACGTTCAACTGGTTAAATCAAAGACAACATGATAAGAATACCCTCCTACTCACTGATGGCGGCTGTGTTTCTGGGTTTGACCTTTACCTGACATGGTCCAGAGGCATGACCATCAGCTGAGTTAATGTTCTGAAGCATCTCGGGGATCTCAGATGGAACTGTGTGAGTTTCCAGCCCACCTGTGGAATCCGCTGTGTCCTCCATTTTTATGGCGGGAAGTTTATCTTTAGTACAGCCAGTTTTAGTAGAGTGAGTTTTAGTTTGGTGAGTTTTGGTACAAAGAGCACCTCCAACTCTGTTAAGTCACAAACAGAAAGCCTCATTATTACAGGGCACTAATTATGTTGTAACATTCCTAATAACTTTTGAATATGCCTCTTAACCCCTCCTCTGGCTCAAGTGAAGACTTAACAGAGAAAGTACGACTTGATAAATCAGTGCTAATATTGTATACATACCGAACATAAAAAGGGGGCTCATAATCGCTATCACTCTCGTCCTCCCAACCAACTTCCTGGGTCTCCTCCAAAGATGACATGGATTCTGTATCTTCACCGCGGCACCAGGTGTCATCTACTTTCACAGATCTACAGATGGGTTAGAAAGGGTTAGTGACACTGTCTGAAACTGTTATAACAAGAGGCACATGTGCATGAGTATGAGGATGAAATTTACAAACAGGGAAGTCTGCACCTAGCAGAATTCAGATCCAGGTAGAGCTGCACGATTTGGGGAAAAGGTGCGATTTGCGATTAGGTGGAAAATATTGCGATTGCGATTGTGCTTGCGATTTAATAAAAAAGGTTGTGTCATGATGAGTCTACAGACTTGCTTGGTTATCATGGAGAAAAATCTGAATTGCATGTGCTGACATTGCGATTGCGATTGCGATATCCTCTTTTGCGATTACGTAATTGCATGTGCTGACATTGCGATTGCGATTGCGATTGCGATTGCGATAATCGTGCAGCCCTAGATCCAGGTACTTCCGGCTTAACACAGTGTTACAATAACATTGCATAGCTGCGCATAATTAATGTTGAGCATCAAGAATATACGTCATATGCTAACATATTTTTCACTAGATCGTAAAATTCACCTCACATCAGGTTGTTTTGGGGATGTGTCTTTAGTGTCTTGCACGTCTCGTTCATGAACAAGAGTAACAGAGGAGTCATCATCTCTGAAAACGAAGCAACCAAGTTCAGATTAAAAATAACCAACTCCTCAATTAAGGCTGCTTTCCTGATTTTTCCTGATGAAACAACAATGAACTGTTTGACAAACTGTTGACAAGTCCTGATTGCATGTGACAGCAAATTACAATGAAGAAAAAGTTGAACTCACTGGTCAGGGGTAGATCCAGCTAAAACACTCGATGCAGCTGGGTCTGACATTCTGCAAATGGATCTACTCTTGTGCTGTTGGGTGTTACTTCATTTCTTTCATTGCTGCAAGACACATAAATGCTCAGATGTCAGAGCTTTTCTCAGAAAGGTCAGTGTTTAGGACTGTTGAAGTTATACAAAGAAAGAGCAGCTTAGTGGTCATTGTAACGTATGAGGTTATTAAACATATTGCGCATACAATAATACACAAATGAATACACATATAAACATATTTAACATTCATTAAAAGAAAAGCTACAAAATTTGTTTGTGAGGTTTCGTAACCACAAAAACGCATTTTCTCCAAACAGTTGTCAAACTACATTGTAATACCACCAACCTGGGGGAGGGGGTGGGGCTTTAGCGACCCTACAGATCCACCTCAGCTTCACCTGTCAGCCCCTAGCTTGATTAACCTCTAAACCAGCGGGGCGTCACTGGGACTGTGCCAGTATTTTGGGAAGTCCATACACACTTAACCCTGTTTGACTAACATGCTATGACACGCCCCTGTGGATGTGAGTACTTGGCCACTTTCAGTTGAGTTAAACTAGATATAACAATACTAAAAATAAAGCTAACCAGTCACTACACCAAAATTAAAACAACGGAAAACACCATGCAACTATGTAGTAATACTGTATAACGGTATAGCTTTGGGAAGACGTTTAGCATTTAGCTTAACTAAAATCAGCGTCCGACACAGAGCTGGCTCTATGTTGGACTTTAAAGGTAACTTAGGTTATCTACCTACACAACCTAAGCTACCACTAAAGCAGACTTACTTTCTGCAGGTGAGTGAATTCAGCAGTTTGCCTCTGGTCCAAACTGAGACCGATATTATCTTGCTGCTCCCTCCATCTGTGAGACTCTCTGCCTGTAATGACTCTCGTTTTACACGATCTTACACCACTCACTCTTTTTACCTGTAGTCTGGATGTTAAGGTGTGTCTTCGTTCGTGCTGTTAATCAGTGTATGAACCAGAAACTGCAAATGCACATACAGCTAACGCTGGAATAGCAACTTTTCCCGCCGGGATCTCCGCCATCGAGCTGATGCTCGTCTTCTTCAGTCTTTGTTACGGCAGATGGCACTGAGCCTTTAGGTGCATTACTGCCTCCCATCGTGTCGGGGTCTAGAGCATTTTAATCTATAATGGGAAAAGTGACAGGCCCAGTCCTGTTTGCATTACAAACTGATCCCTAATCTAATAACAGTTACATTTTTCAGGTTGGTTTATCTTCGAACTTTATGATGTTGAGCTTACTGCTTCCTTTTTCTCTTTGTCTGTTGAGTTTAAAGTTTCTGTGAAGACTTTATAAGTGATAATGATGTACAAGGTATATGCTAAAATCCTGAGGTTGATTTCAAAACCTTTTTAAGACTTGATGTAAGAAATTATGTAAGCTAAGGAGGAATAAAGCTTAAAGGAACAAATGAAACTAAAGGCAGGTTTATGGAAACTCCAACAACAAGAAACAGCAGTTATTCAAGGCCAACTTGCTGCATAAACGAGAAATTATTTAATCATTTTTAAAATTTAGGACATGTGCCTGAGATTGTGTGATTTGCTTTAATGTTGTATTTAATTTCTCTTTATGAAACTAGAAATGACATCATTTATAGCTGGTGTTTATACCGCTCACAATCCTTATTGTTGTATTTTATTGTAACTAGAGTCTTTATGCATTTTTTTAATTCTATTCTTTTTTCTTTTTGTATTTTTCTACTGACTCCATCAATTTCTGCTGTTAACACAACAGTTTTCCAGTTTGGGATCAATAAAGTAACTCTATTCTTTTCTATTCTATCCTATTTTAGAACTTTATTGGCTGAATGTTTAATGTCCCAATCAGGGGACAGTTGCAAGGAGGATAATAAATATTCATGGATATTTTTTGGGTCAAAGCTTGAATACCTATGAAACTAAATACCTCATAAAACCACAATTAAGACTTTTTAAAACTTTTTAAGGCCCTTAATTTTCCCAAAATTGATTTATCAACTTTTAATACTTTTTAAGACCCCGCGGACACCCTGGATGTATTCACCAGTCATAATGCACAATTTATAATAAGATTATCAGCACCAAAATTGGATATTATTTCTAAATAATATTTCTCAATATCAGTGAAAAACCCAATCAATCTATTTACAGCACAGTCTATGAAACCCCACACTGGCTGGCCAAGTTAAGCAGTGGGAGGAGAGATCTGTGTTTTTTTTGGCTGAAATGATTTCTTTTGAGGTGATGGTGAAAAATGGGGCTGGACTGTTAAAAAGAAAAAGGACAGGAGCAGAAGAAGGCTAAAAAGAAGAGTGATGGAGCATGGGCCAAAACATGGGTTAAGCTATTTTTGATAATGTGCATCACAACCCACATGTAGGAGTTACACTGGGATAGTCTGTTCAAATGTAAGAGTCTATCAATACCTCATACCTCATTGTTCAAGGTCAGCTCTGTGTTCTTTTGCTTCCAAAACAAACACAAATAATGGCAAGAGGGACATTCTTATGACAGTGTGTGATAGTGCTCATGGAAAGTCTTTATCATGGAGAAACACTAGTGATTCCAGATAGTCCTCACAGCACCCTTAAAGTTGTTGGCACCCATAGTCTTAACATTACTTCCACCCGTGGGATGGTCATTTTTTAAAGTTCTAAAATGTTTACACAGTTCTACCCAACTGGGTCTAGTCTAATCCACAACTCAGACACATTGGGCAGAGTTTGAGCTAGTTCCATCCGCTGTGTTGTATCAAGCAGCTCTTCACTGCCATTTTCTAGAAACCTTACGGTAGCAGGCAACTGCATTTTTTCCTTCCCTCATTTGCTGTCTTGATTTTCAATTTCTCACTTTGATTTCTGCTACATCTTCGTTTCTGTCAACTACTGGCAGTCTACCACCCAACTCAAGGAGAGGATACAAAGATATTTATCTGATACGTTGGGAGAAAAACGCAGATTCTTCTGATTAAAAAAATCTGTATTCAGGATGAAGTTGAAAAAAATAACATTGTGCATATTTTTTGACATTAAATATTAGTATTTGGCATGCAGGATACAAAGGCACTGAAATTGTACAGATTGGCTACAAGAGAAGAGTAAACATAAAAAACACAAGTACAAAACTAGAATACTAGAAAGACAACACAGTAAGCCAAATCACTGTTGGTGACCAACACTGACTCTGTAGCACAAATTTTTGACACAGTAACAATTTATGCCATAGGTGAGAGGAATGGAAAGATGAAAAGAAAGGAAAAAAGTGCATTTTAGACACAGTCAGCTATTCAATCTCATTAGAACTGCTGTTAGATGTCCAGCTTGGCCTCCTGCTTCGGTCTCCCCAGCTGTCTGGTTGGCCCGATGCGTCTTCCAGCATGTGTGCGCTGATGCTGCCGCAGACCCTGGCGGTAAATGAAGCTCTTCCCACATTCCACACACTCGTAGGGTCTCTCTCCAGTGTGCAGCCTGTGGTGCACCTTCAGTTCCTCTGCCCTGGAGTAACCCTTTCCACAAACGCTACAGATGAAAGGCCTGTCTTTAATGTGGGTCTGGTAATGTGCGGTTAGGTACGAGTTTATACGAAATGATTTCCCACAGATGGCACAAGCAAACGGCCTCTCCCCAGAGTGCTGCATCTCATGCAGCTTGAGAGAAGAAGCTGTATGAAAACCTCTCCCACACTGGGCGCAGAGAAATGGTTTCTCCCCAGTATGGATGCGCCGGTGGACTTGTATGTAGCTCTCATTGATGAATCTTTTACCACAGTCTGGACATGAGTAGCGCTTCTCTTTGATATGGGTTTTCATGTGTTCCTCCAGCTTTTCTTTGTCACTAAATTGGATGCCACAGCGGCGACAGAAGAGAAGGTGTGCAGCAGTTTGCTCGGCTGCTTCTGATTCATCAGCTGTGCTTGAGTGTGTGGTGATGTGGTGAGCTTGTAAAGCTGATTGACTCTCACACTCTTTTCCACATTCAAGGCAACGGAGGGACAATCTAATCCTGGACTCTCCAGGCAAGGACTTCAAATACTCCGAGAGTTCTGAAGCCGTGGGGTTCACCTCATCTTCGAAATCCAATGGTCCTTTATGACCTACAGAGACAAAAAAAAACCCAGAGAAGTCATGTTTCAGTATCAAAAAATCATACTGATTGCATGTGAAAGATTTTGGTTTAGTATTACTCAAGCTTTAACATTAAACTATTACACCGAGCAAATATCAGGTGTTAAAGATGGATACCACAACTATGGAGAGCTAAAGTAGAGGATATTTTTGTAAATATATTGTTTCAAAGTTATTAAAAGGATTGCTCTTTAAGAGTATTTAGCATAACTATAAACATTGATCACTACCAGCAGCTTGTAGGAATGGCGATGGCAAATATTGAAAGAAAGACCAGCGCAGAAACTTGACTTTCAATTACGCTGTGATTTGGAGCTCCTGTCTGATATTGTATTTATGAAACATTACAGCAACCACTGGATACTGTGTTTGAATTATGAAAGATGAAAGACATTACAAGTACATGTTTTAAAGGTTAAAATACCCTATTGGAGAACTTAACAGAAGAAGTGAGTCATACCTAAGTGAACTTTATAGTGGGTTTTCAGATTTCCCTTCTGGTTAAATCCTCGTCCACAGATGGAGCAGCAGTATGGTTTCTCTCCTGTGTGAATTAGCTCATGCCTCTCGAGTTTGTAGGCGTGGGGGAATTCTTTGCTGCAAACTGAGCAGCGGTACTCTATCTTCTCTTTGGGCTTCTTTAGGAGCTCAGGGGGTATTTCTACTGGATACTGGACCATCTTTCTGCCAGGGCGCTTCTTCCCTATAAAGGCAAAACAAGGAGAAATTATACATTTTTTCGTATAGATCCTCTCACATTCTACCCTGATGCACACTCATTCCACGTGCCAAAAGATGGAGACTTTTCTTTCTTAGGCCAACACATGCCAACTGTGGTCACAATCAGGAAGGAAAAACAATAAAGAAGTCAAAACTAGTGAGGCAGGCTGAACTGGACACTCTAGAGAAACGTCTTGTTTGTTCTTACCTGCAGAGCCTTCAGTTTTTTCTCCCTCTTCTTTAACAGATGACTTTGGATCTTTCCTTCTTCTGTATGGTCGCTTTGCTGCAAACAAAGATATAGTTTATTGCTAAGGTCTAATACATCAAATCTATCGTATAATATGTTGACCTGCAAGAAGCAGACCAAATTTATACTATTTTAGACATGTTTCAACAAATGTTGCTTGGTAGAAAATGTAAGTTTTACCAATTTCTTTCAATGGGGTGGGGTGGGGTGACCTAAGACTGAAATTACTGTTTTGTTTTGACTTTTATCCAAAGAGAGAAAAAGAAAGGATGGATACTTGAATGTTTTTTAACCACAACCAAAATGCAGAGGGATCTCTGTAACTAGCTCTTGCTTTGAACATAAATCATCAGCCAACCACTGTCTTACCAGAAACTCTGCGGTCATGCTTTAAGTCGGGTTCCTCTGGCTCCTCTATGATGGGCGCATTTTTTTTCCCCCGAGTACGCCTTGATACTATGACATAAAAAGAGGACTTGTTAAAACAAAGCAGCAATATGTATTCATAAGGACAGGATATAAGCACTCATTTGATCTCTTACTTCCAGGCTCCCCCGCTAATTCTTCCACAGACAATAAGGGAACTTCTGAACTCCTCCGTCTGCCTCGCCTTTTTGCTTTGTGTGGGGAAAATATTGCAGAAAACTTTAGTAATTTGAAAGAAACACAGGTTATTCTTCTGGCCACCACGCTGAAATAAAAAAATGAAGCCATGACATGTGTAAGTGAAAGTAACATATTGAATGTACACTATAAAAGATTCTCACCAGGAGCTGGAGGAACTTCTTTCTCTAGTATTTCTGGAGCAGTCTCTTCTCGCCTGGATCTCTTTCCTGTTGATGATTACACAGGTATTAAGTCAGGACAAAGATTTGTAGACTGTTTTAATTGTTCTCTTTTGACTTGTATTTACCAGGATAAAATGGCAGGACAGGTGTCCTCTTAACTACTCTGTCTTTGGCCTCCCCTTCTTCCCCCTCTTCATCCTCCCCCACAGTCACAATGTCCATGATGAGTGATGGACTACTGCTGTCTCTCTGGTCCTGGCTTTGCATCTGAGACTGAGACAGGAAGACTCCCTGTGTGAATACTTAAACAAACACATCAGAAACACAGCCCAAAACTCTCTGGGGATTAACTAACAGAGAATCTACATCATATTTGATCCACAGGTGTTGATTTTTCTTATCGGCTGCAGCACAGTTTAACATGGTCTTTGGAACTTGCTTCCAATTAGATCCCCTCCCTGTTTATCCTCTATACAGTTTGACTAAAGACTCCATCCTCTGATCACTAAACTTTTGTTTCACTGTTATTTTGAGGCTCAATTCTGTATTGGATTTTTGTGCGTTTTCCACAGCTGTTCAATCAATGTTCAATAGTTCATATTTTCCACAGTGCACAGTGCTACAGTGATCATGACTGCTGGGCCCTCCTGCTAGTAAAGCTTCATTTTCAGTGTTTACATGTCTTTAAATTTGATGCTAGAGCAGCCTGGCCTTAATCTTGTCCTGCTGCATTTCTGCAGCCATGTGCACTTGAAGAAGTCCCTGTTTGTCAGCGAATAACTTACAAGGTTAATGTTTCATGATGCAAAGTGGCTTCACAAGATGCTTTTGTGAGGAGTTCAACACGTTTTGTGTTGATACTTTTCAATATCAAAAGTATTAGCATGCTTTATCCAGTGCTACAGATTAATCAAGACCGAAAGGGGACAGCTCTTTTCAAAGCCAAGTTTATAAATGATGTCTTTAGACAAGTCACCTTGCTCGGCTGAGGACTTTCTGTGCAATCCGAGCCTCGGTCAGGACTGTCTCCTGGAAAAGTCAACATAGTTGGCTCAGGATCAGAAATGCCTGACATAAAACTGATATTTAACAATGTTTTAAAACTATATTCTTAGATTAAACAATGATAGGCCGCCCTCTGAATAAAAAATAAAGTGGATGAAGCTACTAATTAAATGTATGTTTCAATAAAAAGGTTTCAACTGCCTTTTAAACTTCTGACTTCAAACATAAAATGATAACAAAAAACACAAGACTTTATGCTTCATACAACTGTTTTAAACATTTTGGATACTTTTTTTTAGTAGTCCTTCAATTCAATTGTTACAAAGTCCTGAATGTTTATATGAATGTTACCCTAAAATATCTCTGAAAAATCAACTTGAAAGCTTATATGCTTAAAATAAACAAGATTGAACACTCCTGAGTAAAAATTAGCACAACTTTTATGTTGGCAGTGCAGTAAAAGCTATGAATCACTTACTGGAATCCCATTCAACCACCTCTCCATCAGAGTTGATTAAACCGCCAATCTCTCTATCCTGTTCCTCTTCTTCCTCCTCCTCTTCCTCCTCCTCTTCTCCTGCCTGAAGTCTAACAGTCAAATGGAGAGTTTGATCCTCTATGTTTGTCTTCTTGAGTCCATGTGACATCAGGGACTTATTTTCAGGATAATCCTAAAAAAGCACAAAACTTTATCTACAATCAGTCAGAAACATATTTGTATAAACATGTTTAAACTTGTATACATCTTGAATATTCAATATCTGGAATGTAAATTTGTACTGATTTTTGCAGAATAAAATAACAAAAATAAGAATTGCTCATACTGGTTGGTAAGGTGCTGAGTGTTTGGTCTTATGTAGTTCTGCCTCTGTTAAGCGAGATGTGCTCTGTGCCACGTCCATGCTCTGGTCTTTCATGTAACATTCACCACCCTCATGTGTGCCCTGATGGAACCTACTGTCCCCTGTGTCACTGGAGGTCATCTCTGACACTCTCTTATTGCACTGGTGTACATTTCCAGGGTCTTTTCCACGCATTGAGGAAACCTTGGGTTTTTCACCACAGTCCCCAGGCCTGTCTCTCTCCCACTCCTCTCTTGCAGATGGGCTCTGTGCACAGACAGCAGTATCACCCAGCTCCTCTGAACAGTTCTCCACCAAATATCCTCTCTGCTGTCTCTTCCCTCCATGTGAAAAGGAGCCTTTTTTTCCACAGGCAGTGAGATGGGGACAATTTGTGTGCGTAGAAGTATCTTCCTTTTCTTTGTCCGAGTTGAAATTCTCCTCATCTGTACAACAAGAAAAACAAACATTACTAAAAATCATAACGGTTTTACTGTCTGTATGTCAACTAATAGATTGAGGCTGATATTTCTGAGAAGATTTTGCACTCACAATTTTCACTCACAGTCCAGCCATCCTCCTCCTCTTTGATGATTACTTGAATCTCTGGAGTCTCACAGTTGTACTCAGGGCTTGTTTGTGCTTTTCTTGAATCATGGTGTTGAAGATTCTGATCATCGTAGTTTTCATTTAGACTCAGTGATAACGGATCTTGGAGGTCAGGATCCTGTGCAAAGAAACAAAGACATGCACAGTAAACCTTTAAGATGTGAGATATGAGCATCAGAGGGCCATGGATCCTGTGATTTGTTGAATCAGAAATTTCATCCAGCAGAGAAAAAATTAAGAAGCATACTTTTTAACTGTGTAAAAGTAAAGAGTTGTAATAGAAATGATGAAAAAAATAGTGAAAGTGATTATACTGTATTGTGGTGATATTGATGATGATTATGGTGATGAAGTTAATAATAGTGGTTTGGATCTGAATAGCTGTTGCTGTTGATGTGATTATAATCATTCAAAATTACCAGGAGTACTACTATTAATGTTTAGTACAGTGTTAATTAATTTTCTTGTTATTGTTGTCAATATTTAACGATCCAAAAGTCATTTTGACTAGATAAAAAACAGACTGGGTATTACACAGATTGCAGTGGATTGCAGCAGAAAGTGAACTATACACGTGTCTTTGATAAGATGTGTCTCAGATCTTAGTCCCATTGTATTACACTGAATGTCTTCTTTAATGCAAAGTCCAACACATTTTATGTTTTCCCCTTGAATACCAAGTCATGCCATTTTTTCAAGTTACTTTTAGTCCAAGTATCAGTTATAAAACAGGTGTATATCATCTCTGTTGAAGTGATACATGTATATTCTTGTTTGGCCCAGTGTATGTGCATCAGTTAAAGAGCCTGTAAAAGTTTTGTTTTTGTACTCTAAGTCCACATTTCAAGTATTATTTAATGTTTAAGATGTTGTGATTTACTATTGTGAGTACTTATCCCTCTGCTTACATTTTCTCTTTGCATTAAAATACCTGACATAACACTCTGTAATACATCTACCACAATGTATCAGCATCAATAAACTTCTGAATGCTAACTTGCACTTTGTAGGCCTGGTCAACTCTGCCTTTAATAACATAAATATGCACATAAGAAGCTCCCATACAAATAAATCCTGTATAAGTCTGATGGTTTAAAGGATGCCTTGTTATTACAGCCAATGTAAGAAACTTCTGGTTATAGTTGATTTGGACACCCTCAGTGAAGATGATAGTTGATATCTTTCAGCATTTTCTGACTAAAAATACACTCCTTTTGTCTTTTAAGCTTCAAATGTAACACTCACTGGGACATTTAATTCTCTTTGTGTAAAAAGGCTCTCACCTGACTGTCTGATGCCTATATAGACACATTTAATATCCTCACTAATGATCTTTTAATTTGGCTTTTGTGGCTCATTGATATTGATTTTACTCTGTTTCATCAACTAAAAACTCCTCACAGAAGCTTTAAAAGTCAAACAGACACAGCTAGCTCACTAGCTAACAAAACAACCCCTTTTAATAATAATAGTATGAACTGCTGATGTCAGATATGTAATATGTTGACACGTTATACTCTGGTTTACCAGCATCAAACAAGGTACTTGTCTGATGTAAGGTTAACGAACTGTAGCTGCATTGCTAGAAAACTACAACAATGAAGCTAAATCAAAAACAAACGTCACTAAACTGTAAAGTTATAGCCCAAAACACACCGGGTTGTCCCGTTTTACCTCAAACATAATGCGATGGGGTGTCCAGGTTGAAACGTCGTCATAAGAAACTCAGACTAAGAGGTATAATAATCTCAGTTGCAGGTTTGAGGATGAGAGGAGCTGTCATGAACCAACCCATCAGCGCTGCTGGCTAGCTGGATGCGCCACCATTTCTTCTTCTTCTGATGAATTTACTGGCAGTTGACCAGCTTAAGCCACATTTTCGCCACCTACTGGACTGGCAGAAAAAAAAGACTATCTCAAAAGTAAATTCTGTTTATTAAACCAGATGCTCTCAGATTTATTAATGAATAACTGTAATGCTATATATATATATATATATATATATATATATATATATATATATATATATATATATATATATATATATATATATATATATATATATATATATAGTAATACTTTCATATTTCTGCTTCATTAATCTACTCACCTGGAAAGGGTGCCGCATGGGTTATGTTCAGACCCATGTTGCATAATTAAACTCACATAGCCATATCAGACAGTCATGGTCAACTGTTAAAGGGAATAGCTAGATGCACAGTAGAGCATGTGCCCACCATTTCTTCCCAGCTTAAATTTTAAGTAGCCTAACTTAATTCTAGTAGGATACTCTACGGGTGTTCTTATTATCCGGACGATTTGAATATGTCAATTCTAAACACAGCGCGCATGCCCCTGTACTAGCACAACGTGTAAGTTAATAAGTTACTGTTTTATTATCATGGTGCTCCTGAATACCGGAGATCACAGGCCAGAATCTGTGCTTCAGTGACGGACTCCTGAACTTTGATCTTGAGCAGCTTTTAAAAGCCACATTGGCTGAAATCAGTCGGGTTTACAACATTTCGGAGAACGAAAATGGACTAGGTGAGTGTATCTGCAGGTATTCGCATGATGCATTCAGGTACTGTTCGGAACCCCGAAGATAGAAATCAGATAGATGTGATCTATAAGGTGGTAAACCGAAATGAAATGGGACATGGAACGTGATTTGTTCATCTTGTGTTAGGCAGGACGCATAATGTGTTCCCAGCCTTTTTCCATATTTTTTAAACAAATAAGTTGAATTTTTAACATTTTATGGATGAGACTCCAGGCTGCCCTGAATGTCTTCATAAGAAAATCACAATTTGGTGAGACAAGGTCTGAATGACTGTGACATCACAAGTTGATGAATATCCTTAGACAGGAAAGTTTTATTTAAAAAAAAAAAAAAAGAAAGAAAAGAAAGAAAGAAAAACACTTTCTTTTGAGTGGCAGTGCTAAGTTCTGGGGTAATGTGTTGATATAAAGAGACAGGCTAAATAAAGTATTTCAACAGACATGTCTCAATACAACTACATGGACAAAAATAAAATAAAATAAAATTAAATAAAAATAAAAAATATAACCAAAAGTATTTTTCACCTTCGACCCAACATTTATTTAGATCCGCTTGAATTCTCAATTCTGTTGCCAAATGAAACTAGTCCTATAGACTTTTCTTGAATCGAAGCTATTTTTCCGACTATTCCAACAGTACTTGAATGCAGAGCAAGACGACTGCGTGTGGGTGGGTTAGTGGATGCGTGGGGCTTTCCACGGCATCAGCACTGTGGAGCCATGGCAACAGAAATATTTATTTTTCTTGTGAACTAACGATAGTTTTAAGTTAACCGACTGTCTGTTTCATTTGTGTCACCGGTTCAGAGCGGCTCTAAAGGTAATCAAACCATCATTAAGAACGCTCACTGGCAGCTGTCTCACTAACTCAGCAAACGGTATGTTCACTCATCTATTAGTGTTAGCTTGCTGTCAGTTGCTTGCTATATTGTACATTTATTTGTAATTTCGCTGAAGGTAGTACATTTAGACCCCTCTGCCGCTTTCTCTGTCCTCTTTCCTCCTTCACAGACCAGGAAATGTTGCTATCGAGCTAAAGGCTACTCCAGCTAGCTGCGTTTATCTTGTGTCTTTTCTGCCCAACGCTCTCATACACTGTGTCATCCATACGATACACCTGTAATCAAACTATAAATTAAGCGTTGCATGCTGCTCTTATTGTTTTTTATCCTTGTAAACAGGTCTGTTCATGTTCAAAACTACTGTTTTTTTTATCATTTAGATAGCAGAATGTGAAAGGAACATACATGTGCTACAACATCCAAGTTCTGGCGTTGCTTTTACTATTTGGAGAGCGGTTTCTGTTTTGTTCAAACTTTTTGATTTTGGTATCTTGTAGGACAGGAACGGGCTTTTATTGATTTCTACATAATTAAAAATAAACAAGAACAGGGATGTTATTTTAAACATTCCACGTGTCAAATTCATCCGATCTGAGAGCCAGATGACTCAAACAGGTGTAGGTACATGAGAAGCTGAGGGAAAAGACAACACCACAGAAATGGTTTGGGCAAACAAACAGCACACCTTTATTGATGGACATTTGTTGTACATGTGACAGTTGATTATAATATGTTAGCTTTATCTTTACAAAAAGACTGGTCAATAAGCATTTATATGGAGTTTTTGCATATGGTTTTTGTAGTTGTTATTAGCCTCTGTCCAGTTCTGTTCTGTATCCCCTCTATCCCTTTCTCTTACCCCAACTCAGTCTCAGCAGATGGCTGTTTGATATGATTCTGGCTCTTTTCAAGGCTTCTGTCTGTTAAAAGACGTTTTTCCTTGCCATTACAAGTTGCCACATCCTGCAAAGTGCTCTACTCATTGGTGGGTTATGATGAGATCAGACCGAGTCCGTCTTGATGGTGGGTCTTTATTGATACTGTAACAGAGAATGGTCTACACCTACTCGCTCTGTGAAACGTCCTGAGACAAAACTGGTTGAGAAATATTGCTACATAAATAAAGACTGATCTAGTTTGGTACACAAAAGCAGACAAGTAAAACAAAAGCTAATCAAAACAATGAGTCTTAAAATCTCTTCAGAAAATGTCCAAGGTTGGTGAAGCATTTGTGCTGCAAATTCAGCTGATCATTATCAAATGAATTCTTACATTATTTTTGTTACTATCTATCTAAACATCCTGTTTTCTATCTTTCTTTTTTGTCTCGTCTCTTTTTCCTTTCTTCTGATCCAACCAGTTTAAGCGGATGATCTGGTTCTGCACAATAGCTGTGTCTGTTAAAAGAAAGTTTCCCTTTGCTGTCATTGCCAGAGTCTTTCTTAGATTTGAATGAGTTGGGTGTCTGTAATTTTCTGCCAATAGTGTGGTCTGTGCAAGCTTGTAAGGTTAATTAGTTTGAGAAAATTCAGCATTTGTTGAGTCAGACTGCTAATTAATAGAATGATATTCCAACCATCTCCCAGCATCACATTTTTGGGGGGCGTTGAATCATTACTCTCTATATTTGAATTTAATACCAGAAAAAATTGCATTAAAATGATCACTTGGGATTTCAGGAGACTTGTCTGCAGTGCAGAACTGCAAGAGTTGTAAGACCAAACACATGAAAGGCTGAACAGACATGTTGTGTTACTTCTGGAGAAAGAAACAGGACTAATGTCTTCAGTGACAGTGTGGTTGGATTGGTTGCACGCCCTAGATACAGAGGCTGTGGTTCTGATCGCAACAGCTAATGGTTTGATACCTGGCCTTGATTTTTGCTGTATGTCTTCCTCTAATCTCTTGTTCCCATGTTTCCTATCCCTCTCAAGCTGTAATTTCTAATAAAGGCAAAAAATCACAAAAATATAATTCACAAAAAGTCTCACGTTTTCCTCTAACCCTCCTTTCCGGCCTGTGTAGTCTAAAAATTGCTTTCAGCCAGGCTGTAAATTCATAATTTTTGGGGTTTGCAGCTGTAAATAGGATGTACACTGCAATGACTTTGCACAACTTTATGAGCAAAAAACAACTAGATTAACAAAATGATGAAGGACAAGGCATAAACTTTGAGAGACTGTGACAAGACTGTGCTTCACAAAACATGGTCACTTATTGTGAATTTATACAAAGAAAAAATACTGTAAAACGAACAATATCATATTTTAATCATTAAGCACATTTCAAAGATGTTTTCAGTCTTTTATTTGTGACAGTTTTTTGTGTCTTCTTTTAGATTGCAGTATGTTGGACCAGGTGGATTTGTCAGATGATGGTATCGAAGCATCAATGGACAGCTGCCCTCTCCCTTCTGAAGTTCCTCAGTCTCAGACCACCAGCGCTGACATCTCCGAACATGAATTCTCCTGCCACTGCTGCTACGACATCTTAGTGAACCCCACCACCCTGACCTGTGGCCATAACTTCTGCCGTCACTGTCTGTCTCTGTGGTGGGAGTCTTCTCACAAGAACGAGTGCCCAGAGTGTCGAGAGAAGTGGGAAGGCTTTCCTAAAGTCAACATACTGCTGAGGTATGCTTTTTACAGCCAGAGCACCTGGAGCTGCTAATGTCTATATGTTGTGAAAGTTGTGATAATGCTTTACCAGAGAGGTAGTTCTAGTTTTTTAAGTGCTTTTCTTAACCCTGTAAAGCCTGGCTGATCAAAAAGTAGCCAGAAAAATTCTACTTTTTTGTAACTGAGATGTTAATAATCCTTTTAAACCCCCCCCTCCAAAAATGCTATATCACTTTGTTTATTTGTTATTTGTGATAACTTTTTTTTCAAATTTTCTTTCAATTCAGAAAATACGACTAAAAATTTTGTAGAACTTTGACTTGATTCTTGCCACAAGAATTTTCCTGATGAAAAAGTGTGTGGATGGTTTCATGCAAGCAGACAAATTGAAAAGTGCCAAAATACAACTTCAGCTCTCTGTAGTGGTATGATAATCCTCAAGAATACATTTTTAACAAGTTTTTAAGGAATCTATTTATCATTTTTATAAGAC
Source organism: Halichoeres trimaculatus (assembly GCF_033239565.1). Classification (NCBI taxonomy): domain Eukaryota; kingdom Metazoa; phylum Chordata; class Actinopteri; order Labriformes; family Labridae; genus Halichoeres; species Halichoeres trimaculatus. The sequence continues at coordinate 20,702,924 of NW_027437180.1, read as the reverse complement.
AGAAGTTTTTAAAACTCATGAAATAAAATATGTTTAGCTTGCAGGGTTAAAGGGGCTGTGATGAGTTTCTAAGTGATCTTGGAAAAGTCTCCCTTTTAGACATATGCCTGATTGCAATCCACACTTTGAATTGAGATCATCAGCGTTATTTTGAAATGCTACTTTATTGCTTACCGATCAGGTCGAGCAGGACCAGACCGATTTACTACACGCAGGCTGAAAAAGTTTAGAAGTGAAAAGAGAGATCAGTAAAATTAAAGTTTTCTGTGATTAATTCTGTGGTGGACACAGGAACTTAACTGCCAGACAGAAAAAGGACAGAAGAGCAGAGGAAAGTTAACTGGGAGCGTGATACAGCCCGAGCTAAAGGCTACAAGGGCTGAGCTGTTTGTGATAATGTCCATTCCAACCCACATGCAGCAGTTATTCTGCAGTGGTCTGTTTAAACTGGAGAGTCTATCAATAAAACGAAGAGTGAGGTTTCGTTAGCTCTGACTGGTAGATGACTGGCAGGACATAACCAGGATTCACTAACATTACACATTACTGACACGTCTCACAGCATCAGGCTGTCAGTAGTGTACATGGATGGCTACTAAAAAACTATACAAACTAACAGTTTTCTTGTTGTCACATTGGCATACAGATATGTCGTAGCTCTGGGCTGCTAATAGTACTACTTGTAGCTGACAGTACAAATTCAAGTTTGCTTGTTGTCATGTTTCAAACAACAGCTCTACATAACTGTTCTGATGAATACCTTACCTTGTCCAGTTGTATCCAGTAAAAAGTTGTCATAAACAAAGAAAATTTGTTCCAAAACAAACACACTGAGTAAGAGTTATATCTTTACAACAGTGCATGAGACTCCAGGCTAGAAGGTGCCGAGGCAGTCCATTTTAAACAGAACAAAAAGTCTTGAGATTTCTCTACGAAAAAAGGACACATTTTTAACGATGTTTTGATGCCTGCTTAAGCATGCAGCCTAGAGTGCTACACAAAGGATTAAGCTCCAAACACTCCTTTTTTCTAGGGATGCCACTGACAAGCTCTTCAGTGAAGTGGTTCAGCGGAGAAGAGCAGAAATCTCATCCAACCCCAAAATCACCCGCAGCTTGCTGGCCTTCCAGAGGTAGGACTCTTTAAGCAGTTTTTATTCTAAACTTTGCTCCCGTGTGTCTGTGTCATCATACACTCTCGCTTTTTGCCTGGTCTTTTTCATATGTCCAGTTTTTGATACATTTGTGGTTTGAGGTTAATGAGTTGGCCCTCTATTTTTTTTTAGGCATGGTGATAACTTGAGCAGATCAAAGACAAACCAGCACAAAGGAGTTGGATTCTTCTTCTTCCCTGGAGTCCTAACTGCTCTCTCATGTGTGGCTGTGAGTGGAGGAGAAACACGTCATGTACACTGTTGCTTGTACGAATTAAGATTATTGCAGACTTTGTAAGAAAAGCTGTAGCCTTAGCGTATTCCTCAGGGCCACCGTAGCGGCACTCAGTCTGACCCCTTTAAACAGGCCATTCCACGAGTGTTTAAATGTACAGTAACTCAAAGTAACTACGACGTCCTGACAACAGTGTTATGTAATGTTTAGAGTTTACCTCATCAGCAGAGGAAGAGGTCAGTTGTTCATATCATGTAGATGGGCTGTGTTTATTTTGTCCATGTGGCACTAGGGAGCAACGTCAGTGTTTGTCTTGCCACGCAGCAGCAGACTTGCGTGTGTACATATGTGTCTGCTGGGAGCAGGTAACAAGGGCCTGTTTTTATTTTGATTTCACTGACTGTACGTCAAAAGTTTTGCCAGATTAAAAAACCTGTTGAGTAAACACTGAGCTTCGGTTCACCTTAAACTTTTTTTGCTTTACTTTACTTATCTTGGTCTACCTGTTACCCAGACTCACTTTTACAGTGTCCTTTTGTTTTCAATGTTTCCCCCAAAATAACTCAAAAAAGAACAGGTGAATGAACAGAAGAACCACGCTCTGCTCTGTTTCTCAACATGTTTTGTCTCTATGGGAGAATATTCTTTAGGTGCCATTTTAAGCTGAAATAATCGTCTTGTCCACAAGCCAGAGGATTAATTTCAAAATACACATTATACTATGTTGATGGCTTCAGTGTAATTACTGTGGAGCTGAATGAGCATTTGCTGTGCTCTGCTGAGTTTTTTTTAAATCTACATCAGTAGGAATGCAATTTCTATTAGTTTTATCCTACCCTTAGCACAGGCATGTTCTTTTTACATAACAATAACTCAAAAAAAGTTCAAACTGAACACTTGTTAAAAAGAGGCTCATGTTTGTACTTGTTTTGGTCATAGTTTATGATGAAAATCAGATCATTGCTTTAACACTGAGCTTATTTCTGCCAAACACAGTAATTTTACGCATGTTAAGCAATGATCTTAATGGCAACATCAAAGGACTTGTTTTTGTCGTGAGCTGTTAATTGGCTCAGTTTTTCCAGACGTGCTGCAAATTCATTTCAAAGCTAGGCAGTGCCCTCTTGTGGTAAGCAGAAATAGTAATTGGATTTACTGTACTGTCTGCATCTTCTGGATATCATGATATAGATTGCTCTAGGGCTGCAGCTATCGAATATTTTAGTATTCGAGTATTCTACTGAAAATCCCATCAATTAATCGAGTAATCGGATAAAATACTTTTTTTTTTTAGTTAAAGAGCAGTTATTTTTCAAATGACAATTTTTCTCTTTAAGAAATATAATTTTTCTGATACAGCATGTCAATAAGAGCACTTGCTTTGGAAGCTCCAAAATCTGTAAACACACTTTGACACATTTTTTGTGTCTTGTACATTTCATCAAATGTTGCGAATCCAAATGGCACCCATTTCGTAGAATGACCCATTAGTCTCCAAAGTCAAGAAAAGAAGCTAGATTTGTTGCTAGTTGCTATTTTGTATAAGAGTTAGCTTGAGGGGTCTGAAAACTCTCTTAATATGGCCTCAGTTCTATTTGAAATACCACTCTTTGATCTTTTTTTAAAATTAAACGATTCCTCGAGGCGGAGAAAATCACTCAAGTATTTTTTGTAATTGAGTACCTCGAATCATTCGAGGAATCGTTTCAGCTCTAGACTGCTCAGTTTAATTCCTTTTTTTTTCAGACTTCAGAGATTTAGCCATTGAATTCTCAGCACTCAAATTACCTTGTTCTGGTGTGCCACTATAACAGTTCCCCTTCAATCATTGTTTCTTTCATTAGTTCCCCTCGGCTATGATTTGGTTAGGACTGTCTCGTCTTCTGGTATGGATGTGTACCTTGCCTTGCCTGCAGGCTGACAGCACTACAAGTGTTGATTGTGCCTCTTTGGTATCTTTGTGTTTTCAGGTGGTAGTGCTGGTGTATCACTGGAGCAGTGGTGTAGTGGAGCAGCACGACCCTTTGATTAGTAAACCTGTGTCTCGCTGGACACCTGAGGAGGTCGTCTCCTGGCTTGAACTTTTGGGACCCTGGGCCCAGCGGTACAGAGAACCCTTTCAGCAGGAAAATGTCAACGGGAGGTAAAAATGTTACACAAGGTGTTATTTTGATGAAGGCCATATTTATTTTCTTTATCCTCCACTTTATAATGTAGCTACTTAACTGTTTACACGCCATAGATCATTCTATGTTTATATTTGGATAAAGTCAGACAACCTGAGATTTAAGAAAATACAGTAGCTTATTTGTTGATGTATTTTCCAACAATTTGTGTTTATTTTTTTACTTTAGGCTGTTGTTGATGCTGGGCGAGGAAGAGTTGTTAAGTCCTCCTTATAGTATTGAAAACCAGGCTCACAGACGAGCTGTTCTCGCAGAGCTGGACAGGGTTAAAACCCTGGGAGTTAAACCTCCGCAGAATCTGTGGGAATACCAGGTAAAGATGGTCTGCTACGCTATACCACTCAGAAACTGTCGATAGTTTGATTTCTGAGCCAGTTTGTGTCCTATGTGCAGTTAACATACCACACTTAAGTATCCGTTTTGAAGATGAATTAATACGTTCATCAAATACCAAACAGTATCACATTGCTCTCTATCTCACCTCTATGTTGCTGAATAAATACTGTTTTTTGATTAATCAATAAACAGTGATGTTGAGTTAAAAAAAAAGTAAAAATGTGACATGCCAAAACAGCCAGTAAAGTGCAAATACTGCTTTAAAGGTGCCAAGTGCTATTGATAAGTGCGTCCCTGCTGTGCAATATTTACATGACTGTCGGACACTGACTACAAAAGGCTCATTGTTACAGGCTCTGCAAAGAAAAGTCTGTGATTGATTTGTGTGTTAAATTTTGCAGTGTTTACCTCAACATGTAAATGTGAAACATTTTGAGTGTTGTCTAATAGAGTATTTTCTTCTGTTCTCTTTTTCTGCCAGGCTGCGAATGCAGGGAAGTCTCTGTTCTTGCTGTATGCACTGAAGCGCTCTCCTCGCGTCACAATCTTTTACTTGTATTTATTCGACTACTCTGAAACCTTCCTGCCCTTCCTGCACACCTGCTGCCCCGCCATCACACACGTTGAGCAGTCAGTGGGGAGCAGCTTCCTTATCTCACAGGTAAAAACTTAGCAAACTGTCAGCTTACACACTCGTTATATATACATTTATCAGGGCTTCATGAAGCACAAATTTAGGCCAAGGACCCCCAGACTGAACTGAATGCAGCAAAACACACAAACACGCTGTTACAGTACACAGGTACAGTGAGTAGGATGGTCCTGCCACTGCCATTTGTAAACATACTTTGTACACTGTTTGTACATTGCAAGATAGTCAAACATAAAAGCTATTCAAATGGACATTTTTGTTATAAACAGGCGTAAGAGGTGGCCTCTTAGTGCTACTGACATTAACATACATGTTATCTTACATACAGTACTGACAGTTAAATTAATGGACAGGTTTGTGTATGTTCTTTTAAACACAGAAGTCACTGGGGCTTTGAATCCACGAGCCATCAGTAGATGAGACTCATAGGCCCACTCATTCATTAGTGAGATGTCTGATCCTGATGAGCACACAACTTTTCTAATCTTGGGTGGATGGATGTAATCAGGCGTCAGGTGGTAATGAGGTGACATGCTGCAGTCTTGACCTGTATTAGGTGCAATGCCACTTGTGTTTCTACAGGTGGTCTCCGAGGTGGGGAGTATTTCTCTTGTCCTTGTGGAGCTTTCTGGTTGAATTGCAAAACCATTTGTTTTTACTTATAACCATATCCATGCACTTGGTAAAATATAACACTGGTGTCAGTAGTTTGCTGTTGTGGGTAGGAGCTTTAGTGTTTTAGGAATATCTTAAGATAAAACTATTTTACAAGGATCTGTGGTTGAAGTTAATTTCTTCATTTATTTATTTATTTTTTTTAAAGTGGCTTCTTTTTAAACAATATTTTAGCATCATCCTATTGTCTCTGACCTTAGTCAGCTGAATAGGCTCTCGGTAAATCCCGGGAACCTGACATAGCCAGCATGTAACATGCAGCCAGGTGATTGGCGCAGCAGTGTTAGAGGCAGGTTCTCCTCTATGTCCAGGAGCAGCGAATTTCGAGCTGTGAACATCATGAAAGAGCTCTTGAGTGTTGCTAAATATGTAAATTTTAGACTGAAAGATTACATCTTCTGCCTGCATTTATCAATTCACTACATCTTGTTTCATGTATATTCAAAGACATTGTAATATATGGGAAAATCTTTGCAGGAAATCTCCAATCAGCCAAAAATGGCATAACCCCCCTGCAGTACCTTGGTAGACCCCCTAGGGTTGACAGTCACCCTGTTGAGACCTGTACTTTAAACAGTAAGATAGCATTTACAAATTAAAACGCAAGAGGCTGTTTTAGTTGAAAACTGTCTGAAAGTTTCACTTTAAGCAAATCTCAAACTACATCAGAAAGGAACCTGCTGTTTCTTAAAGGATTGATATTATTTGGTTCAACAAGCTTGGCTTGGCTTGATTAAGGCCATCTTTTCTGATGGTATTTTAAATCATTATCTCTTATGTGCCTGTGTTTGTAGTTGGAGCCCAACACACGGCAGTGGGCAGTGTTCCTTGTGAAGTACCTCCTGTTTCCTTACCAGCTGATTGCAGAGTTTGCGTGGGACTGGCTGGCCGTCCATTACTGGACATCTCGCTTCATTATTATAAACACCATGATGCTGTCTGTGCTGGAAGGCTGCGCTCTGTGGAGACTATGGACCAGAGCAGCCATCAGGTAAACAAGTGTAGGACAGGTAGATGTGTTCTGTCGATTTCTTGCTTTTTTTTGTCTTTGTGACCCACACAGGCACATAAACTGCATTTTAACTGAAAGAAAGAAACGTGTTTTCAGGACTTAATTTTACCTCTACCCATTGCATTTATATCTGAGTTGAGTACTGCTTTTATCTATAGAATCAGGCTGGTGGCTACGGATTGTGCTACACATTCACTCCTGGGTCTTTTGCTCTCCTCAGGACTCTGCCAGGCAAGATGTGGAACCACTTTTGGAAGATGTCATGTCAGGGGTTTGCCTTTGTCCTCCTGTGGCCCTTTATTCCACAGTTTGTGTGCAACTGCCTCTTCTACTGGGCTCTCTACCTCAGCCCCATCATCAACATAGACTTGGTTGTGCAGCAGCTAATGCACCCAGAGACACAAGCACTGTAACAAACTGCCTTTAAGCAGTGTTAGAATCATAACACAAAATTTACTGCAAAATGAAATAGCCAGAAAATCCTGCTGTTGAGGATGAGTGTTTATTATGAGACTGGCTTATTTGCTGAAGGGAAGGCAGATTTCTTGCTTCCTGTCTCGTGTCTCTGCTGGAAAATTGCCATGTGGAACAAGAGAGGCATTGAGCATTTTGTGGGAGAAACAAAGCCAACAAGATGAAGAACAGAGAGAAATCTGAGTTGTTAGTGATCCGGAGGGATATCTGCAGTGAAATCTCTCTTGGTGCACACTGCATTAACAAACCACAATGCCTAAATGGTCTTGAGGGCAGTGATGCAAATAGTAAGTCCTGTTCAAAATCTGGTGGTCATAAAGTATGGCTTCATGATGAGTTTTTTTTTTTTTTTAACAGCTCTATAGCACCAATATGACTGTGATTTACAGACACAGACTAAGCTACAGAAGGTGGAAAATGATCAGTTCTTCAACTAACCATACTTTAATGCATGTAATCTGTGCCCAATAAGGTTTGACAAAGTATATCAAATCCTTGTGCTATAGACCTGTTTAGTCTGTAGTCCAACTATTCTCATTACATGGTTTAGACGCGTTAGTGAAATGAGTTAAATGTTGGGGTTTCTAGTTTTTCAGGCTGATGGGATTGTCAAACTGAACAGTTGATCCAAGGAGGAAGCATAATTCAGCCTCTATGAACAAATTTCTGACACTGAAGTTTGTCCCAGTTAAAATTTTGTCATCTCACCATACATTCAACACTTACATTTAAAATAAAACAAGTGCTTCTGAAACATTTTGAGATAAAAAAAAAAAATATTGTTCCATGCTTTTAATGAGCAGATTTTACTTGCTGGTACTGCTAACTAACATTTTGTTGCAAATATCTTTTATTCCTTAAAACATGTTTGCACTGTAGACTTCTATGTGGGTGGGTGGAGCAAATCAAAGACTTTTTTATTTTTTTTATGTTTGCACTTACTAGTTGTACACTGGGACTTTGTTTTCATTGTTCCAAAATAACAAAATAAAGACTTTTTTTCAAAATAAAAACAAAACACATTGTATGTATTTTCATTTGTGACTCAGTTTTCCATTGCTTTTCTTTAATTGTTTACCTTTTTTAATTTTTATTTCAAAAAGAGAACAATATTGTTTGTGTCATGCTCAAAACATAGTGGCAAGTCTTGACTGGCTTCACATGATGTCCAATACCCTGTCAAATAATTGAGGTTATGAGTTTTCTTGTTTGACTTCTACTATAAAATTAGTTCGTCCTAATACTAATGTTGTGGTAACTGTAATTGTGATTAAGTCACTTTATGTACCACTTCATTTTTTCATTTTTTTATTATTTTAACAGTGTTTCCAGATTATTTTTTTCATGGATAAAACAATACACTTGAATTTTACACCGGCCAATTGAGCCATGGTTTATTTAAAAAGGAAAACTAATTATTTAAACAAACTATATATATATATACTAAAACAAACTACACCATCGGAGACCATTTGAATTATTTAACGAATGTTTGTTAACAGTTGATTGTTCTAAGTGTGATGAAAGAGCGCACTCCAGCGCTCAACTGTTACAAGGACAGTTGATAACTTAGGGACTGTCGTACAAAAGCTTTTAAGAAATAAAAAGAAACATAACTTAAAACAGTGCCATTCAAAATGAATAAAAACTTTACATTATTTTGAAAGAGCAAATACATTTGTGGCGTTTTAATATTATTACCAAATCCAATGCAGTTACTTGATTATTATGACAGCATTTAACGTTTTAAATGCCGATAACACTTTACCCCTTTCCCTTACGTCACTGTTGCGGAAGTGAAAAGTCTACGTGGGGAAGAAAGGTTGGTCTGACCGCGATCATACACTAACAGCATCGATGTCCAATCCAGGTTAGCTCCGTCCCCGTGTCGAACCACTCTTCCTCCCCGCCCCTCCAGGCAAATGGACGCGCTGAGCACCCGCCGAAGCGTATAAATGGGACCGGGAGCCGACGACAGCCTGTAATGCTGCGCCGGGTGCGGCGGTCTCTCCGGCAGGTGCTGTTTCTGATGGCCCGGAGACCGGGTGTTCTCTGCGGGGCTATCGTGCTCGGCGTCCTGCTCGTGTTGGCCGTCAAGTTTACCTGCAGGTAATAGTCAGAACTGTAAACATCAGCTTCTTCTCATATTCTGGTGTACTGTATGAGTGAGTATTTTGCAGTGTTTTGTAGTGTTTACCGTAAATTAGCTTCTACTAACATCAGTAGTATTATCTGTCACCAGACAGGGTCTTCATAATATCGTGTAGCTGTCTGAAACTGACGTGTACTGTTGGACAAGAGGATTAACTTATACTCTGTACCATCCACACACACAGGGTATATCATCTCTGTTACCAGGCTGTTACTGAAAGTTTAGACATCAGTGTGCCAACCACAGCTCTGTAGCAAACAACTCATGTGTCAGTGTTACTACCTGTGAAGGTTAACAGCTGCTAACTTTGATAAATGAAGCAAACTGTGGTCTGCTGTCCTCCCCACTCTCCTATAAAGGGTTGAAGAAGATATCTAAATGTTGTTCTGGTGTGTAAGCAGCCATTTGAATGTAAAGATACTCTGTACACAGTGTAAGTCCCTCAGTCAAAATACAATTTTTTGACTGGAAGCAGTGTCATCTATTTTCTAAAAACAGAATTACAATGACTTTCTACAACCCATGGCCAAAGAGCATAGCACTTTTATTTATTGCCCCTGATCAAAGAGCCTGTGTACTCAGTTTCCTCTTCATCCAAACCACACAGCTCACAGTATCTTAAGTCTTTTGTTCTTTTTTTTCCTTTATTCAAGTTTGAACAATATATTCTGAGATCATTTTTCTTAAAATTTCAGCAGGAGTTTGTTCCTAATGGAGTGAAAATGACTTTGCAGGCTGCTTCATCAGGGTCAGCCATTTAGTCCATCAACCTATGACCCTGAAGAAGCTGTTGGTCTAGATTAAAGTTATTCTCTTTACTAAAAGTGTTGCTTGAGCTTTGGCCATAATATATTTGTTATTCCCCCGTGTGTGCCTTGGGAGTAGGTAAAAAATGTGTCAGAATCCTCTATTCTGTTTATTTTTCTTGTTTATTTAGTCATTGACATTTTAATGTTGATTCCACAATTGGAACATTTCACATATTGTTGTGCAGACCTTCTGGCTGAAACTACTGTGGATTGAAATGTGATTTCTTATTGCCTTAAATCAGCTGGAAAGAAGAGTTATATATTGTTAATAGAAACAGAAAGATAGCTGTGTTCATTTCAAATTCCAGGAGCAAAATGAGATCATGTGCAGACTCTAGTTAGTTTTCACTGAGCATAAATCTAAATCTTGAGTTTAGTATTCAACAACAAAAGACATAAAATGTTGAGAAACTGGCATTTTTTCTCAAGTTTCTTATCTCACGCCTACTTATCTTCACAGCTGTTGTAAATTAAACTTTCCTCTGTGCAGATAAAATTCAAAGAAAGTGTTTGAACACTAAAAACACCGGACTGACCTCTAATGATACCAGAACTAGATAGTTCCACTTGCTTAAGATTGAAATTTGAAGCAAATCGTAGACAAATGATCTCAGTCGCACCCTGTTTTTTCACTCTGGCAGGTTTTTCCTTCCAAGAGTGAAAAGTTAAGTTTGATGAAAGATCTTTTTTTTTTTATATGCTATGATATGTGATGATTTCTCTGAAATATTCTCAATTTGCAGTCGTGCTAAGAATGTGGTGGCAGCAGCTCGACCACCTGTGAGGTTCTTCTCTGCCGAGGCCCCAGTAGTGGATCTTTACTTGGGTCAGCTGGACCAGGTGAGATTCAGATACATACACCTGATGTACAAATATTTCTGATCTTACAAATTCTGCATACAAAATCGTCCTTTGAGTAGCGTGGTTGAGTCTACAGATTTGAACATTTTCTCTGCAGGTGGAACGTCTACGGAGTGTGGCCGAGGTGTCTCTTATCTTCTTCTATGCACCCTGGTGTGCTCACTCCATGGCTGCCCGGCAGGAAGTGCAGCAGGTAGCTAAGAAGCTGGCTAAACAGGTACAGTACACCTGAGTAAATGACAAGCACAGTGGAATGTTTGAATGCCAAACACCAACCTTTGCTTACAATCTCTCACATGATGATAGGCAGGTCTGCAGCAGGGTAGTTTGATGAGTAAACACTGAAGGTTAAAAATATAATAGGCTTATGTTGGTAAAGGAACGTAGTTCTGTGTTTCTCTGGCTAACACGATAAAAAAAACTCTTTTTAAAGGTAAAGTCACTGTTTGGTCTATTGCAGTTTAATTGAGGATAATTGGAGGCAAAGATCTGTTTGATAAAACTTTTAGTTTAGGTGAGGGTTTCAGCGGCCTCCCAAAAAAGTGAAGAGATAACTCAATTTTAGCCTGCATGAACACACAGTGTGACACAGGGCGTGGAGCACCAGCCCAAAGAAAAAGTGCCACGTACACAGAGAGCCTGGTGGGATGCAGTTTGATTTTTAGCCTTGTTTGCATAGCAAATTAAACTATTTTGAGCCTCATCTTCTCATAATTAACCCTGTCAGGAGTCTTGAAACTACTTTGTTTGTGACTCTCTGTTTCTTTTTCTCTGTTATAAACACAGGTGCAGTTTGTGGCTGTTAACTGTTGGTGGAGTCTGGGGAAATGCAGGAAGCAGAACCGCTTCTATCAGTACCCGATCATCCATCTGTTTTATAGAAGGTGAGATGACACAGAGCTCATCCTTCCATATGTTAAGGGATAGTGGGCTTAAAAATGTGACTGAACAACTCTCGAATTGTTTATTGGCGTCGGTTTTTTATGTGTTTTCTTGAAATCAGCCAAACACTTAGCAAAGCATTGGTTCAAGGATGCCATAAAGGGAAGCTGGGAGAACACAACACCAAGTGCTCTTAAAGCCAGCCCTTATCTGCTAATAACATCTTTACATCCAACGAGCAAATGGCAAAATGGGCATTCTGTCTGAACTGCTTACTCTCGCTGCTTCCCTTGCAAACCACTTTGCTCCACTCCTTCACTCCAGCATCTCTCATGCTGTGTCTGATTACCAGTGTTACACATATTGCTACTGGTCCCCGCCCTGTTTTGAACCCCTGGAGGTCTTTGCTGCTGCTCTCCCTGCCTTGGCTTTTAATGGATGCTGATGAAAGAGAGGGGAGGTGTGCTCTCCTACTTTTAGCTTCCACAGAGGCAAGTGGAAGGGCAGGGAGATCCTAGATCGGAGACATACAGCAAATAATGAACTCTTTTGGCAAGAGCAGTCCCGACTGAACTTGGGCAGTTTGAGGGTACTGGTTATTGCATTCAGTTGAATGCTGTTCAGTTAACTGCAATTATTTCAGTTATGTGGTCTGTCTGCAGACCTACAAAAAAGATTTTAAGTAAGAAAGTGTGTAAACCATCTATTTATGTCATATTTTACTACCAAGTTACTAAGTGCTAAAAGATACAAAGGTGGAAACAAATAGCATACAAAATGTTTGTTTTGTGGTTTTATTGCATGTACTGTACATATGAGACCAAGACTTAGATGCTTTGCAAAGCTGGGAAATCATTTTTTAATCACTGGTTGATCCTGAATTCAATAAAAATCTTTGGTAAACTGAAATAAAACACACTGGTTATGTCTGACAACAGTCCAAAGCTGTTTGATTTCATAAGAGAAGCTGGTGCCTCCAAATCTTTGTTTCTGTCAAAGCTGAGAAGCTTCAGGTGTAGAGTACAGTCAGTATATTTTCATGGCCAGGGGAAATATATGATGTATGATGTAGTTTTCTGAAGTCTCAATAAGAAGATGATTCATTTCATGAACTGTATCAAACTAGTCTTCAGTTTGATGATATATTCTAAAGCAGATGTTATAGAGAAGGAGATCATCAGATATATCAATTAAAAAAACCTTCTCTATATTTCTGTACTGCAGGTTTGGGCCCATTGAGTACAAAGGTCCATTCATAGCCCATTATGTGGAAAATTTCATCCTCCGAGTCATAACACCGCTCACTTACCTCCCGTCTAGAGCCACACTGGAAGAGTTCCTCTCCTACCATGAGGTAATATTTTTAATGTGAGGCAGTCTATCGTGAGCTTGTTGTGTCTTTACACAGCTGTTCTTTGAAGAAGACTCTACTTTCTCAATTCATTTTATGATTCGCTGTCTCATCTGTGTTTTTAGTCTCGAGTGGTGGGTTTCTTCCAGTTTAACTCATCTCCACAGCCGCCTGGATACGTCACATATCTGTCCTCTGCCCTGCAGGCCCTGAAAAGAGGTAAGAGGTTATAGTTCACTGAAATGAAGCCATTCAAGGTAATGTTTGTGAGTTCAAATTTAGCTATGAGTGGCCTTGAAATGGTAGTTTTGTTGAAGCCAGATTTGAATTTTCTTCAATTAAGAAATCAATGTTTTTGAAAAATGTTTGAGCTGGATTTTATTTTAGATATTGAATTAGGTCAAAAACATTTCAGTGCCCTTTTCAGTGTTATTCAGTCTGACTCCTAGATAATAAGTGAAAAAAATTCAGATCACAATGCAGACAAAACAGACACATTCAACTTTTTGTTGTTTTGATTTTTTTTTTTCGTAAAAGTAAACTCCATTCTGTCCTCAATTAATATTTTCTAAGATACAGCAGCCTATGTCTGTGTGTAACAGAAAATGTAGATGCCAAAATGAAGCATGTTTGATTGGCCTTTGCAGACATACAGTTATGGTTAAATTGGGTTAATATAGGGTGACCAAGCGTCCTCTTTTGCCCGGACATGTCCACTTTTTACGTCCTGTCCGGGGTGTCCGGGCAGGTTTAATAAATTCACGAAAATGTCCGGTGTTCACTGATTTTCATAGGACCATTACGCGCGTCCGTAAATTGACCGGCGCTTGCAAACAATACTATCATGCGCATCACTTACCGAGAGGCTGCCTTGTGGGCAGGTCTGCTCTGCGCGTGCACACACACATAGAGAGTGAGAGGGTCAGAGAGAAGGCGAGAGAGAGAGACATAGACGGAGAGCGGAGAAGACAGGGCTGTTAAGACAGCGGAGCTGTATTGCACGGAAGAGGCCTAAGCGTAAGTGCAGCTTCACAGATGAACTGCAAAAAAAAATTTCCGACATACCGTCCCAATCGGGACAAGTGGGAGGCAGAGTGAACCGTGTGCAAAGCTGGCACATATGTCTCAGTGTCCAACAAAGGTGCTGGAGATCTCAAAGCTCACATGGACACTGAAAAACATGACATGACAATGGCATTTCATACTGTAAAACACCACAACAGCTACAGGTCCATGGATTGTACCAGTGCCTTGCTAAAAAAAGACATTTCCTGACTCTGACGTTGCTAAAAAGTTTAGTAGTGCTGGCACCAATGCCCGGTACCTGGCAATCGGTACCAGTGCTCAACGGTACAAATTTTTGGTACTTTTTTGTAGTTATGTGGTAAAAAATATCAATTTCTTTAACAATATTATATATATATATATATATATATATATATATATATATATATATATATATATATATATATATATATATATATATTTTATTTTTATTTTTTTTTCAATTTAACATATATATCCTTCAGTATATACCCTTGCAATGCTGTGTTCATGTCCATCATGGAAAATCGAATATTCTTTCACTTCCTCACAGTCACAAGGATGTGTTCAGGTACCCAAACGTGGTACCTTTTGATTTTACATGAATCGGTACTCTGTACTTTTGACAGAATTCGGTTGGTACCTTTAGAAGTACCTGATTCGGTACCCATCTCTAGGTGTAATAGCCCCCCATTCTGTTGAAGTCACTCATGAAGCACTCAAAAAAATCCAGTACTGTGGTGTTTCCACAGACGGGAGTAACCACGGGGCAGTGAAAATATTAAGAATATAAGAAGCCTGTCTGAATTTGTGCCTCGAGGCCAGTGCTGTTGTCCTCGTTTTTGGAAATCAAAATATGGTCACCCTAGTTAATACCTCTGCACCATGTACATATACGGACGTGTTTGTATGTATAAGTGAAACTTTTCAGGCTGCAGCCCTTACTCTTTGTCTCTGGGGCAGATTTCCGTGGTGCTATACGTTTTGGGGTCGTGACTAACAAACAGGTAGCAGAAGCCATTTCCCTTAAAGAAGATGAAACAGTTTATCTCAACAGAAGATTAAACTCCTCTCTGGTAAGTTCGCATTACAGTGGCACATACATTCATGACTATGAAAACTTGATCAGTCACTTTCTTTATTTTTGACTACTCTATTTTAGGCTTTCTTGTAATGCAGAAACAAAACAACTTGTCCCACAAAAGGATTTGTTTAAAGCGATGTGATAGCACAGTTTGTCTGTTTCTATTTTTCGTTCCGTCAGATTTTCCCACGAAGAGAACGCAACTTCACATCAGAGGCCATCTGTAGCTGGGTATTTGAACACCGTGAGACCGTCCTCCACTGGCTGCAGCCTCCAGGAACAAAGTCTCGCATCTTGGAGCAAGAGTTAACTAAAGGTCCGGCACTGCTGCTGTTCCTGCCGCACAATCCTCTCGCCTTACAGCCTAGTCCACTGCTACAGCAGGTGTGTCATTTCAGATGGTAACATCTGTCTTAGTTGTCTTTAGGTCATTAAGATTCACAGACGGTGCTGTACTTGGGGTCAGTCCAATAATAACTGTACAGGTTCCTGTTTTCTCTGAACAAGCTTCTGGTTTGGGAATTATTCACAAACATAAGATAAAGTCAGTGCTTGTGCATTAGATAAAACCAACCCCTCAAAGATACATTTGATTAACTCTCTGGTCTTGAATCAGGACCTACACCTTAGACTCTTTGAATCATTTCTGTTTTTGTTCCCTTTTTATCAAGTTAGACTTTCAGTCATCATCCTGCTGTCAGCATATACTATTTCTATTAGGACTGGACAATTAATCGGATTTTAATCGTGATTTCAATTTTGCCATCTGACAATCATAAAAACAATATTATCGAAGAAAAACAATTAATATGCCACACAGTGTAGATGTATGCAAGTTCCTGTGCTTCATAACTCTTCTGTGTGCAGCTACAGCGAGTGTGTGTGACTTATGTGTATCAATAATACTGTATGTGCCACTTGCTGGTTATTTAAAGTTGTGTTTAAATAAAAAAAAACTGAAGTTTTTGAATAAATGAATAACTGTGTATATTAATTGTGATTTCAATATCACTTAAAATAATCGACATTCTTATTTTTACCATAATCGCCCAGCCCTAATTTCTTTCCAGGTGTTTTATTTGCCTTACTGTTAGTTACCTCATCTTTAATTTCTACTTTATGTCATTTTTTACTTTAAAAAAGTTTTTGTAAATTGCCCTGATTGTTTTCTGAACTGGTTTCTCTCTGATCTAAAAAAAACTCTTTGGATTCTCAGCCCCTTTGAGCACTGGAGAAAGTTGTTTGAATTAAAATAGATTAATGAAAATACATTTAGACTTCTTTAGCTTTAATTAAAACTGAATTTAAGTAAAGAATTTCAACAATAATCATAGCTATTGTTCCTAAAATTAAACCTTAATTTTCTTTATCTTCCAGGTTGCAGATATTGCTGTGCGCTACCATTCCTGTGACCACAATAGCCACACCGATTTGGACGAAAGTTTCACCTCCTACTCCTCATGCTGCCAGTCAGTTCTTCTCTCAGAGTCCAGCTCTAGCGTGTGCGAGGTCTGCCGCAGCTTGTCACGACTGAGCCTGACCAGCTCCTCTGCTCGCTGCTCATTCCCCTCAGTGGATCAGGACCGAGACTTGTTGCAGCCTTATCTCAGACACTGCTGCCTGCACCAACTACCTGCCCCCATACCCATCAAGAACTCCCTCCCTTGTATCCACTTTTTGGACAGCTACAGCCCGTTCAGTCAATACAGTGCCTGCTGCAGAACAGTCGAACCTCAACTCAACAATGAATCACAAGCCAAAGAGGAGCCAGATGTTCAAAAAGTTCCCCTAACGCCTCATTCCACATCCGTCCCTCCGCAGGAAGGAGACGGCATCACAGGGCTCCGGTGTCTGACAAATAGGACGCTCAGGTTTTATGTTCTGGATGTTGCTCTGAACTGGCCTCTGGCTGTGAGGCTTGGAGCAACACACAACAAAAGTGCTTCTTTTCACCATGAAACTGGTGCACAAGGCGACGGGAACAGTGACGGGATGTTTGCAGCTATTGTGAACCTGAAGGATGAGAGTCATTATGTCCTTCATCACAGCCCAGC
This sequence comes from Halichoeres trimaculatus, assembly GCF_033239565.1. Lineage (NCBI taxonomy): Eukaryota > Metazoa > Chordata > Actinopteri > Labriformes > Labridae > Halichoeres > Halichoeres trimaculatus. The sequence continues at coordinate 20,685,964 of NW_027437180.1, read as the reverse complement.
AGACACACTGACTGAATCCCTAGGTAAGACTGTTTCATCTATTTTTGGGCTTTCTACTAGAGGTTGGCTGTTTCAAGTTTCTGTCATAGAGTCGGCTCACTTTTTATCTTCTTTTTAGCTTTAACTATGACAAAAGAATATCTGCTGCAAAACCAAACCAGACTGAAAAACAATCTGAGAAACCCCCAGTGCTCAAAGTTTTTACATTGGTTGAGTAAAATAATGCTCTTAGGACCAAAGAAAGAAGTTTTACAAAGTGAACAAGTTTGGAAATGTACCTTAGCATCATTACACTTTGACAAAGAGAGAGAGGGGTTGCCTGCTCTTTACGTCAGTCATCAAACTTACTCCTTCAGGTGACGAAGCCTACCACTGAGGCAAAGTAAAGCGATGGCAGGCTTAATTGCAAGATGTGATGCATATTTAGTTCAACAAAGTATTAATGCACGATTTCATTTAGTGTCAATGTATTCAATCATTATTTCTCTCTGTAAGAAAAATACAAATTCTTTACTCCAATAATAGTATTTTTTTGAAGCTACAAGGAGACAGTGCACAGGAGTCAAAGAGGTGTAGGTTGCAGATCCTTGTGCTAGCCTAACCTTGCAGAGTTTGCACTGAAATTCATTTTGGTTTATGTTTTTCGAAGGAGTTTTCGCACTTCCCAATCCACTTTTGGGCTTCTCCTCATATTTGTTTTAACTATAAAATGTTCAGCCTGTTGACTTTTGGTCTGGCTCTGTTTTTTGTCAGTTTGTTGTTTAAACGATCTGGTTTGGACACGGTTTATTTTATTTTGAAAGTCATTGGGCGTTTTAGGTGGTTTCTGTGCACAACTTCCTGTCCTGCTATATCTGCTTTTATGTGAAACTGACACATAACATCCCCAACTTGCAGCAAAAATGTGACCTGCTGCAGACAGGACAAAGCCTTTGTCACATGAACCATTAGATTTTTTTTTATGTTAATGACTTTTCAAATATTCAGATATTCAAAAATCATTTCCCCACCTGACTTGGAAAAGAGGGATAATTTCCTCACAGGATGTTGAGACCTTCCTATCCTGTTTTATCTGCGCAGTCTGTAAACAGCATGTTCAGATAAACTCTTAACTGCATCAACAAATATAGCCAAGTTGTGACACAAATGCTATTGGCTTAAATCACATTTCTTCCACAAATAAAACAACAAGTACAGGTATAAAAGTCAGACTCAAAAAAATGGAAAAACTTCAGGAGTATCAGTACAAACAGAAAAACTAAAAGAGTTACTAAAATACTGGCAGCCTATAACACTCATATGCTATAAATCCTGCAGGTAATTGTTTCCTGATTTGTTCAAGTTGTGCTGCACACAAAACAATGACTGTCTGGCTTTTCCCAGCACCTGTGCTAACATGTCACTGTTCTTATTTACATACAAGTATTCTGCAATGAAAGAACTAAAGTGGTCCCTTACAAAGATTAGTGTATTAACTGTTGCCTGAGAACCTCAGAGGTCAAACCTGATGTTCCCTTTAGTTGTCGTTTCTAAACAACAGCTAAACATCTTCTTGTCTCAGCAGCCTACATGTTTTTAACGTTTTAATGTTTTTTTGTTTTTGTAATTTCGTGCGCATGTATCTCGTTATAGAGGCCTTCATCAGGAACTTCAGTGCACCTTACAGCCTGCTGCAAAGACATCTGGTGGGAGAAGGAGGACAGAAAGAAGAAACCAATCATCCAGAGCAACACCAGCAGCAAACACCAAGACCTCTCCTCATCATAGAGCTGACCACTTCCTCCTTCCTGCCCTGCGTCATGGACCTCCAAAAGGTGAAGAAGTAAACTCTTAGCATCAGACTTTCATTACCTTGTTGTGTTGACTGAGGGATGTTGTTTGATGAGTGAGCATGATCCCAAAAACAAAGGGAACAGGTCTTTCCTCGGCGTGTTGCATCCTCGGTCTGACCTTAGTTTGATTCATGCACTGGAAGATAAATGTTTGATAACGTTTGTATTCTCCTGCAGGATGTGCTGCTGTTCTACTACACTCAGTGGTGTGGTTTCTGCTCTGCTCTCAACCACATCATCATCCAGCTGGCCAGATTGTTGCAGGGAAACAGTAGCATCACTGTGGCCAGGTACGGCAGTTTTTATGTGTTGAGTGTGTTCACATTGTTTACGGGAGCTTAAAGAATTAACAGGAAAATGAAATAATCTGCTCGGCTTTCCTGAATCAACGAGTTGCAGCTACGATAAATGTTACCAACAGCACCTCTCACAGGGAAGCAAACATGCCCCTGGTGTTACACTTAACCCAGTTTTATTTTGCTTTGGGTTCAAGACGTTGGGAGATACTGGTGGTAAGTGGCATCAATGGAGTTGTCCATAGTTTGTGCAAATGCTTTCAAGTGGGTTACATGGTGACTCAAGAGACAGTCAGTGGATCCATTGTTAATTCAGAAAAATACAACTTTTTTCCTCTTATGATACTCTTCTATACTGTAGTTTAATTTCAAGCCAAGCTTTTCCATTTAATTCAATATCAGTTCTCTACTAAAGTCTTTTTTCATGAGGATAACATAAGGCTCCCACATTGTGTGTTAGGGTGAATATTGCACGTAATGACCTTCCGTGGGAGTTCATGGTGGATCACGTTCCCTCCATTCTCCTCTTTCCCAAGTACAGGTAAGGGTGACACCTTATATGCTTTCATTTTCCTCTTGCAACTGGGCCTTTTCCCAGCAAGTACCAGAATATTCTTAAACAATATGAAAGAAAAGAAATCAGCAGAAAAATCCTGAAAATTTGTCAGATACTGATCAGTGGCGATTGCTCTAAGACTGTAAGGGAAGCTCAGTTTCCCCTAAAATGTCCCCAAAAAAGTGGTGATATGAACTGCTGTGTGTACATTTCATTGACAAAATATGCGCTAGAATTCCTTCATCTTTTGTTCAGAATCAGCTACCTATCACAGGTAACTGGCTCGACCTCCTTCACATTCATCCCCGCAGCGTCTCAGCGCTTTAACACTGTCGGACGCTGGGCGTCTTCTGACCTCAGCGGGGAAGTGTAGAGTGGGTTGTTCCCCTGTGGAAACTGGACGGTCATTGGATAAACGCTGGACTTTGTCCCGCCCATCAGACGCTCAGCTTCCCTGGGGGTCTATGAGGCAGTGGGCTGGCCTGGACGCTGGGCTTCTGCATGATGATTGGATGATCTGTCTGAGGCCGAATCTCTATTTGATTGAGAGTGAAATAAGCCAGTCAGTGATCTTGAAGTATAACCCTCCACTGAAGCATCTTCTGTGGAGAGGAGCTTCTCCTGTTTAAAACACAGTGGGCCAAGGCCGTTTAAGCAGTCTATCTCTGCTGGCCATCGAGAGAAAACCTGTAAAATCCCTGGAAAATCACCTGGTTGGTACGACAGGGTCACAGATCATTTCTTCAAAAAGAAAAGAGGGTAGAATTTACATTTAAATAAACAAACAAATTTATGATGTAGGCCGGAAAAAAATGAACTTCCCCTTCTTGACTGACCAGCAGCCGCCTCTGATACTGATTGAATTCTAGGTGTTAGAGCAAAGTGCTGTCACCTCACAGCAAGTCAATTCCTGGTTTGTGCAGTATTCTCCTTTGTGCTGTATGTAAACTGGTAAATTGATAAACTCTATGATCTTCAGGGGAAGAGATTTTCTATTCACGTTATCTTCTCACTTGTTCTTATTCTTACTTTTTTTTGTGTGTATGTTTTTTAAGGAAACATTTAAGCGTGAAGTTCCCTGACAATCTGCCCATCACCTTACCAAACCTCCTGCACTTTCTGCTGCAGCACTCGGGCTCTGTGCAGTACGCAGACAAACCAGTAACAGCTTCCAGTGAAGCAGAAGGTCCAGGAGCAAACGCCGTCCTCCGAGCTGAGTTTTTGGCTCTCCAACGAGAGGTCCAAGCACTTCACCACGCCCGAGAGCGTCTTTCTCAGCAGCTGGCACAGCTATGGCGGGAGAACCGCAGACTGACATTTGACGTTCAAGGCTTAGAAGCACAGAATGCAGAGCTGCAGCGGGAGCGGCAGAGCTTAGAGGAGCAGCACAGGGAGAAGAGTCGGCAGCTCGGGGTGGCAGTGAGGCGCCTTCAGGAGCTGGCAGAAACCTCAGAAAGCCTGCTGAACGAAAACACTCTGCTCAGGGTCCTGCTGAGGGCGCTGAAGGACAGGACAGAGGCTAGAGAGCAGGCAGAAGGGGAGAGGAGAGAGTCGGAACAGAAACGCAGCCATATGACCTCGTGACATCAAATGTGCAGGGAAGAGAAGAGAGGGCCAAGGTGGCAGAGGAAAGCTGAAATGGTAGAAGGAGCTGCTGCAAGATCCTGAGATGTTGGCCTGATAAATGTTTTCAGTGAGGAAAACGAGGATGAAACGACAGTTTTTCATCTGTCAGAAGGATTACTGAGACTACTGCTGAGTTAGGAAACAACTAAGAGAAAAATAAAAGGTGGAAAACTAGCAAGGTGGACAAAATACTCTTAAGTGCTGTGATTACAGTAGGCTTATCCACGCTGTGCAACACACTAAGAATTAAGTGCCAACTGTTCACTTTAAAGTCCTTGTTTCTGATGCTCTTTCTGTTGAAAAATGAAGACTAAACACAAGTTCTACTTACTACACAGACCCTGCAGCCAAACTATCTACTCTGTGGGTGACATTCACAAATAAAAGCTGAATAAAATAAACCATTAGGGTGGAAATCACTACCAGATAACTTCAGTTTAACTTGGATTCTATTGAATTTGCTCTGTTAAGAATCTCAGAGGATGAGCTTTTTGGGATCACAGTACAGAACTTCTTTTCCCAGTGTAGCTGTGGTTAACAGTTTGACAGCTCTAAAAACAGCAGGTCTGGGTTTGGTTTTTAGAAACAATTAAAGTTTAAATGATGTCATGACCATCCAAATAGTTATGGTATTTTATAATAGCAAATCATTTCATAAACCAAAATCTCATGCTGACAAACGTACCAGCATCATGTTAAGGAGCTGTATCAGCAGCTCCTCTTCATTTTTCAATTAAGTTGTTCAGTTGTCATCAGTATCTTTGAGCAGACTCCTGCATCACTCTGTTTTTTATTCCTCCCCTGACTCAAGCATCTAAGTTGTGTTTTTCCATCAAGTATCAGAAGTAGCATTGAAAAATCAAATCAACAGTAGAGTCCCGTGAAAGTGGTTTCTGTGCAGCTTTCAGCTTTTTGTTGGTTTAATCAGAAATGTCTTCAAGCCAAAGTTGTCTCCTGTCTTTGCTGTCCTGCTGGAAAAGGGAGCTGCTAAAACACAAAATTATATTGTTTGATAATTATTAATAGTTTTGATTTTGAATTTTCAAGCAGAGCATAAAATGAAACAATTGAAGCCAAGTTTCTCTCTGCCCCCGAGTTTAACACTAACACAAGTGATGTAGAGTTTGGCTGCAGGGCAGAGAGGAGGCGGGGGGCAACTAATGAAGCAGAGGCTGAGTGAAAAATGAGGCACTCACTCACCGACCTGCAGGTGAGCCAAGGAGCGCTTGAAATAATCAGAAACATTTTCTTTGTCTTTGAAAGGGTGTTGGTCTTTTTTGACTGTTTTTTTCAGGAATTATTGAGTCACTAAAATATTATTTCTTTGTTACTATTCAGGTATTAAGAATAAGATGCTGCAATTGTTTACATGTGAAATATTGCACCTGTTTTTACTGATTAAAAATCTTTCATCTGATTGTTCCCCTGCATGGTACTGTGGTTAATGTTTGAGATGGACTGGACCTGTTTTTTTTTCAACAGTAGTCACAGCTAAGACAGAAAAATCAGTGAAATCAGTTTAAATTTTGGTGCCTTTTTTGTAATTTTAGCCATTATTTTTTTAGCTTTCATTTTGTAGACATTTGATGTCTAAAAGATATGTTGATAGCAAAATGATAATGGGGATAATTGCAAGAAAGATTTAACAATAGCACATCCAAAGAAGCTTCAACCATAACAGCATTTGTAAAAGTCTCATATTGTGCAAAAATCACTTTAAGTCTTTGAGTGAAATTTGTGGGTCTTTGACTTTCCTCCCAGCCCACAAAATGGGATATTTAATGACAAAACCTGTACTTAGTACTGCTTGTAAATGTAAAATCCTGACCCAAAACAAGCTGTTTGGAATTTACGAGATTTGCCGACGTCAGCGATTCCCTTTTTTTGACCAATCAGGAGCAAGTCTGGTCCACCAGAGCAGATACCCCTGAACCCCCACCCCGGGAGGAGAATGTCAAAGCTGAAAAGCCATCACTGCTTTGTTTTTGGCTATAAACAGCCACATAGTTCCATGCACAAGCTTCCCATCTCGGAATAAGACAAGACTAAGTGTCAAGAGTTTATTTATCAATGAAATGTGCCAGCTACTAAGAGCAGGGCGGTATCAGCGGGGGCTCATTTACATATGAAGGTCACGCCCACTAAATCAGACCATTCTGAACAGAGGGGCTATGAGAGCCTGGAAACAATGCTGCTGTGCTTGATTTATTGGCTTTTTTGACCAAAACACATACTACCATTTCATGAAGACATTAGTGGTCCATATTAAACTGCAGAAAAGGAGCATAACCAAGATTAAAAATCTTGGTGTGCATAAGTGACTGAAGGTTTTAACATTTTTCTAAAACCAAAAGAAACTAGCATGTTGCAAAAAGTTGTAAATTTTATATCAAAAAGTAAGAAAAAAATACTCTCTCTACTTTTCAAATATTTCTAGATTAATACTTTTATGAACAAATCATTTTCTGTAAAGATGTTCCTGTTCGACTTTCTTTCAATAGATTTTTTTTTAAAAAGTGGAAAAAAGCCAAGTTGAGCCAGTGATGACAGCAGACTGATCCTGAATTGCTGCTGTGTCACTGTGACCTGTTCCACCGCATTAAGATTTTAACAGCAGATCTAATTTGCAGCAGCAGAAGCATGTGCTGTTAATTTTAGCTGAACTGAAGGTTATTCCTCTCCAGTTTCAGGCACTGCAAAGCTCTCTAACAAACCAGATCATTTTTGATATTTGTTTGACTGATGGAAATGTAACTGCAAACACTTTTCACTTCAGTCTTTCATTTTCTGTTGCATAAAAGAAAACGTAATGTCTTACTCTTGAAGCAGCAACAGCCAGCAGCATTGTGTTCTCACTAAAAATGTGACTGTGTAATGTAAATCCAGAAAAATGTATCAATCTCTAGTTTGGACTGTAGAAAAACTGTAATTTTCTCTAAAATATCATGATCCTAAAATAAATATTTTTAAAATAGAAAATCTAAATAAAGATCAAAAACATGACTAAAATGTTCACAGTTAAATGCATCTAAAGGATAGTGAAGCTGAGAGCAGTTCCCTGATAAATCTGCGTTTTTCGATGGTCACTGTTATAAATAATTATCCTCACTCAGTGTTTGTCTCGGGGCTGGGTCAGGGAAGAGTGCACAGCAATTTCAGCAATCTTATGACTAGTGGGGACGAAAACAAGGTTGAAAGGGTTGCTGAAGTCAGATTGGGAAAAATCTCCTCGGAGTCAAACTGTACACTACAGAAACTGTAAGTACAATATCTTTTCTAAGTCATTATTTGGATCTTTAAGTGGATCCACACTTTTCTTGCTTTTATTTTGCCTTTTTAAAAAAAATGTAATTTAAATAGGATAACTTTCTGGCCATCATAGTGTTCAGATGCCCCTCATTGGACTAAGAGGCAGTGTTTGTTATCACTGAGAGATGTTAAAAAAACACCAAACATATCAAACCTTGTTTTGTGAATCATGGAATTGTCTCTCTAATGTTGTAACATGTTTTAAAATATACCTATAATGATTGGCTCTTAGGAACAATGGCCAACACACAAGTACCTGTTGGTGAGTCTAAACAGTATATCACTCTAAACCAGAAACCAGGAGTTTGCTCCTCTGTTTGTTACTTTATTCTAACCACTTCTGTGTCTTCATGTCATCAAGTCACAGTGGGTCCTTTGGGAGATGGCCCAGTTCAGGTTTTCTGTCCAAAATGCAATCAGACAGTCCTCTCAAAGGTGGACTACACCTCTGGTCTGCTCACATACCTGTTCTGTGGAGGACTCTTCCTCTGTGGGTAAGAAGAAGAATCACTTCATTTACACGGTTGTTTGTGGTTATTGTGTTTGTTTGTGTACCGTACAGGGTGGGCTATAAATTTCCATACATACACAAATAAACATTTTATGTTGTACAACCATTTTCATTAAATAATGTGCTCTCTATGACAACCATTGTTTTGAAAACACATATTAATTGTTTAATTAATGTTTATTTTTCTTATTTATGGAAACTTATGGGCTGCCCTGCAGATTTGTATAAAAATCTCATGTTGACATGAATTTGCTTCACTGATTTGGACTGTATCAGTAGATTTGTTTCAAACCACATTATGAATGTTATGGTCAGAAACGGCAACAAATTAATTGCTTGATCTTTTTTTCACTGTCAAATATCCCAAAGTTGTGTGTTTGATTTAGGAACACACATTAAGGAAGTTACAGAGAATAAGTTGTGCACTAGTTCTGAAATTTCAAAATTGTTTAAATAAATTTCAGAACTGTTTTTTCAGTATTTTTGTTAGCCTGAGATATATTTAAGTTTATCACGTAAGTGTGGTTAACAAATCTGACGTTCAAACCGCAGCTACAGAAAATTTTATTTAATAGCAAACATATCCTTTGTGAGGCAAAAATTAGTTTAATAGTTTGGATAAACAAGCTTTGACTGAATTAAAAATTGTGACCGTAGATGTTATAGACTCTAAAGTTGAATGACAAATGTAAATAATATGACCATAAAAAACTGTGAAATTTAACTCTTCATATCTTTATTTTGATGAGCAGATAGGAGATTAAATGGCTTAAGTTGATGGTCCTGACATTACCTGCGATCTTCTCCAGCTTTGTTTTAGGTTGCTGCCTCATCCCTTTCTGTGTGGACCGACTGAAAAATGCAAAGCACACCTGTCCTACCTGCAAGGCTGAACTTGGCGTCTATAAACGCTTATAATTATTGTGCTTAATAAAAAGGATTTAATTAAAAAAACCTTGAAGGTTGCATACATCTTAAAATGAATTATTTGATTTTTTGTATGTTATTATAATAAATTTTGAGTCATTTGGACGACATTGAGCTCTGGTAATTATGACGTGCCAATTAATTTTTTTACAGTTTCAAGTTATTTCTGTGAACAGTGTAGTTTCATGGCCACGGGCTAAAATAATCCGAAAAAATAAATCATACTTTGAGAATGAAATCATACTGCAAAGTGAGTAATATCTTAACATTTTGAAGCAACTTTATTCTTGTAACAGTTCAACTTTGCAGTGTAATGTTTTACTTTATATCCCATACTGTTGCAATTTTGTCCACATCAAATTTTGTCTTTTTATATCTCAATCAGAAATTATGTTATAAAAGGTAAAATTCCTTGATATGGTTATGTTTTCATCTAACAGAAAACTTGTTTACTAACTACTGCTGCTATAATGTTATGATCAATAACAACTGCTGCAGCTAAAATTTTTATAATCCACTCATCCTCTTATTCAGAAGTATTATGCAGGTCCTTCAGAGGCAGGATTAACAGATTGTGATTACTTGATACAAACTTTGTAGTTCTCTGACAACATATGGTGTTAATTTTTGTGTCAGCATACCAATAAAACAGTGTGATTCTACCTGGTGTGTTGTTCTCTTTCCTTCAAAAGAACTGAAAAAATGACAAAGTTACTTAGATTGTGCTGCTAAGATTTTTACATTTATTAATGATCATACAGCTCAAAGCTCACTGTTCTATATTCAGAGTGAGCCTGTCTGAAGCAAGTGCTTTTTGAACACAGATACATATAGTGACATGAACAAATAAAGCATAAACTTTAACCTTCATTCCAGTCCTTCGAAAGTGTGAAAAGGTCCCAATGCTAATGACACAATTTTCAAACTCCTAACACATGATGACATCTGCTTTATCATGTGAGCCAAATAATTTGATCCCAGAAGAATGCAGCTCGAAAGCTAACAATCCCTCTGAAACACAAGTACATCTTTGATTATGAGGAATAAAAGAAATCAACGACAGAACAACAATTTTACCGGTTTTCTCTCACTTTCACCATTAAACGTTTGGGAGTCATTTTCAAAACATTAAATTTGACTTCAGATCATACCTTTTAAAATGAATTTAATGATTTAAATCCAGTTTCTAAAAGCACAAATCTCAGCCCATGATAATATTCACACAATAGTTGTAAAAACAACTTGGATTGTGTCAGTCATATACCATACAACAAAGATAAAGTGTCAGTTGGGTTAAGAGTTTTGAAAAGGGGCAACAAAATGGATGTTCACTGTTAACTTTCCATCCTAAAACCAATAAGACACAGTCAGAAAGAAAAAGGCCAGTAAATATATGTAAGCGAGGTTTCAAGTTATCAGTGAAAAGGTTTCACAGTGATTGTGATTTAAGAGTTCAGTGTTGAGAAAACATACTTACATCAACTGTAATGTTGTACAGAAATTGCACTCTTTTCCCAGGAATCATTAGCACTGCTTATGGTTTGAAGTAACCATTGTGGGTTGCTTCACCATCATCATCATCATCATCATCATCATCATCATCATCAACATCATCATCATCATCATCATCATCATCAACATCATCGTACTTCCAACAGGTTTCCTTCTGCTTGTCCAAACATTTCAGTCATCACAAACGGTATCTTTCTTCATACCAGAATGTGCTGAGAAGTGAAGAGGAGCGTGAAGACAACGAGCAGGGAGAAGCCAGCGTCTGCTCGTACGCTAACGCCACTGCCTGAAGACGGACAACAGCACAAGGACAGATTATTTTAGAGTGGAATTTGTTACTGCCAAGAACATTTATGATGTTAACACAGCTTCCTCCTTCAGTAAACCAGAAAGCCCAGGTCTCTTGAAAAAGAGGTTTTTAATCTCTAAGGGACTAACCTAACTAAATAAAGACTAAATAAAAATAAATAAAGTGGAATCACATTATGTTCAGAGTGAGAAGTTTTAGTGCAGGTACAATATTATACTGCTATGTTCTTTAATGAAGACACATTTGTTGTGATTTGGACTAAGAGTTATAATTTTGATATGTATTTATAGATTAAAAACCAGGAGTGGGGCTCTGGTCAAATGAAATCATGCAGCCCAGTTACAGATACTGTTTCTCTTGCACCACATTTTTTACCTTAACCCCTCACTGTCTTTTCTTTAGCTGTTATGTCGAATAAAGGTAAAAATGTACCCCAAATCTTAGAAAGAACAACAGGTTGTCAAGATTCACAACAGATATGACAGTTAACACATTTGACAAGACAACTTCTGTTAGCATTTAGCCCAATGTATATTTAGTTTGGGTTTGTTATTGATTTTATTTTGTTCGTTTATTGGAATATTTTTGCCTTTGTTGGATAGGACACCTAAAGAATGACAGAAAATGTGGGGGGTACAGAGTATAGATAATGGCCCATAGTCAGTGACTAATATAAGGAGCACAGCCTCTGTTTATCAAACCAGTGCCAACCAAAGTCCCACTATTACTGTTGAAGAAAATGATAATTAAAAAAAAGACATGTATTTTTAGGTATTTGTTGTACAGTTTAAAAAAAAAAGTTTCAGTAACTTTTTAGTCAAGGGCTTCTTCAACATTTAAAGCTTAAAGCTAGCTAAGAAGCTGAGAAAATGAGACTGCTGGCTGCAAAGTATAAACGTAAGTTACAGTAAAATATACTTTTCATTCACCAAAAACCCCCAAACCTAATCAGATGTAAACATATCTGTTAAGCTAGCATAAGGCTAGCCAACAAAATTTTGTGACAGGAAATACTAACTGGACATAGTGAACAAACTATATAAGCATTAAGCTAACCTTCAGACACTATAAAAGTTTTAACTTTATTAAAAAAACATGATGTAAAGGGTATTAAATCCGGACTAGTATTGACAAAAATGTGTTTTATTCAAGCTAACAAGAAGCTAACATCTCTAGATAGTGGGTAATGGCACTATTGTCAGGATTTGGTGGTTGTGGTCTGAATAATTTATTGTTGTTTGTTTTACTTGCTTATTGTGACTTTCTGCAGGGTGAAAACTTATGTTTTTTTTTAGTAAAAGAATAAGTAGCCAACATTAAAATTCTTTCTGCGTGACAGACCTGGTAAAAGCTGTCATTTTGCAAATTGCAAATTTTTAAACCCTCACCTGTTGTGGAGTTGGTGGTTGCAGAGGAGGAGATAGTTGTGGGGTTGTTTGAGGAGGAGACAGTGGTAGCTCCAGGTTTGGAGGTGGCTCCAGGCTTTGTCGTAGCTCCAGGCTTGGTGGTAGCTCCAGTAGCTCCAGGTTTGGTGGTAGCGCCAGTAGCACCAGGTTTGGTGGTTCCTCCAGTAGCTCCAGGTTTGGTGGTGGCTCCAGGTTTGGTGGTTGCTCCAGTAGCTCCAGGTTTGGTGGTTCCTCCAGTAGCTCCAGGTTTGGTGGTTCCTCCAGTAGCTCCAGGTTTGGTGGTTCCTCCGGTAGCTCCAGGTTTGGTGGTTCCTCCGGTAGCTCCAGGTTTGGTGGTAGCGCCAGTAGCTCCAGGTTTGGTGGTAGCGCCAGTAGCTCCAGGTTTGGTGGTTGCTCCAGTAGCTCCAGGTTTGGTGGTTGCTCCAGTAGCTCCAGGTTTGGTGGTTGCTCCAGTAGCTCCAGGTTTGGTGGTGGCTGATGGTTTTGTTGTGGCAGGAGAGCCGGTGGCACCAGTCCTGCCTCCTGTAATGCCAATACCTAGTGTATCAAGGTCTGATTGCAACTGGCTACGAACCCAGTTTTGTACCACTGTTTCGCTTTCATAGGACTTCAGGTCTGGCAGGTTGGTTCCAAGAAGACCTCTGACATTTTCTACTGTCAGTTCCTAAAGAGAGCAGAGATGATTCATTAAGGCCACTTTTGCCAAAAGAAATAACTACTAGTATGTACTTAATTAAACCTGGGCTCTACTCCAAGGGGCAACATTTGGCTTAAAAAAAGAAGCCTATGCAGAAAAAAAGTTGCAGTTTATTGAATGTCTGCTTGAGGCTATTGCACTAATATACAAAGCTTGGTTTCACCAAATGGCTTGGGCCTGAACGGCTCATTTTGCTTTCAGCTTCATAAAAGGACATGTTCACAGTTAGTGTCATGCTGATGACTGTAGTTCCAAAAATGGCTGTTTGAGTCACTCCAGAAGAAAGTATCAACATAAATTCAATTTTACATTAGAAACTAAAAAATAAGAAAATAATAATAATAAATAACCAGAAATCAAATTATTTCAAAGAGAAATATCTTTTCTAATTTCATACTTTAAATAAAAAGCTAAACAAGACTGAAAGGGACTAAAATCTTGGTTTTAAGTGTGGAAAATAAAATCATTTAGAGGAAAACATAGGAGTGTGCATATATCACTGACCTGTATCACATTCTCATCCAAAGCAGTGAAGGTAGGTAGGTCCATGTTGATATCTGAGGCTGCCAAACTTCGAACATAGTTCAAGTCTGCGCCCCCTGTAGGCCAGAAGGAAAAGTATTTGTTTATTACTAACCTGTTATATCAGGTTACCAGCATGCTGTATAAATGTGTGTGAGTGTATTTGCTCACCTGTGTATGAGCTTATGAGCTGGTAGGTGGAAGCAGAGACAGTTGTTGTTCGGGTGTTTGTGGCAAATGCTTGTTTGGCAATGCCAAACAGAACTTGCTTTTTTACTAGGGTACAGTTGGATATAGCCAGGGCATTTGCTGCTCTGCAGGGGGACATGAAAAAGGAGGTGAGAATGAGAAGGAAGTAACCACCCAAACAAAGAGATTGGAAACATGCTGGATTGGATATGCTGACCCAAACTTAGTTGGTCAACATTGCAAGAGGTGACTTGTCAGTCCAGTAAATTATGCCTCTGATTCTGCCAAACACTTAATCTTAGTATCTACCAAACTGGTGAGTTATCAGAAAAATAACTCCTATACAGTGTGTGTTGAAAGGGAAATTAGCTATTTAGACCTAAGCTGTTCTTTGTTCATGGCCAGAATTTGCAGCTTGCATGGCACCCAACATAATGCACAATTTAAAATGAGATTACCAGCACCAAATTCAGTTATTTCTAAATATCATTTTCAGAGACCTATGGTTGGGTTGATCACAAGTCCATCAATATTACACATTATGGACACATCTCAGAGCATCAGGCTATGAGTAACATTTTCAAAAATAGTGCTACATAACTATAGATTAACATATTGACACATCTCTATGCATTGCACAAATAATTGTCTTGAATTAAAAAAGAAAGGGTAAAAGAAAGATCTGATTTACATTTATTTGCTTCCAAAATAAATGCATGTCATGGCAGGAGTCACATCTTTACAACAGTGGGCCACAGTGCTCCTGGAAAACGGAGTCCTCCCTTTCGACCACTTATCTATAACAGTGAAAATTCAGCCTGACCTAAATTTAAGTCACAGAATTGTGAAACTTGTTTTTTCTGCAGACTGTGAGATGAACTGCATGGCATCCTCTTTTCTGTCCCACCCTATACAAGCCATCGAGGGACTGTCCCTCAGAGAGTGCCAGTCCAAACAGTGCTACAGTCTGTTTTGTTAGCTCCCTCTTGCAAAAAACAAAGACCGGACAAAAACACTCCGACAGTTTGTCATGCTACACCGTAGGCCTAAAGAGACATTTCCAACATACGACTATGGTTTAAAAGAGTGAAACTTCACCCTGAAGTGACACATTCTGGTCAGGTCGCTCTCAAATCCCATTTGATCTTTGTGCCCAGGTTGAAGATTAGAAAAGGTTTGATAAAATGGAAACATAACTCTTATAATAGTTAGCTAGCATTGAGGAGATAAAAGAGACTGAGTGTGGGAGTGTGAGGTAGTTGCAACACAGCTATTGTGTGTGTTCTATATTTTCTCATCCTTCTCATCTTTCTTGCTGCTGCCCCTGTGACCCGAACCCGGGTAACTAACAATCCTTACTGTAACGATCCTTCAGACCCTGATCTCTCACCTGATGCTTTCTACGGTAATATTCTGCAGCACTTCAGTGTCCATCGTGCACAGGTTCTGGCCTCCGATGGAGTTGAGCTCAGCACTGCCCAGTGTGTTCCCCTCTTTGCTCAGATACTTTGTGATGATTGCTTTAGCCTGCATGACAAGAGGAACATTCATTTATGAAGACCATTAAGTTATGTACAGACATGGAAAACACACCTTTATTTATTGGTTTGCTCACCAGGCTCGGGTCCCAGTCTCCATTCCCCTCTGACATGTCCATTAAAGAAGAAAGTGTGTCTATTTCAGTGATTGTCCACTTGTTGATGTCATCAATGGTGGCAAGCCGGGACGCTGGGCCCAGAACCAGGACCTGACTCTCTGGGATGGTAGAGCTGTCAGCGTAAGCCTGGGAATAGAAGATTAGTGAAAGGCATTAGAGAAACAAAAAGTCCGTCCTTTTTGGCAGGAAAAGGAGATAAAACACAAAACACTAGTCAGAATTTAGTTGGAGTCCATTTCATTACACCTGTTCAGAAACCAATTGGTTACAAAACTCAGTCCATGTTATTTACAGGCTCTGGCTCTCATACTGTCAACAAAGACGTGTAATCAGTTAATTGGACAAATCTTACTGCCACTAAAGCCTGAACTTGTAACAGCCCTTTTAAAAACTGGACTCTTCACAGTACTCAAAGCTACACAGGCTCCCATTTCTCACCTCGTTCAGCTTGGCAAGAACAATCCTGAGGTATTCCTCCAGGTCAACCTTTTCAGTAATCGCAGCCAAGTTGTCTTTGACTGTGGTGGGGCTGAGGCAGAGGTCGAACTGCGTTTCATCGTAATCAATGGGGAATGCCTCATCGCTGATTTCCACTTTGGTGATATTTCCTACGGTGCACTGGTTTTCTGAGATGCAGAAAAAAATAAATTAGAAAAAGAAAAAAAAAAGGAGTAGTGGAACATTCAGGGTAACTCACCTATTGAGCGTTTTGACTGTGATCTAATGGACCTCCTTATTTGTCTCTTAAACCTCCGCCTCTTCTGTCTGCTCACTTTATTTTGCCTAAGCACTCTCAGGAAGACCCTCAAAAACTGCCGCTTTGTTTTCTGCTCGCAAGACAAAAAAACAAAGAACAAAAATTCAATATTAAAACAAAAAACTCAATCTAATCCTTTGTAAAATTCTTAGAAAGCACACCCATAGTAATAAAGACAGTTTTATGATAAAGTTTAGAGTTCTGCTTAAGGGTCTAAAATAAATTGAATGAAGATAATAATTTCTGCCATTCAGTGTCCCTTTTGTAAAGTTTTCTCCTCACTTGCCTTTACTCTGTTGATCCGGTAAATAACATGATTATGCCAACATACCCCCTCTTTAAAACCAAACTAAACCTTTCAGAAACATGCACCCTTGTACATAAATCAGCATAATGAATTCTGAATGTACAGATAGAAACCTGCTTGGGAACAATACATTGTTACGTATTTTATGATCCTAGTTTGCCCCATCTGTTCTGAAAAGAAGGCTAGTTTTCCGTACTACAGCTGGCCACCAGGGGGAGCTCTGAATGTTTTCGATCCACATTAGCTTGTGGTCAACAGAATATGCTTTAATCATCAATTTATGTTACATTGTTGTAGGAACCTAATTTCTATAGGGTTGGGTCACTGTGTGAGAACAAAAGACGATGGTTTCAAATCCTTCAAAGACAATATTTGATAAATATAGTGCAAAGAGACTGACTCATATGTTCAAACTGAAATTGTGTTGTTTCATCAAAAAATAGATGCATATCTTTATAAAATACCAGAAACATATTTCAAAAGAGACAAAAAATTGGGAAAGCGACAACAAAATATCGAAAATCTCAGTGAGATACTCAAACTCACGGCTGGAAAACTTATACTGGAAGGGTTAGGGGTGCAGCACTGCTTAAATTACAGACACATCTCTGCAGTTGGTCTATCAGTGGAGTTGTGTTTGTGTGTCTTACCTTGTTGAAATTAGTATAGAAGCTTGAAGGCAGATACAGGTTTAACATGTCGAGGTCCTTTAGAGTCTGTAAGTTCCATGTTGATGAAGCCCTGATTTTTTTAAAAAGTGAAAAAATATCCTTAACTGAATTTGAAATGAAAAAAAGATGTCTTTGTATTTTTTTCAGTTGCACAGGCAGCTACTGATCTCAAATAAACCTTTATCTATCACTGAGTGAAGTGTTTTGCTGTTGTTGACATACCCAAACTGTGTACTACCACTTAGCAGGAGCGTTTCCATGGCTTCTCCTTGACTTGAAGTGAGGTCTGAGCAGGTTTTCAGCTTTTCCAACATGGATGGGTCTGAATTCTGGATGTAGGACCCATCCAGAGTGCAGCACATGTTTCCCAACACAGCTATATTATCCTTTGTTAAGCTTGTGCTTGTAATGCTCTAGGAAAATAAAAAAGTTATAAAAAAAGGTCAGGACAGAAGCAAGAGACTAAAAATCACTTCAGTTACATTTGAATTTTAAAGTCAGCTGTTGAAAGGGATTATCGATGCACACAACAATCATCTGGAGGCTGGTTAGTTAGACTGGTCAAATGCTCCATATTATTTCCTGTCCGAGGGGGTAAAACCTGATTTTAATATGTTTGACCTAAACTTTATTTTTCCAAATGGATGATGTAGCAGCTATCAAAAAGTGAACCCAAAATATTTAAGCTGCCCTCAGTGACTGATTGCATCATGGGTCAAATAGCCTGTCTCCTCTGTGGCAGCAGATTGAAAAAAAACTTCCAAGAAATTTCTCTAAAACACCGTTATGGAATTCAGATTCTATTGAATCATGGTCTGATATTCTTTTTGTTAAATGTAAGATAAAGGGAAATTAAAAATGCACCATCCATCTACTTACTTAAACCTTTAAACTCCTCCATTGCTTTCCAAATATAATCTGGCTCTTCAGTCAACAATCCCTTTAAGGGTAAAACTGATAAAACAGATATAACAGGTTTTTGTTTGGTGACTCACCAGGCAGCTCCTGGCATTATCAAACAGATCAGTTCGTCTGAAACTCTGGGCAGAGGAGATGAGAGAGAAGTCTGCCTCTGCCAGCTCTTCAAAGTAAGACCTGCAGCTGTTCTGTGACACCAGAGAATAACTGTGGAGAGAGAAGGAAGACACAGATAAAACAGTCATCGTATTAAAAATCACAGCTTGACTTTAGACTGTTAAATGCTGATGAAACTCACTCGTAGTACAACAGCATATCATGAGGGAGCACACTGAAGTTGGTGATGTCTGTTTCGTTTCTAATGGTGTTGTACATGCAGTTCAGCTGTGGGGGAGAAAAGATGTGACTTTTGTTAGCTGTACAAACTTTAATTTGGACCTTAAAAGATGATGCGTTAAAAAAAGAGACTTTTTCTTAAAGATCTGAAGTCAAGCAAAAGCACAGATTGCTGTGGATAAAGACTGCCACTCATCTCCATGGTAACAACAGCCAACTATACCCTGACTTAAAGAGTAGATTTATTTAAAGATGTCATATTGTCATCAACAAATCTGATTTAAGTTGTATTAAACTTTGACTGCAAACCTGCTGTTAGATAAAATATTTTGAGTTACTTTGAAAGTTTTGAATCATTAAAGTGTTATTTGGGCCTTTAAATTGCCTAAAGCCTAAAACTTGAGATGTTATGATCCTTACTAATGGGAAACAGAATGTATTTTCTCAATTGGGGACCTTTTTTTTCATTTTCATTTAAAAACAAAGTATTTTTCTCATGCTCAAGATTTCAGGAAAATCTATATCAGACATTTAAATTATTATTTTTATTATTATTATTATTATTATTATTATTATTATCATTATTATTATCTAATAAGCTAAATGCCTAAGATAACTTCTCCTGAGACCTTAAAAATGCATCTGCCATTGATGAAAGTAATTAATTAATTAATTTTTAGTTTCCAACCAAGTGGCAACCTCCGGTCTAAGAATATGAAACAATGCGCAAGTGCTGAAATCTGCTGTTTCTCAAATGTCTGCTTGAGGCTGGCCCCAGAACCATGGAAGTTCTGCATACATAAACACCAAGCCAAAAAAATGCAGTTTTCACAAAATTGACCTGTTTACAGCCTGGATCAAAAAACGTCTCCTCTCTGAATCGCTAATTTTACTATCGGCGCCCACTGTACATAGGAGGTTTTTTTCTAACTTGGAGGTCAGCTCACATGACTGACGGGCACACAATAGCTGTACTTGAAGCCCCGTCACCGCCAATATGGCTGCTATAGCCGATTTGCTTCAAAAGTGTTTCAGAAACAGACAGGTGACGTCAGGGAGACTATGTCCATTAATTATACAGTCTATGGTTCCAAATGTGCTTGAGTCAGTTTGATGGTTTGAGGTATGCCACAGAATCAAGCAGCTGCAGTTTCGCTGTAGGAGCCTTAATGTTTTTGCACATACATCCTTTATCTATAGACACTTTACTTTGCCCCAAAAATATCTGTGTGACCTGTCCATGAAATGATCAAACTGCTTGTTACCTCAGTGTACATATTTGTTCATGTATTGCTTTTCTTTTTTCCTTATCTGGCCCCACGGTGGACAAGGGGGAAACTAAGACACATTGTTTCAGCTTTATTGTAATTGAACACACAAAAACACACACAAACACACACACACACACACACACACACACACACACACACACACACACACACACACACACACACACACACACACACACACACACACACACACACACACACACACACACACACTAAGGCCTCATCTCACCTGCGGCTCCTGCAGGTTCACTCTGTTCCTGCCCCTCCTGCGACAGGCTCTGATCAGCTTCTTTCGTTGTCTCTTTGAAATGTTCCTCACCGCTGTACATGTGAAGCCCTGAAGCACTGAAGATGACAAGCTGAATGCAAACACACACACACACACACACACACACACACACACACACACACACACACACACACACACACACACAAATTATTATCCCCCTGCAGAGTATTTATGGAGTGGATATTTGTGTCCCCCCACTTTTTTTTTTAAGTGTCACAGTAACTCACCTGTCTGGACCCCCCAACTCTGCAGTTGATTGTTCAGTGGCTATTTGAGCAAAGAACAACTCAATCTGGAAAAAAAAGGGTTAAAATTGAGAACAAACCCATGTCCAGAAAAAGGGTAAAACACAATGCAGTTAAAGTGACTCCTCTAACCTGCTGCCGTTTCCATTTCTTCCTGTTGACTGTCTTGATCACTGTGGTACTGGTGGTGAGGCGGGTCACGTAAACTGGAGGGATTTCAGTGGCCAGTTCATCCGCAACGTTCTCAATGATCACCTCGCTGTTGCTGTTTGCAGATATGATCTAAAAAGGGTTGTGCGGTAGATGTGAATTTAAATTTCCCCATTGAGGCACATATGGAAAATCATGACTATTAAATGAGCTAAATTAGTTCTCACTGGTCACTTCACAGGGTCTTTCATTCTTTTATACTTGTATTTCCACTCAGCTATGGATGGTAAAATCTCTGTCTGTAGAGTTCCTGGTTTAATTCTATTTTTCTAAAGTTGTCATGAAGGATTGAAGCTGTCGTACCTGAGTGACATAGCTTTGCTTGACGATTGTTGGCGCAGAGGTGAAGTGTGACAAAAACGAAGCACTTTGACCAGCAGCAATGAGCTCAGTGCTGCTGATGCTCATGTAAGTTGTCGAGGAGATCCCTGTGACCAGAGAGCCCAGCATAACCAAAGACGAAGCGTTGTTGATCTGGCAGAATAAAAAAAGATAAATAAAAAAAAAAAACAGACGCAGAAGCAGCAAAACAGTGAGTCTCTTTCTAAACCCTGTAAAAATCTTTGCTAGACTAGACATGCACTGACTGAAACTACCTTCATCATCCCTGAAGTCATCAGAGACAGGATGATGGCCCGAGCCTGCCCTCGATTCCAGCCCATCACTGAGCCGAGAGTGTTGAGAGAAGCTAAAAGCTCCCGAGGATTTATCATTAGGATCTGACCAGTGGACAAGCTGGTGCTCTCATTGCCGAGGGCAGAAATGTCAGCAGAATCAATGTTTTCACCAAGGTTACCTGCCAAAGCTGCAGAGATCTAGAGAGAAGAGGAAAAAAGGCTTGATGAACAAGACTTTAAGATATTCTCAAGAGGGAGACTGACTCCTGAGACAACTGCAAAAGGACCTTACTGATGGACCAAAGTGTTAGTTTATAGCTGACTGTGGTAAGTGAGTCATTTAGGCCTTGAACACATGTACCCAGGTATTTTAAAAAATGAATATCCTCGGCTCATATGTTTTTGAAAATGTTTTAGTCCACATCTACCAATAAGTGCAGCTCGATTTTGGCCAGAGTTTTCAGTTTCAAAACATCGTTTTTAGTGATGTAAAACTGTGGTTTCGTGTGGATGACAGGACTAAATGTATATGACTTTAAGTGGTTTCCTTGATACCCAGCTACGTGTGGACATGGCTTTAATGTTTTGATTTGTATCCTGCTTGCATTTTTCATGACTGCAACACTGTTTCAGACTCAGGTTATTTTTACAGAGTGTAGATGTGTGATGGGTCTTGACAATCAGTCATCATCTACAAAATCTTTCACCTTTCAACAGTTTTGAATTTCTTTTTGGTGACTGCAGACATCTTGAAAATGCCTCTTTTGTCAGGAAAAAAAGCACAGTGAGAGTTATGAGGTTACAGACGAGGGAGCAGAGTTGTATGTGGTTTAGAATGACTTTACCGTTACCTATGATGTTCAAGTGCTTTGCTGCCATCTCAGCCCCCTTAGACTCATTCAAATTAATAGTTAACAATAAGTGTAGGATCTTGACACTTCCACAATTTGCAAGGAAACAGAGATTGCCCCCTGTACTTAACCCTTTTACAAGCTTGAACGGTAAGCTGTCTTGTTACTGTGTCTCTAACCTGTGGGTCCAGATCCGTACAGATATCAGTCACGTTGTGCAGAACCATTACACTTTGTGCCTCAGTCAGCTGCCTGAAGGCCATGCCAGGGACGTCACAAAATGCTATCACAGGAAGTCTGCAAGAAGAAAGAGAGAAGAATCAGTCTCCAGTCAGAGGGCAGAGGTCCTTTTAACTCTAGACATTACATCCCACTCTCATTAAGCATTCTTTTCTCAGTAAAGGCCTGTACTTAAACCCTTGTTTCGTATCATCAGTTGAATGTTCAGTACCTATTAATAGTCAAAGCTGCTGCTCAACAACATATTCTTCCTTATTTACTGCTGGGTAGTAGCTCTTTTTCTGTTTGCTTAGCAAAACAATAGATTCTTTCAACAGGATGTTCTCCTGTGAAGAACTGTACTCTGAAATAAAATCCATGTTAATCTTTGTGTAACCATTGCAATATATGAATTTAGAGTTCAATACTGCAAATAATATCAAGGAATAAACAATAACATATGAGTAAATGTATTTTAACCCTGAATTTCTTTGTCGGCCTGCTGCTTTTTGTGTATCACACAATGTGTGAAACACATCTCTTGCTTTAAAACTCCATAAGAGCAGTTTCTTAAAGTTTCCTTAGGAGGGATATTCTGCTTTTTTAAGCTGAATACTGTCCCTCTGTTACCCCTGTGGTAGTTTTTGCATGATTCACAGTGCAGAAAGGCTCTATTTATGCTAGTGTTTCAGAAAACCCTCCTTTCAGTCTCTAAAACAAACTGTTTTCGCTGTTGTCTCTTTAAGGCTACTTCATCCACAAATCTCCTTCCCTCCAATTGGCCAACCCTCTGGAGGCCTGTCAGGAGCAAAGCTATTGACACACCTTGGTGTTTTAGCCCTTCCTTGCAAATTGTCATGAGCCAATTAAGAGATAATGACCTCATCATTTAAAGATGAAGCCTTGGATATTTGCCATGTAAATTTTAGAACAGATCCTATTGAGCAGTTTACAGACATATTTGGGGATATCCATGTTGTATGCAGCGGTTTGAAAGTCTTTTTGTTTTGTACAGGCATCATAAAATTTGCCGCTACAGTCCGAGTACCCAGTTACTTTTTGCTCATAAAACATTTAGTAAAACACATTAAAGACTCACAGCATGGGGTTGAAGTTACTGTCCTGCAGATAAACCAGCTCAACATAGTAGCTTGTGAGGTTGGCTAACAAGTCATTCTGGTGGAGGAGGGCGATGTTTTCAGGGTTCACAGTGAACTGCTGGATGACCTAAAAATATGGGAGAGAGAAAGATGTAAACATTTAGAGGATGATCTTATTTCAAACTCTGGGATCCAAGTTGATTTTTCACATTAGGTTCAGTACATCTTGAGATCCAAAAGTCTGCAGATCATCCACAGTGAGGAAAGACATGAAAGGGCCGATGTACTGCGCAAACCAGGCTGTGGAGCTCAGGTCTGGGTTATTTGGGTTGTAGCACCTCGGAGCTGAATCTAAAAATGACAAGCAAGTATTTACAGAGAGAGTATCACAAAGGCAAGGAAAGGAAATGTTGATACACATCATTTATAGTATAGAGCATCTTATACAAAAAAAGTTCCCCAAAGTTATTCAGAGAAATGACTTCTTTTACCTTTAACCTATGTTGCTAGGCGCTGCCCTGTTGGCTATGGCTGCCTTTTGCAGCAGCTCTCTCTTCTTTGTCCATTGCTTATAATTTTTTTCATCTCTTTTTCATAATCTTTGTATTTGGAGTGGATCATTACTTTGTATGGCTCATTTGTTGGTCATGGACACCAAACTTTTTGTGGCTTCAGTGATATTTTTACTACTTTTTCTCCTGTGTTTGTCTGGAGATCCTACATGTAACCATGGCTGCATTGTTTACATGTGAACTCAGCTGTTAGCAGCCTGTAGCATGTCAATGCTAACTGGTGTAAGGCCTGATGTCTTCCCACAAGGTGAGGAGAAGGAGGTGAAGATGACGTTCTGGTTCTCAGGTGTGAGCTAAGAAGTGACGACATAGACCTGTCCTTTCATCCATCGTTATTGGGAACCTAAGATTTATCTCCAATAAGATGGACAAGCTAGCTGTGCTAACCCAGCAACAGAGCGAATACCAGAGGGCAGAGTAGCATCATGCTATTCACAGACATGGCTAACAGAGCTAACATCAGACACCAACGCCACATTGGAAGAGCTTCACCTGCTGTGAGCAGACAGGATCCAGAAGACAGAGACTGAACAGACTGCTGAAGAAGCTCAGTTCTGGACCCTGTGGAGGTGGAGGCGGGCTGAACTTGAGAATGATGGACAAGCTGTCATCATCTAGTTTCTTATGGACCTTTTTGCACTTTCTATACAGTTTCCTACTTTTGTTTTCTTGATTGCCGCTGTGACTTCAATTTTGTTGTACTTGTTACAATGACAATAAAGTTCTATTCTATTCTAGTCAATTCTATTCTAACCTGCTAGTGTTACCAGACCAAGATCAGACCATCTGGTAAAAGAAGATTAGAAAGATATGGAAAATTTATTGTTGGACTTTTTTCTCTCAAAATGTTTAATCTTAAAAAAAAGAAAAAAAGTTGAATGCTGGAAATCCAATCCATATCCCTAAGCATGTATTCCAGCTGTGCAGAGTGGGCATTGAGATTAAAAACAGTCTGGTTAATTCTGGAGACCAACCTGTGGTGAGGTAATCCCTGATGGTGTCAAACACATCCGGCGCCACAAAGTCTGCATCAGTGTAGTCAAATCCACCTAGAATTACAACCCTGAGCCCAAAAATGACAACATTACTCTGAGTTAAAGCAAAACATTTCAGATGAAGTGGTCATGAATTGTTGTGATGTCCATACGTACACTTTTTGGAAGGCGAGGCAAGAGGCGTTGTGTGTGATCTCAGGGCTGATCAGATCCTTTGTGAGAAAGGCCGTGTAATTTCTGAGACTTCGGTCAAACATGCGATTGACCACTGAACTATTGTTGTTCTTCAGAGCGTTTGGCCAAACGCAGGGCAGTGTGAGCTGTCGCACTGCGGCTGGAATCTCCTCCTGCAATGAACGCACACAAGAATATTATATCTCCACATTTGTGAGCATTTTCATGTGTTTGTGTTAGGAAGTGTGCTACGTACAGTCTCAAGGAAAAACATCAACTTTTCAAACTCATCGTAGATCACACATAGCTCTGCATCACCGTCAACAGTATTGTTATGACTGAGATATTCCCCAAGATCCGATGGAGACATGGAGTTCACCACCTGGAGGACAAATATTCACATGAGTCAGTCTTGTCAAACAAAAGAACTGCAATTAACCCTTAATTATTGATGAATACATACCTGATGTGTTCTGTCAGGAGGGATGAGGGACAGGAAGGTGGTCACGTTGGGGACCCTGAATTCCATGAATGTGAACTGGAGGAATTTGTAAAAACTGGGGATGGAGCTGTTGCCAAAGCACTCGAGAGGTATTGGTCCTGGAGGGATGAAGAGAAACAACATTTTTATCTCAGTTTTATTGATGTATTCTCAGAGTCTATGAGCATGTGACTCATGATGCATGTCCCATCTGTTGAGATGGGGGAGGCGGGCCTTATGAGCAGCACTGTGGCCTGTCAGCAGGGAAAGCTAAAATGATTCATTGTCACGTTTCAGAAGCTGTGAACTCCTCCGTCTTTGTAAACATTTTTGTGCAAGAATATTGGCATGCCATGTAGTTTATAAATGTGTTTGATCGGACTGTTTCTAAGAATTAGGCTTCATAACCACAGGTGCCACATTATCATTTTTAAGGGTATGAATTACTACTAGGTAAATAGGTAGATACTAGTTAATAAATCTTGGTGTAAAGGTTGACAGCGATTTTGAATTGGATCAACAAATTCAGTTGTCAAATCCAGTTTTTATCACCCCAGGCTTTTATCCGAGATTAAATCGGTTTTTATCTTTTAACGACTCTGAGCGGGTAATTCATCTACACGACTAGACTACTGTAATGCTCTCTACATTGGTCTAAATCAGGCTTCCCTCGCACACTTACAGTTAGTCCAAAATGCAGCTGCTAGTTTTTTAACAGTAGCACGAAAGCACGAACACATCACCCTGATCCTGGAGTCCCTCCATTAGGTTCCCGTTCATTTTAAGATTAATTTTCAAATTTTATTATTTGTTTTTAAATCTTTTCAAGGATCAGCACCTCAGTCCATCTGTGACCTTTTGAATATCTACACCCCCTTGCGGTCCCTGAGGTCTGCTGAACACTTTCACCTCGTGGACCCAAAATACTGTTTAAAGGCCCAAGGTGATCAAACCTTTTCGGTGGTGGCTCCCAAATTGTGCAATGATCTGCTTTTTAAATCGCGTCTCAGAGCTCACTTTTATTCTTTGGCTTTTAATTCAGCATGAGAGTTGTGCGATCTGTGTCCTTTTATGTCTTTCATGGTCTTAACCCCTTTGTTTTTTATGACTCTTATTTGTTTCTATGTGTAATTTTAATTGATTTTATTTCTTTTATTGAGGTTCTTATATGTTATTTTAACTGTGCAGCACTTAATCTTAAATGTTTTTTAAAATGTGCTATATAAATAAAGTGGATTGGATTGGATTGGATAGGTGGTCCACAGAAAAATTCACCAAGTTTGCAGCTATGACAGCTGCACAATGATTTTTTCGATAATTAAACCACATATTGTTGATGTGTTTGTGTCACTGCCAAGCTCAGATTGTTTTCCTCAGAGTCTGGAAAGCTTTACTGTGCTTGCTTTGCTCCAACACAACAAACTCATTATCAATGGACTCATTTAGCTATCTTCATCTCTTTGCAAGAACATTTTCAGAGTAAGACTTTTGTTTCATTGACAAAATATATTTTCTCTTTGAAAACTGGTCTTGTCCTTTTAGGTTTCTCATTTTAGGGGTGGCAGTAGCTCAGTTGATAAGGACTGTAAGCAGGGGGTCACTGGTTCAAGTCCTGAAATGGACCAAGAATTGGAACTGGGATGACAGCTGGAGAGGGATTATAGCTGGAGAGGTAAACACAGTTAGGGTACCAAACCTCCCAACCGCTCAATGTTGTATGTCAAAATTGAAAATGGTAAATTATTGGAGCCAGACACTGTCTCAGTTTCACCTGTGAAGACCTCTGAGAGACCGTTGTGATTATTTTGACAACAATGGGATAGGTTTAGTAAAATGCATCTAACTCTCAAGCAAATAGGAGTGGTTGCTGTAATTTATCTACTGACTGAGGATCCTTCAGAAACTTTCTTAGGTTTTTTTGGTTGATTTGCTTAATTACCTCTTTGAGACAGGATGAGGTTGTCGTGGACTTCGTCCTGTGTCAATGTAGAGAGACTTCTGATTTCTGTATTCAGAGTCTCCACTCTAAAAACAACAATTAAAAGAAAATAAAGAGATAAATCATTCTTGTATTTTCTGTATTACTCTCTACATGTATATAAAATTTCTTGAAGACATTTCCATCGATGATGTGCATGATACTTGAAAACAAAAAGGTTTATCACTCTTGTCTCGTTCAACACTGACCCCAGCTGTCGGATATCGCAGCCTCTTCCAGCCAATATTTCGAAGTACTGTTTGACCTGCTGATGTTGCAGGTCAACCACCAGGGGCCGTAGTCTGTCTTGGAGCCACACTGACACAACTGAATCGATGACTGAGGGTTTGGAGAGGTTTGCACGGTCAAACACGGTTTGTAGCATGGCTGTCCTCACTTCAGGGAGGAATGTGTCCTCATGAGCCTACAGGCAAAAGAAAAACAATGAACAGAGCAAAAATTATGACACTCTGTGCAGGACATTTGAAGCGTAATTTTGTACACTCTTATATAAACCATGAAAATAAGATGAAACTTAAGAAAATTGATCTGAATGTTACCTCTATAGCAGTCGAGAAGTCATCGAAAAAGACGTCAAAAGACCTGTCTGAGACGTGATTTAACAAATTCTCAGCATCCCTGGCAGAGTTGAGCTGTCCAGGTGCGGCTGCCACTTCTGATAGCTGCTTGACTGACAGCTGTCCTAAAGCTTCCAGCTGCAAATAAAACAAGATCCAGATTAAACAATGCTTTGAAGGAAAAAAAAGAACAAGATAATAAGCAAGACATGTTGCAGAAGAAAAAGTGAAACATAATTACTGGCTCAAATTCGGGATAGAGGGTCTGAATGTCGTCAAAAGATGCAAGAGAGCTGAAACCTCCCAAGTTCATCTGCAGCCATTCTTCACTGCTGTTAGTGTGCAATCTGCAGCCGGGGTCTGAACCACAAGAAAATTGTATATATATATTTATTTAGTGTCTTAGAAATGTACATAGCATGGGCTTCAAGTTTTAAGTTGTTAATGCCTTAGGTTTTTTTTCTTTTTAGACTAAGATTTTGACTTTGAGACCTACCTGCCGTGTCATTCATGGTCAAGAAACCCTCAATGAAGTTAGTGTAAACCGAGTTCTGTGTGTTCGGTGACATGCGTGGCAAGTGACCGCTCAAAATCCGAACCCTGTGTTAAAAAACAGTTTTTGAGATCATCTGCTGGATGCATTTCAAAATCAAAGTGATTAAAATGAGACTGTGTTCATGTGCTGCTGTTTACAGTTGTTGGTAAGTGTTGCAGTTCAAACCCCTTGTGGGCAGACATGACAGAAAGTCAGGGGTAGCAGCAGGCAGGAATGGGCTGAGCCAGCGGTTGAACCACAGCTGGTTGAGGGAGGGATTATTGAGGCCATCCGAACCAATTGTGTCCAACCGGATTTCTCGGATGGAGTCCAAGATCATCCCCACTGCAGGATTCCCGGGGTCCAGAGTCTAGGGGGAAAAAAAGAAGTCTGGTATCCTTGTCTGATCAGGTGAGGCTGAAGTGAGGAGTTGAGCTGATTCATACCGTGTTGCTCAGATGATCCAGAGCTTTGTCCAACACACGAGAGGCTTTGGAAAGGAGGAGCTTCCAGATTGGTCTAGAGCCGCTGGAGTTAGCTGAGCGATTGCACATCAACAACTTTGTCAGATCCTCTGCTTCCAAAGCGTGTAGCTGTGGGAAACAAATTACGAGTAACAAGAAGATAAGAAAATACTTTAAAGTGAAACTGTTTCACAAAACAGTGGTCAAAGAGCAGATATCACCCCCTGATGTTTTCTGTTTTACCGAAGCACATGCAAATTCCTCCACAGGAAAGTCACAGACACGTCCATTTATCTGTCTGCTGTCGAGGTGGAGCTGCAGCATCGTGCTATAATATTAACATGCAACAGAAAGGCAAACAGTTATGGCCACGACATCAAGATGTAAATTATTTACAGTAAGTGTAATATCTGTAAGAGTAAAAACACACCTGTTTACTCCAACACAAATGTCCGTTTCTGTGAAAAGAAGGAAAAATAGTAGAAATTAAGATTTATCTAATAAAAAAATGTGTTTTGTAGTTTCTGAAGTAAATGAAAAATCTTACCATTTGTCATGGTGAAATTACACTTGAGGGTGAAAATATAAAGATTGTTATGAGTCTTTGTTTTTTGTATAAAGAAAAAAATATTTTGAGAAAAAATAATCAAAGTAAATTACCTGTGGACTATATATGACACAACCTAAAATAAAGAAAATGAATTCATTTTAATTTGTCAAAACATTTAGGTGAAATAGTAGTTTATTCACTAAATGCACTCTTTTTTTTCTTTTCTTCTTTGACCTGAACAATCAAAGTTATTTTGATTCACTGCTTGGAAAACACAAATTGGTGAAATAATGTAAGCTATCAGGCTGAAATAATGCTGTTTAAAAAAAAATGTTTTTTACAGCCTGTGCCTCTCACCAGGTTGTATGTGCTGGGATAACATTGCTTTGGTGTATGTGATGGATGACGCCAAATCAGGACGTGCTGTGCCCAGAGCCAAGTCCATTCTGGTGAACCTACAACAGCCAGAGTTTGATCTCAGTTTTTAGCTCCACAGATCATACATGATGAAGCCATTTAAAGTGAAAATAAACACATAAATTTATGAACTCACAGTGTTTTGTGTGATGAGCAGGAGAGGTTTCCCTTTAAACACAGAATACAATGATTACAATCACTAATGACACACAATGAGCTGTAACTTCTTTAACAAGAGTAACTCAATTTTACATCTTGAATGAAGACGACAAGGTGCAACAGAAACTCTTGGAAATCCTTTTGGTCTTGGGAATCTGCCAGGTGATCAAAAAGCGTATTTATGATGACTTCTCTCTCTGGCAGAGTAGAAACAGTCAACACCAGCAGCTCTGCTCTCTGCTGTGGAGTCAGGAGTGGCAGGACCGCCAGCTGAGGTGAGAGAAGAGAACAAAATCAATTTTAGCCTAGGCAGAGGAAAAAGGTTGTTAAAAAGTATTCTGATCAGGTTAAATCTGCAAAACTGAGATCCAGTTTTGCAAAAAAGCGGATGATTAAAAGACAAAAAAAAGTTGAATATGGATGAAATCATGTAATTCAATATCAGTGTTTGATTGCTGAATTGCCCTGTAACATAGTGTGTAGGTAAGTGGACATTAAGGTCTTAAACTTTTGTTCCTGTTTAAATGTTGATTAACAGCAACTCTCAGGAAGTTTGTGTGGATTTTGGTGCCCACTGTGGACAAAGTGTGTTGTTAATTTAAGAGCAATGTGCAACCAGATTAGGAGTCCTCAAAAGTTTGTTTCCTCACCAAGTTAATTCAGTTCAGTTTTTTTTAAATAATTGGCACAAAATTAAACTAAATTATCTAACCCTGGGTCTAAAAAGGATTCCCAAATCTAGATTGTTCTTGTAAGGATTAAACCCTTTAAAATCTGTTCAGTGTGCCATGTCTCTACACTTTTCTTATTGAAGGGATTAAAATCTTACTGGATTGAAGGACGGGTTGAGATCCAAAAGGTCTTGCACAGTCAAAAGCCTCGAAAAGGGGCCCAGATTCTTGATCAGATATTCTCCACTGCTGTTTGAGAAGGACGCACAGCTCGGACCTTGATGAAAACCAAAGGACAAAAAGGCTCCTGTAAGCGCTCTTATATTTTTTTAAACTGGTGCAGCCATCCAAAGTTTACATTTTCAGATCACAGGTTTGGTCGGGAGTGAAATCAATACCTGAATGTGACAGGAAAGGAAGGATGAACTCCTCCAGGACCACATACTGTTGACATTCGGACATTTCATCAAAACGGTCGATGAACTCCTTCAGTCTGATAAAAAAAGAAGAATGTTGTATTTTAATCTTTTGTAACACTTAGTAAAATAAAAAACAACTGTAAAACCTTTGGGCTTTACCTCTAGTTAGCACAGTTTTATAATTATAAAACAATCATACATTGATTTTTTCAGCAGTTTACTTCCCTGTAGACAGAGGGCTTTATCAGAAGCCCAAAACAACAGAACAACTTGTATAATAATTGAGGTCAGAAGTTTTCTGTGAAAGGTAGCGTACATTAGCTGGTACGATTGACAGCTGATGTTCCTCACGCTCAAACAGTCCAGGAACCTCGGTGATGCGAAAGGCAGGAACGCGCTCAGGCGGTTTGAGAACCACGTCATGATGAAGCTGCTGTTCATGAGCTCCTCATCCGTCAAAAATGATACTCTGATCTCTCCAATCACATCCAAAACCTCTCTGGCAGACGGGATAACCATGGACTGTGGAGAGACAGCTGAATAAAGCTTTGTGTTCCTTTTTGTGACTTTGGTGTTGGGTTAATCTGCTTTAATAAAACACTGATTAGACTTGAAGGATGGGAACAGACCATGTTCATGCCGGCTAATATGTCCAGAGCTGGGTCCAAGATGTGGGAAAGTTTAGTCAGCAGCATCTTCCACAGCATTTTAGAGTGGCTGCTGTTGCTAGGCAGATCACACTTCAGGAGAGACACCAGCTGATGGGCGGTGAAGTTTTCCAGCTGCACAGAGAGACAGAAGAAGTGAGAGTTCATTCAGAGTTTGGTCTTTTATTATTGTACTCCTGGTTAAATTTCAATTTTTTACAATCACCTTTGCACATGCATATGTCTCCAGAGGGAGGCTGCAGGACACTTTCATCAATGAGTTAAAGTAAGGGTGAGGGCTGGTTCTGTTTTGGAAGTGACAAACAAACATAAAGTCAACAAACAGAATTATTGAACTGCCATGATTGTTCTTTTTAAGATTTTTATTGTGCTTTTTTTATAGGAGAGCTGAAAAAAGACACAAGTCTGGAGAAAAGAGCTGTAGCCTCTGGACAGGCGCAGGCACTATCAACAGAGCAACTCTTTAATAAGTGATACAATCAAAACAGAGAGGGGTTACCTGTTGAATCTTCCACAGAGGCGAGAATCTGTCAAACACCATAAAAAAATAAAATGTAAAAAAAATAGATATGGAAAGTATTAATGGTGCTGCAACTAGATTGTGGACACCTCTGTGTAGCTCTTACCGTCAAAGCGTGTTACTGGACACTGTGAAAGACAAATTAAACATTGAATAACTTAAATTTATCTTATCTATCTCATCCAACTTTAAGCATGAACAACAAAATACATGTGAAGAAGAGTATTTGGAAAACAGAGTAGGTTAATCTCACCGTGATGTTGGCTGGCACACACTCTGTCCAAACACAAACACACAAATGTAAATAAGAGTTAATGTTCATCAACTTCATTGAACTGCGTGTGCGAAAAGAAACTCACCTCTTGGTGCGATGTCTATCAGGTCATTTATGGTGGCCCAGGTGACAGGCTCCAAATGTGGTGGCACTGATGGTATGGCCTCATACAGTCTCTCAAAACTGACAGACAAATGAAAACAAAATAAGAAAAAGCTTTGGAGAAGTCAACTTAAAGCACTCAACGCTGAACTCAGGAACACCAGGACTTTTAGCATATGTGTAATGAGCTCATGGTCCATGTTAATAAGAAGTGAAAGTTAAACAAAGATGGAAGTCTGTTGGCAAAATCAAATAAAACTGATGAAAAAAGCCATCATTTATCACAAGGAAAGTATGAATAAAAAATGAAACTACTCACATCTGTTTGTAGACTCTGCAGGATACATTAGCCTGAGGAGTTGCACATTCAGAGATCAATCATCCAGTTTCCACTTTCACAAAAACACCTATCATATTAATCCAAGCTTTTACCTCTTCAGCAAGTTCAACCAGGTGGTGAAGGACTTCTGGTAAATCTTCAGGTGACCCCAACAGGAAGTGGAACACACTGTCGATAACCACGTTTTTCTCAGGTGGAACAGGAAGAGCCACGAGCAGCAACTCTGCAGTTTGTTTGGGGGTCAAGAGGTGAAGGACCTCCAGCTGGATATAAAAACAAAGAGGACAGGAGAGTTTTACAAACATAAGTTAAATAATTTAAGGTAAATCTGTTTTCAGCCTGTCTGTGTATCTTAACTCACGCCAGAGAAGGTCGGGTTCAGCATGTAGAAGTCAGTGATGGAGGGAAATCTTGAAAAGTCACCAAAGTTTTCCTGCAGCCATTCTGCACTGCCATTGGCTGAGTTAACACACTGAGGGTCTGAAACATACACACTTGAATGTTACATTACTAAAATAAAGTACTTACCTTAAAAGTTGACCTTTTCATCTACCAGTGATAGAGAACAATCATAAAATTGTACATTTAGATGTAAACAATTTTTTTTTACAAAGCCTCAAATTCTCTTTTATAATACAAATGTAAAAATACACTTACAAATAAAAAAAGGCTGAACAATTAACTCAAACATAAATACTGCTCATATCTTATAAAATAAATATTTTAGAGTAATTTTTAAGTATTCAGGTACTTTGAGTGTGTTGTGTGATAGTCACGGTTCATTTGATGTTTACGTTTTACAAAATGAGTTTCCAGATTCTTACCTTTAAATGTAGACAGTCTATTCTTTGTGTTTCTGTCTTGTGGGTTTATCTTGATCTCTGTGTCTTTAGTATCCTCTGTCTAAGTTGCTGACTTATATTTTCCCTTGTTTTTCTTGTTTTATTTTGAAGTTCTTGCACCCCATGTGTCTGGTTTGGTTTTAAACTCATGCTCTTATGTTTCCACCTTGTCTTGATTGCCTCTCATGATTTTTACCTGTGCTGATTCACTCTTTTGTCTTATTGGTCTCTGTTTCTTCAGTTTCTCACCTCTTGACCTTGGCCACATTGCCACCCCTCATATCTAAACTCTACACTCACACAATAAATATGGATACTATATACTAAAGCATTTTTTTTTCCATAAGTGTTCTGTGGATTTTTTTAAACTCTTAGATTTTGAGAAATTTGGTTTGAACTTTTGGATCTTGGTTGGGTTTTTGGATTTTCCGTTTCATTCAATGAATATTCTTTGAGTTTATCTGCATCTGGGTCCTCACATCTTGTGTTTCCTGCAAACCTGACACTTACCAGAGGTGTTGGGATGCAGCAGAAAGGGAAAGATGAAGTGCCTGTAGATGTTGTGACTGTGCATCGGATCAACATGCATGAAACTCAGCTCCTTGCTGAGCGCTGCCACACTGCAGGAAAGCAAGAGAAATCTCAACATCATGCAGGGTGTGTGAGAAACACTGACCATTCACTCAAACTTATGAACTCACATGGTTTGGAAAACTGAGCAGGAGAAGTTCTTGGTGCTGAGGCAGGACAGGAGGCCTGTGGGTACGTCGGGCATGAGGGGCATCAGTTTGATCTGGAACCAGAGCTTGATGAACTCGGGGTCCTCTAGGTGTTGCTGGGTCAGAGCTGGAGACTCTGGCTCACGAAAGATCTCAAGGAAATCTTTCTCCAACTCACTAAAGTTCTGCAGGAATAATAATAAAAAAAACATTCTGCTTTAAATATTTTACAGCAATAAAAAAGCCCAAATGGATAACATTGCTGTTTTGAAAAGCTTATTTATTTTTTTTATCAATTAATTAATTAATTTATTGTTTTTGAAATTTTTACTCACCTTTTTGGACAACTCTTTGATCAATGAGCTCAGTCGTTTCAGAAGCTCCATGATCAGCCTCTCTACCGTCTTCTCTGACAAATCAAACTTTGTTTGTGCGGCACAATGCATGACGTGGGCAACGTTTTCTACTGCATCAGTCAGCTGGTAGGATTAAAAAAACATGTTGCAGATCTTAAAAAGCAAACAATGACCCTTGGCAAAGGTTTATACCACTGCTTTTTTAAGAGACTAAAAATAAAGGGGCCTGCAGAAAGCCTCACCCCGCATGGACTCCTGTCAAGTGTGATGCTGCAGACATCAGGAACCTCAGAGGTGTCGTTGTTCATGCCGTGTTCCAGGTAGCTGTTCATAAAAAAGACACAATATCACAGTGACTGATTAAAGATGCAGTTTGAGACCTGTGCGAGGTAGCTTTAGCTTTAGCTATGACATTGAAACTCGGGACAGACACACTTCATAATGCAACCAGTGGTCTAAAATATAAAGCCTTTATGGAAATGTTAAAACAGCAGTTCATGAGCATCTGCTTAAAGCTTCAAAAATAAGCTGCTTGTTTCACTTGCTAACATTTCCTTTTGGCACTTCACTCTTTGAAAGAAGTCAGTTTATCTGAAATTTTTTCATGGTGGGAACAGTTTGAAACTATGACCCAAACGTAAAAAATCACCTTAGACTATTTCCCCAAAACACCTAATCAAATGTGTAAAATAAAAATTGACTGGGATTCAGATAAAAAATGTAAGATGACGTACAAAACTTCATGGAAGGCCATCTTGATGCCATGATGTTCTAGGTGGTCCCCATTTGGCAGGAACCTGACTAACAGCGGCACCACCACCTGGTAGTACCAGTCCTCTACGTTTGTTACATCAAACTCTGGCATCTGAGGAACTGGGTGTGTTTCTTTTGGCCTGTACTCGTCTGCCAGCTCAGCCAAAGTCCAGTTTAGCAGGAACTGAGTCAGAGTGGTGCTTTTGATGTTTGGCTCCTGTATCTGTGAAAACACAGCAGGTCAGGGGTCATTTCAGTCAGCAGGTTTACTGTATGAGGATACCTGTATGTAAACTCAACACGTGTGTTTGTGTCAAGGCTTATACCTCGTGTACAAAAGACACAAAGTCATGAACGAAGCTTCCAATGGGTCTGAAGGCTGACACGAATCCTTGTGCAACCTGTAAGAGTGATAAATGAGACAATTAGTCCAACATTAGCTGCATTTTGCTGATTAATCTTCTTATACTCTGGGAAAAGTTTTTTTTAAAATCCCATTACCAGTTTTATGTTTATTCATTTATTTATTTATTTATTTTTATCTTTCACTGTCATTGACGACATTAAAGGGGACATATCATGCTTGTTTCTCCTTTTCACTATGCCAGACTAGGATGCCTGTAAAGCATTTCTGCTCTCAGTACAAGTCATTTAGTTCCTTCATTGCCCCACAATAGCGTTCTCAATATCCTCATTTTAGGCCATTCTGAAGATCTTGTTGAAACGCTTCGCTTCGAGAATGACCTCCAGTAACCTCGCAACGTCACAGCCCTTTGTGCTCTGATTGGTCAGTTCTATCAGAGGGGTGGAGGGGGTAGAGCCAGGGGGCGGTTTTTGCAGCATGGCAGTATTTACAAAATCGCCACATTGAATGGAGCAGACTGAGCAAGTTTGCTGTTTTCCAAAACTTCACCGTAAGGCATTGATAGCACTTATAAAATGGCAGAGTGTAGGATACGTCCCTTTGTATTGGACCCCGAGTCAGACCCAGACGGTTCTGCAGCTCAGGAGGAAGAAAATCCACCTCGACACAGATCATCTCAGGACGCTTCAGTGTGGTGAGTCAAACCGGTACTGTAACATGTATAGTTTATATGTGGAAATATAGGCAGACTTCACCAATAAACTATTTCTATAACAGGGCTCCATCCTGCTCCTTCACTTTTCTCTGTCTGTTTTATCCATCATGCTGAAAGTGTAGTCTAAAGATCGCCTCCACCGTCAGTTCGTCACTTTTTAAGCACTCAGTCAAGTTAGCCAGAGCTAGTAGGGAGCTTTATTCATACTCTGCTCTTGGTGGGTGTATCCCTCGGTGGCGGTTGTGTGACTAACTGACTTCACAGAGGAGGAGCTGCTTTATCACATTACTCCAATAAAAAGAAAGGATCCTCGTGTCGTCATGAAGGTCGAAATCTCGAAGCCAAATGTCAATGACCTATTTTCAGAGGCATCAAATCTCGTTCTAGGATATCAGAAAAAATACAATATCTCATTTTTTGAAAATTCAGGGGGTAAAAGGTCTTGTTTTCAACTTTATTATATTATATGTAAGTGTTAAATCACGGCTCAGCATATGTCCCCTTTAAGTAAATATTTTATATATTTATAATATAAATATAATTGACCCTCTTCTTTTTCTTTAGCTAACCCTGTCCCTGGATGTGCCTTTAGAGATAAAGAAAACTGTAAAAAATTCAAAACAGTCCATTCAGAAGTTCAGCACCCAGGCTTCTTACCCCTCTGAGTTGATCTTGTGGGGATGGTGGTCTGTAAGGGTCATATGTGGGTTTTGGAGGATAGGTGGGAGGGTATCCTGAGGTCGTCCAGTTGTTGCCTCCTCCAGGAAGAGCTGTTGGGTGAGGGCCAGGGCCCCCTGACATCATACTATCAAAGATAAGGGTGAGGGTGCCATTGCTCAAACTTTGAACCTCAGGCTGAAGCAGCAGAGCGGCCATTTGCGTCGGCGACAGCAGGTGAAGAACCTCCAGCTGTACGGGAAAAAACAATGAAGCATGTGTCAGCAAAGGAAAAGTCAGAAATCGCGTCACTTTATTTCTTCATTTGTCCCTTGAAGTTGAACTGAAGGGTACTCACTCCACTGAAGACCATGTTGAGTTTTGAAAAGTCCTCCATTCTGGCCATGGCCTTGAAGGCACCAAAATTCTTCATCAACCACTCCTCACTGCTCTCCTCCTTTTTCACACAACCTGTAAAATGTAACAAATGCATCGTGTATTTAACTTAAACTCATCAGTCTTCTTTTATTCCCCCCCTTTTTTAATCTGATTTCATAAAAAATGTTAAGTGTATAATATCAATTTGTCCAATTCCTTCAGTTGTTGTTAAACTCCTCTCTTTTACTTGAGTGATATATTTCATCAATGATGTATTTTTCTTTTAGCTCTTGGCCTTGTGAGCTAAAAAATTGTGAGTTGTGTGCCTGCATAGTTTATATCAACACACACTGTACTCTCTGGTAAGCTATGATGTTGTGCTGTACAATGAGTGAGATATCTGCTTAGCATTAAGTCAAAAAAGCTCTACCAGCCACTCTGTCTCCAGACAGAAACGGGTACATGAAGAAATCGTAGATCCACCTTTGCCTAACTGGATTCATGTCAGAGTAATATTTGCTGAACTCCCGCACCCTGTGAGAAAAGAGAAAGAGGGATGAGTAGTTGTTTAAACAAAAATGTTACAGAAATAAGTAACAGAGGACAAGAGGACATACACGGTCTGGTAGGTGTCACAGCTGAAGTTCTTGGTACTCAGGCAGGACAGGAAGTGTTTGTTTATAGATCTTAGCAATGGTTTCAACTTGACCTCCAGCCACATGTGGACCAGATCCTCGTTCTGATAAGGGTTTTCTCTGAGATTTAATTCCAGTGCTCCCTGCAGGCTGAGAAGTGGCACTCCTGACAAGCTCGACCTCTGTGGTAAAGTTGATTGGTGAGTGGAAAGATGAAAGGAGGGAGTGGCAGAAAGAAATTCAAAGGTATTAGTGTTATGTGGGTGAAAGTGTGTCTCTGTAAGGCTAAGAAGTCACTAACATATTGCCAAAGAATATTACCCACACTGCTCATCTATCAGTATTTAAATCTGAAATGTGACTTCCTGGGAAAAAAAACTACAGTGTATCTTTTACAGCAAACTGGTCAGGTTGGTATTTGAGAAAACATTCCTTCCATTCATGTCTACTGAAACATTCCTGTCTACTTGTTTTAACTTTTAGCCGTACCATGAAGGTGTACACATCCATTGTTGCCTCAAGCATTCCTTTCAGTCTCCGCAAGTGGTCTTTTCCCGTGTCTGTCTCTCGCAACCCCACACATTGGAGAAAGTGCGGGGTTGGATCGGGTCCCTTAGAGTAAAGGAAAAAAGAAAACTTGCATCAATATCAAAAAGACTGAAAACGAACTGAAGTAGAAGCTAAAAGTGGTCTTTTCCATAGAGGTTTGCCTTTTAGTGATTGATTTTTAATTTATGTTTATATTTCTGTATTGGTACATGCTGCTTCTGTCCTTGACCAGGACACTCTTGCAAAAGGGATTTGTGATCTCAGTGAGGCTTTTCTGGTTAATAGTTTGTCAAAAAAATTTGAAAATTAAAAAACAAAAAAACATCAAAATATCACATTTGGATGATACAGTTCACAAGGTTAAGGATTCTAATCTGCTATTTAAAAACCAAGCTACTGGCTCTTTGTCAAGGATTGAGCAGACAGTTTCAGTCAAAAAAATGTTTTGTTCGCTTCTTTGGTTATTGTTGTTTGGCCCAGTTTTAGCTTAATGAATGAAACACTTTGGAAAATAATTACCTAGGAATAAAAATACTTGCAAAATTAGCCACAACATATTTAGGGACCCTGATGCTGTCTGGATATATTCACATGTTTTTTGTTTTTTATTTGCCTTTAAAGAGACATTAACTAGCTTCATTGTATCATATTACTTTTAGAGTAAATCCTTTCAGCATGTAAACACTCACAGCAAGGGCAGTTTGTGTTTCATTTGTTTTCCAGGATTTAGGCTTTTCTGATGCTAACTCACACCTGTAGTCCAGAGATCGCTTTTGACGCGTCATACCTTCATTAAGCTCCTTTTGGTTCTTTTTTTAAACACATACAGAAACTAAAACTCAGTACAGAGTAAATCTTGGTCTCACTGAAGAGTCCTTATGAAATAAAATCACAAACCTCAAAGAAAACTGTATCAGATCATTTTTGATGGACTTTCGCGAAATAAACATCACCTAACAAGCCAACTTCCTGATAAAGAAAGCTAACACCAGCTAGCTATGTACTTGGTAAGTCTTCCAATCTCTTTTCACTTGTTGAAACTATAACAACTGTATTTTTACTTACATATACAACATGATAT
This sequence comes from Halichoeres trimaculatus, assembly GCF_033239565.1. NCBI lineage: Eukaryota > Metazoa > Chordata > Actinopteri > Labriformes > Labridae > Halichoeres > Halichoeres trimaculatus. The sequence goes on along the minus strand of NW_027437180.1, from coordinate 20,645,859 downwards.
CAGTTTTTCTTCAACACTGTAGATCATTGTCTGGAAGATTGTTTTACAGTTGACATTTAAAAATTTCAAAGCAGGTGTAATCACTAAGCCGTGTGTTATGTAAAGCTTTAGCTTCACATAGGAAGTAACGCTGGAATCAGTTTCAGGCTCATCGACATGTCTTTGTGATATTCAATATCATGAAACAGAGCCAGCATCAGCAATATCAACTACACACATGCTTTACCTGCTATGACAAGTGAAAATGTCAGGTCAGAAAAAAACATCTTAATTTCAGTATGTTACAGACGGTTTTAATATTTTAAATATGAAACAAATGTGTAATTGTAGAATACCAACTTCAACAGCTTTAGTATATGAGCTAATAATATTTGAGCTGTTAACACTGTCACCTTACGACTGGCCAGGTGTTCTTCTTACTGAGTTCGTAAATTGAATTCAAATGCCTTTACCTTGTTGTCTTGATCCTTTATGGCTGTCTGGTAGCTTATGCCTGAATTATATATGCACTTATTCCACCAGCTGTTAAACTGCACAATCCAAAACCTGTTACTGTCCCTTTGACTTTGGTACAACAAATTAGAGATGCTCAAGCAGGTCATATATGTATATACAGGGTTCTTTCTTTATAAAACAACAATTTTGGCATCACTTTTCATATGAATGAGCTCAGTAGTTGAACTCAGTTTAAACATTGACGTCACATTGTTAAAAAATATGTTGATAATCAGATGAGACTCAGTATCAGATGTATTCTCTTACCTGTTCACATGTTTCATTTGAAGCACCGGGTCCTTTTCTGCAGATTAAATCAGTAAAAAGATAAACCGAGAGTAAGAAGACACAGTTCATTGGGATATCATTGCAAAGGTGTAATCAGAGGACAAAAATATGTTTTTGTTTTTGTTTTGTCTCCAAACACACATTGAGTTCTCCTGAATCTTACCTGTGAGAACTTGATGCCACTGCTGCAAAAAAATGAACAAAAGAAGGCAAAATGTGTGTTAGAACCAACAACAGAATAAAACACATAAATGGACAGATTGAAAGGCATTTCTATCTCTTTTTTGTTGTAAGATTCAGATAAGAGATTATCACTGGCTTTGGCTGCAAGGGAGGTTACAATCTGTTACAGCCCTGTCATGAATTCTAATTGTAGCTTCTTTTTTTTTAACACACAATGTTTTTCTCATGATCAAGATTTTTTAAACGTATTTTCTTCCACATCAGTTAAATTTAATTTCTATTTCTTTATATATATATATATATATATATATATATATATATATATATATATATATATATATATATATATATATATATATATATATATATATATATATATATATATATATAAATATATATATATATATATATATATATATATATATATATATATATATATATATATATATATATATATATATATATATATATATATATATATATATATAAATATATATATATATATATATATATATATATATATATATATGGCCGTAGATTCACATTTACATTTCAGTAATGATGGTCTAGTATAAATAGCTTAAAAGCAGATGGTTTGTACTCTTTAAGAATCTTCAGTATGGTCCTTTTAAGGTGGATTTGCTTTTTGACTTTATCTTGTCATATATATACAACAGTGGAAAGATACAAAATGTGCTCTTACCAAAGCAGGTCCACAGAAAGTAAACCAGCAGGAACAGGTTACGTGATCTCATGATGTGACGAGTCTCATGAGACAAGAGGGTTTTATGATGAAAGTCACTGGGGAGAGAGTCGGAGAGAGCTGTGAGCCATAACATTTGAATGCCCACTTAGTTACAAAATGCTTGTTAAGTGTTTTTCTTCTTTCTTTTAGGGTTCATTCAAAGACTCAGAAGAAAAAAAAACATTGCATCAACAATCATCTTGGTCTGAGAACAACAGGTACAACCTGAGATGATCGCTGATACGTCATCATCAAAGAGACAGGACATGTTTTCCTCCACCAAAGGCACAATCTGTTAAATCTTATCAAACTGTGCGATAAATTCCTTTCACAGTATTTTTACACTGTTCTACCCCAACCAGACCAGTGTCTGTCATAGCTGTTCAAGGCATTGTTTAAGTGATTGTTCTGTGTTTGGATCTGTTGGCAGATGGGAATCAGGGAGTGTCTGACAGAGATTTTTCACTTGCTAGCGTACAGTGACCTTGAACAAAGCGTTACAAAGATTAAAAAAAACAATGGAAGCATCAGTGGAAAGAATGCTGAAACCCTGCACCTTTCAGCAAGAAACAAAAATAAAGCGCATAATCAAGAGGATAAACTGTACATACAAACTTAAATCTAACCAAAGAACAAAGATAATGCTCTCAACATAAGTCAACTTATGGGTGACTTTTACCATGTTAGTCAACGTGATCAAAATGTGTTGTTTTTAATGCATGCCTGTCTGTCAGCTTCTGTCATTGTCACATAAAACAAAAACAGACATGAACACACCTGTGCTTTGTTCACACACAAATGACATATTACAACTCCTGTGGGAAGTTTTCATCTGGTTACAATGCAACTTTAATAAAAAGTGATTCCCTTTACCCAAAAATGCAAACAACACCATGAGCAACGAGACCCATTATTTGCATGCTTTAAAATTTGAAATCATTTTACATCAACACATCAGAAACAGTTCATTTAGGGGGCTCCCATAGGAAAAGGGTTTAAACTACATTAAAACTTATATTACATTAAGCAATGTTTAGTTTCTGTGCAGATGTGTAGCTCTGTCTAGTAGTAGCCTCCTTATTGCCTCCCTACCAACTGTTAATACTTGTAAGGTAGAGTTAAACCCCGAGAAGTTCACTTGTCATTGATACAAGTGGAACCGAACTAGAACTAGACCTTTAAAGTAGATCTGTATCCAAAGAATTTTACAGGTTTTTATTAAAATTTCTAAAACTGCTGGCAGGAGGAGATTAAAGTCAATTCGAATACTGACACAGTCTTTTTTTATTTTATATATATATATATATATATATATATATATATATATATATATATATATATATATATATATATATATATATATATATATATATATATATATATATTGAAACATCTAAGTGTTACAGTTATGCAAGGTGAGATTACTTTATCAGAAAACACAACATAACATGTAAAGCTTTTTACACAGGGGGTGCCGAAGTCGTCGTAACCCAAAAGTACCCAAAACAGCTTTACAAGGAAAAGTGTATAACAGTAGAGATGTAGATACTTCCCTACAGATAAACAGAACCCACCACCAAGCAATCAACATCAAACCATGCTCCATAGAGTGTTTAGACTAACTGAGTAGACCCCACTGGCTGTGATGTAACACGGTGGTTTCATAAAGTCTCTGTGGCTTGAGGGGATGTTCGTTGTTAAAGTGTGGATGACTGGAGCTCAATTGCACAGACAGCTTGACTAGTTAGTGTTTCACACAAGTGTAAAGTGCCAGAAACCTGAGAAACATCTATAATTGGTTAAACATATGAGAGAGACATCCGTGCAGATCTCTCAGGATTTCAGAGAAATGTTTGGGGAGTCAGGCACTTGGTTAACTTTCTTAGATTGTTGCTATCTAGTCATAGTCATTTTGAAAGTTATAAAAAAAACTATCACATTACCCTTTTAAATACACTACATCTTTTAAATTGCATTGCATTAAAAGGAGTTTCGATCTCAAGAGTCAGAAAAAGGATAAATAGTTTGGAGTTATCCATGTGTCCACCCAGAGTCCACAAACTTTATCAGACACAATCAATAAAAAATCAAATTATAAGAAGTCAAAAGGAGAAGTATGCCTGTAACCAGTGGAAGAACAGGGGCAAAAAATCAAAAAGGAACAGACAGCCCTTTCTCACCACTGAAGAGAACACTGAGTTCAGCATGTTTTTGAGGGCACTTTAACAAATTTTAACAACTGGGCCACGAGGAGGGATGAAAATAAAAGTTATGATCCAAAGTGTTTGAAAAGGCATTAGATCTGTGGAGACTCAAGAGTCATGTATTAATCCTCTCTTGCTTTTTTCACAAGAGTAAATGTTTTTAGTCTATCCTTCACACGGTTATTTCACCTTTCAGAAACAACAGCATTTTCATATAACTATACAACTTGATTGTTTGTCTTTAAACCTTCTTAAAAACTGTCTGCCTGTCACAAAGCATGATAAGCTAAAATTCTCTCTCTCTCACACACACACACACACACACACACACACACACACACACACACACACACACACACACACACACACACACACACACACACACACACACACACACACACACACACACACACACACACACACACACACACAAAAACTCAAACAGATTAGTTCCCTCCACTGGTTCAGAGCTACACATTAGGACATGGATGTTTGTGTAGGAGCGTACACCTTGTTGAAGTGTTTGCTCTACTCTACACTCTTTCTACCCCTGTCAGGTGAGAAAGAAACTATACAGATACTTTGTGACAAAGCCACAATTTCAAAATCTGAAGGAGAGAGAAAATATTTGTAAGGCGGGTTGGATGACAGTAAGGCATGTCAACACACAAAAATCTATCTACATCTTTAACTCCTTCATGTTAACATATAATGAAATAACTACTGGAGCAGGTTTGTTGTATTATCAAATATGCTGATAAATCTGTGATGAACTAGATCTATGTTTTATCTATTGTAGATATGGAATTGTAATCTTAAATTCAATTTACTTCTATTCTGACTTAAGGGAAAATATCACATTGAGCAACCCATTAAAAAAGGCCATCCCTTCAAACTCTGTGGATATTTTTTGTGTCAGGTGATGTTGATTGTTTTGTTGTTTCAGAGGGCATGATTTAACTGAAAAGTAAATATTAATTAGTAAAACATATGGATTGATCTGACATTAAAGGACTCAGTTGTTGCTGTAAAAACATTTTGACAGAATATAATAAGATCCAGTAAACTAAAATCTCTAAGTATGCAAAGTAAAGCATCTTGATCAAAGACATTATAAACCAAAAAGTGGCCTGAATTGTTCAAAATGAGTAAGAAAATGCTGGTCAAATAAGAAACATGTTCTTGACAAGAATTTCTTTGCTATTCCATTTGAGTTTTCTTTTGTTGACATGACAACCATGTATGGCCTTACTTCTGGTTTCTAAATATCATGTTTTTCTGGGCTTGTCACGTGTAAGTGGAGAACAGTTAAGTCTAATGAGACATTATTTACAAGAAATTAGACAAAATCACTTGCTTTGGAGCTGCTTTTTTGTTTTCCTGATTCTTAAACCAAAGTTTAACGTGCATACACTGGAATGTACCAGTGTTACAACTCTGTAGTTTAATCCTGGGCTCCATGTACAGAGACTTCTCTCATTAAGGCAGCAACCCCAAATCCAACCTTTAGCCAATTGATAGATGTAATGCATCATAAAGCCAAAAGCAGAAAATTTTAAAAGAGAAGTGTAAAAGAAAATCTACAATACAGCACGGACTTTAAATAATACAACATTGAAAAAAAACATTTTATGTAAGGTGTTCTTCCACATTTCAGGCTGTTTGTGCTCTTAATGGGATATTCAGTGTATTCCAAGGTGAATGATCATGCTTACATAATGACTTCATTGTTTTTTCTAATTGGGAGCATAGCTCACTACATCAACTGTAGTTTAAAGCTACTCATTATGCCAAATGAGTTTCCTCAAAAGCATCTTGTCATTATCACTCTCATTGCCTCCGCCAAGGAGTTTAAGTTTTTGGGAGAGTTTGTCTGTTTGTTTGTTTGTGAACAACATGACTCAAAAAGTAACAAACAGATCTACATGAAATTTTCAGGAAATGTTAAAAATGGGATAAGGAAGAAGTGATTAAATTTTGTAGGTGATCCGGATCACCATCTGGATCCAGGATTTTTTTTAAAGGATTCTTTATCATTGTGAGATAGGGCCGTTTTCATCATATGTGTATATAACTCCACGCTACATGGTCGAATTGCTTTGCAAAACAATACAAGACAAGGTCACTATAATTTCTGACAGATGTAAAAGTACGATCCAGATCCTGGCAATATTCAGGATACTTAGATCCAGAATATGAAATATGTACTGGGTCATCATCATTTTCAACACTTTCAGGTAACAAATTATTGTACAAACCTGCAACTAACACCAAATTGTAGCAGACAGTCTGCTGAAAGAGAATATAAGTGTAAAGTAGGACTAAAGTGTTGCGTGACAATCACAATATGCTTGCCGCAGGTCTGTACTCCCTTAGTGCTTTTCTAGTTTTGCAATTTTATGAAATGAATCTACAGAATTAAAAGAAAGGCATTTTTTAGTTGATTTCACACAGGGCTGAAAACACTAACCCAGTTTAATGAAGCTGTGTTTGTAATTCCCAAAGCTCAAATCCCTGAACGGCACATTGTTGCTAGAGGTACTCTCTCACACAACAAAAACAAGCATGTTGTTGTATTTTAAGTGATTTTTTCATTTGTTGTAAATCTTATTCTGGTTTATCTATCATCTTATGTCCTAATATAATTTCATTGTGCCATTTCTGCTTCTTGTTTTCCTTTAAATACTGAAAATATCCTACAGCCAGAGTACTCCATTGCTTACAAACACAAACCATGATTTAATTAAACACAGAGATCCTGTATGTTTTACCCTTAGCTTGTAAATAAACTGGTATAATGACATAAAATCAAAGCTCATCTACTCACCAAATCAATCTGTAGTCCTTCAGGTGCTGTAAAATACCAGTCTTTAACTCTCTCTCTTATGACACCTGAGACACAGGTGCAGCAGTGAACTCCTGGAGGGTGTGCTGTCTTGTGACGAAGACACAGGTGATGAGGGCTCACTTCTCTGCACAGCAACAAAGAGGCAGGACATGGCTGGCCTTTCTGCTTTAGGCGTGTTCAGTAAATCTCTTTGTTATGTGTATGCAGTGTTTAGGTGATCACACTGTTCTTTTGTCCATTATAACCTGTTTGAAAGACGGACAGGGAAGAGAAAGAGACACAAGTTTAATGTTACACAGAAATCATGTTCAGTAAGTTACACCCCTCTGGTGTTTCTGTATACAGCAAGCTGCCAGCTCTGTCTTCTGCAATCTAGACCTTTTTCTGGAAACTAAAAGTGATTATTCATATCTCTCAAAGGTGTCATATTAGGAGCTTTATTAGTTATGACTGATTTGAAGGTTTGAACAGCTAGTAAAGGTAAGTCAAGCAAAGGTTATACCACACCCAAACTTACCACACTTGGCAGGCTACAAAAGGGCATTTCTGAAAAAAACACAAACAAAAAAGTTTCTCCAAAACGGCACCCAAAATGTAAGCAAGAGTTTTCTGGTCAGAGATTGCAAGCTTATAATAACTTATAGATAACTGTACCTTTACAGTTTGGACATGAAAGTGACAAACAGTAAAACAACATGTCAGAGGCTTATGATTGTATACGCACGCGCGCACGCACGCGCGCACACACGCGCGCGCGCACACACACACACGCGCGCGCACACACACACGCGCGCGCGCGCACACACACACACACACACACACTCACAAGCCTCTGTCATGTTGTTTTACACACACACTCTCGCACACACACACACACAATGACAAAGCATTCACTGATCAGGTTAAACTGGTTTTTCATTCATCCAAGGAAAAAGCAAAATTCACTATCAGTGATTCACTCCTTGTGACTTAATAGTTAAGTAGACTGTGAAAAGAATACATTTATCTGATGTTTATAACCTTTTCGGGATTCTTCACGACTTTTACGATTTTTATTTCAAATCAATTCAATACAAAAAGAGATATTGTATTAATGTATTATCATTTCATCATGAGCTGTATATTTTGGGAAATATGCCCTGCCAAGTCATTACATGAGGGGTTTGATATTTTTTTATTTAATTATTTATGAGAGGGGAACAAATGCATGAAACATTGTTTACAAAGTAACTGCCATACAAACAGGTGTCTATGGCAAATTTGCAAACCCTGTCCCTGGTAATCATACTTTGGATGTTGATCAACATGTCTGGCCATGTAAATCTTAGAGTTTTTAATGTACACTTAAATGATTGTGAACAAACTATCCACCAATTAAACTGAATCATTCATTATTCTTTACTTCATGTAAAAAAAATCCTTAGCTATTTTTTTTTAAATAATTATATTTATTTCAATTCATTTAATTTCATCACATTTTATTCGTATTCACTTTTTTAAAAGTATTTAATAGGATTTTCTCACATTTTACTGCTATTTTGTCTGTTAGTGTAGCACTATGAGCTGCATGTTCAAGTGTTTGAAAGGTGATAACCAAATATGAGTATGAATTTGAGCAAAGGACGGAGCATCCTTCACAATCCATAACTGAGAATAAGGATGACTCTATTAACTCTCTGGTGCATTGTGGTCCCTGCAGTGGACGTTTTTAAAAAATAAGGTTCTACAAAACACCAGTGGTTTCTGTGGTGGAAGTGTATCTGTGTATTCTTAGAAACCATGAAAAAAAGCAAAGTTAGAGTTTTTAAACACTTGATTTCTTCAGAATGTTAGAGAAAAAGCTCATCAAATAAAAAATTTGCATGGTTAAAAATGTCTGAAAATATTGTTGTTGTTTTTTTTTTTTTGCAGTGCATTACATTTTTTTAATGGAATTACCATATATATATATATAATTTTTAGAAAATATATTCATAATAATATTTTATATATATATATATATATATATATATATATATATATATATATATATATATATATATATATATATATATATGTATATATATATATATGTATATATATATATATATATATATATATATATATATATATATATATATATATATATATATATATATATATATATATATATTTTACATCAAGTTCATGCTGTTTTATACTGAACGGTGTCTACTGAAGTACACGTCTGTTACTTTCTGATCAAATCATGTATTTGAAAAAAAAAAAAAAAATAGAAAACATTATTTTGATACCTTTAGAATAAAATCACTCCAAAAATCTCGACACAGAATTCCACATTTTATGCATCAGAGGGTTAAAATGTAATGTTATTTTGATTATTTCTGCACACTTTAAAAATGTTTAACAACAACGGCGTGAGATCTTAATGACGTAATTTGTCTGGATTTGTATATTCTACAATACCCCCACGAGTTTCAACATCACGAGTGCCCTCCGCGCGCATCCACACTGTCTCCTCGGTGATTTCACGCCAACTGCTCGCACAGACTATAAAATACAAAGTGATTGTCCTTGCCTTAGTTATGGTTACAGGAGTCATCTCTCTTGTCCCAAGTGTCGTCCACAGTCCATGCCTGACACCTACTGCTTGTGCTGTTAGGGGTTTACTTTATAGGTTCTACGGTTCCTGTTATATATTCTTCCACTAGATGGCAGTATGCTGTGTGAGGGTGCTTCCTGTTCCGTTTGGACGAAGAAGAAACTAGCTCACTTGACACACGTTTGACTCAAACCAAAAATATTTAAGCTTCTTTTCCGTCGGTCTTACATTAAAATGCGGCTTTGTTGACTGTCAGATGACTTTACGAAGCCGCACTGCTGGCTGTCTGTGCGCACATACAACTGAGTAAAATGCGGTTATCATTGCCTCAGAGGTATGTTCAGTGTCTGACAGCGGTCAGAGTCAAACTTCACCTGAACGCCACCGCCAGGAGATGTTGCTCTACGGTTCATGGAGATGTGAGGGTCCGGTTTGCACCCAGTCCGACAGGTAAGGTCCTCCCATCAGTGCTCCCCTTCAGCATGCAGTGCAATCCCGGGAGTTTTTTAGACACACTGAATGCTGAATGTACTTCGATAAATAAACTCAACACTATTTTTGTATCGTTGGCAATACTATAGATAGTAGTGTAGGCTCTCAGCACCTTCATATTGAGCGCTAGATTTTTACTGTTGGCAGCAGGATATAACAGTTTTATCGTAAAATATCTGCATCTCTTACTATTTTAAACAACTAACTGTATTTAATCCATAAAGATTGCTTTTTCTTACTGTGAAAAAAATGCACACATTTAGGACTCCCTGAAATGACTTTTTCATTAAACTTTAGGATAACTCTAAAATTTTATGTTATAGTAATCAGACTTGTAAACCCAAAGGAGCATAAAAAAGGAAAACTTGTAAAAAACTCTGGTCAAAGTTGTCTTTATGTAAAGGGTTAAAGAAAAAACTGTTGTTTTGGCCTCTGATTTGAAACACTGAAATCCTTTTTGGGCCGTGTTTGAGTTTCTGTCATCAAGGCCACAAACTTATTCAACCAGAACATGAAAAATAAATGAATGCATAATCAAACCATCCTCTTTGTTTGGCTGAAAATAACTGTTTCCAAATCCGAACCAGCAGTGTTGTTAATGATTCCAAATTACACATGGTGTCTAGTTTCTGTTAGGAGAGACTGTCATGATGGCTCATCGTTATCTGATAAGTATCTACATTTCTCGTCTGATAACCTACACTCCATCTTCCACATGCCGAGGTTAACTGCCACTCATGTCGACATTTTCTCCGTCTCAATGATCCGGGGACATCACACACAGACACACACACACACACACAAAAGACATGCCTGTGTCAACTTTTGTCAACTTGTGGGAATATTTGCTCTGGGTCTTCAAGAGACAACAAAAGAAAATGTGATAAAACAGAGGCAAACAATGATAAATAGAGTTAAATGGGTGAATAAGTGTCATCTAAAAAATATTTTCTTTAGATTTTGGACTAAAACATCCTTTATAGGTAATTGGTTATTTTGTCTATCGTGTTATCAATGTGCTGCTCTGTGCCAAAGGTTTCCTGCATTTGGGGGGGCTTCGAACTGCTCTCTACAATTACATCTTTGCCAAAAAATATGGAGGTTCATTTATTCTGCGACTAGAGGACACTGATCAGAGCAGGCTGGTCCCAGGAGCTGCTGAGTCCATAGAAGACATGCTGGAGTGGGCTGGTAAGACACGCGGATGTGATCCGTACCACGAACACAGTTGAATAAGTGAATTAAATAAAGTAATAACAAATCATATCCCTCTGAAATGCTCCGTTACCTCCAGGTATACCACCAGATGAAAGTCCACGCCATGGTGGGTCATCTGGTCCATATCTGCAGTCTCAAAGACTAGATCTCTACAGAAAGACTGCCCAGCAGCTTGTGGAGAGTGAGCACGCCTACTACTGTTTCTGCAGCCCTCAGAGACTTGATCTGCTTAAGAAAGAAGCATTAAGGAGTGGACAGACACCAAGGTGGCTAGATTGCATAACTACACATACACAGTTACCCATTATTATATTCTTACACTAAGATAACACAGGGGCTCAGATTTTTTTTTCTTTGCAGTGAAATAGAAATAAATTACCTACATCAGTTACATAAACTGATGGCAGTTGAGTGCCAATTTCATGATCAGGGGTCTTTGTGGCCGTTGAACTTTCCAGAACAAGATACCACATTTAAGACTCACCGAAGCATTGCTAATACTGGTTTTACATTCAGTACATTCACAGATTTTATGTCAAGTTTAAGAGAATGGTTACTCTCTTTTTAGGTATGACAACAGGTGTCGTCACCTTAAGGCCCATCAGGTTCAGGAGAAACTGGCTCAGGGGGTTTCCCATGTGATCCGATTTCGGCTGGAAGAAGGAGTTGAGCCTTTCCAGGATATGATCTTTGGCTGGAATCACCATGAAGTGGCTCAGGTCAGAGAAGTGATGGTTTTCTACTTTGTCTTTAGTTAACTCTATATTTTTAGAGTTGTCATTTATTGAAGTGATGTTATTTTTAAACAGCCAGATACATTTTTTCTTTGTTTATCCTTTTTTTAAACCGCTCAGTTTAAAATATAACCCAAGATCTCTGGAGTAGCAAGATTGGTTTCTTTTTTTTCCTAGGTGGAGGGGGACCCTGTAGTGATAAAAGCAGATGGTTTTCCCACCTATCACCTCGCTAACATAGTAGATGATCACTACATGAGGATCAGTCATGTGCTTCGAGGGTCTGAGTGGATCATCTCCACCTCTAAACATCTCCTCATGTACAAAGCCCTCGGGTGGAAACCACCCACCTTTGGGCACCTGCCACTTTTGTTGAACAAAGATGGAAGTAAACTCTCCAAAAGGCAGGGGGATATTTTCATTGAGAGCTTCCAAAGAGATGGAGTCCTTCCTGAAGCTCTGCTGGATATCACAACCAACTGTGGATCTGGATTTAACTGTAAGTGGACCAGGACTCAGATAAGAGATAAAACAGTTGAAGGCTAACACAAGTATTTCAAGAGATGTATTTGAATTTTCATCCTTAGACAGTGAATTTGAAGGAAGACAAGGTTTATGATTACAAAACAGTGGACTATTCTTGTTTTTTTCAGCCAATAAAATAGGTCGGAGGATAGATGAACTAATCTCTGAGTTCAATCCTTCAAAGATCACGACACATTCTGCTCTGTTAGACCTGGAAAAACTGCCTGAGTTCAACAGGTGAGCAAGTACTCTTGTTTGATTTTATAATTGTAATTTATTATAGTGTTTTTAAACATAACAGTAGATTATTTATTTAGTTTATTGTTGCTTCCTTTTTCTATACATATCAGTTGCTGTTAATCCAGCATTTTTTACAAAGTGAAATGCTGTTAAAGTCAGTGATAAATCATGTTGAAAGATGGAGCAGATGTGTGGCAGTGTAGCAGACTTTTTTTTTCATATTTAATGATCCTTTGACTCTGTCAGTTATTGCCCTCACTATCGTCTCAGTTCTGCTCTGAACTCATACAGTGTGGTGTTTTAGTTGATTGCTTTATTTCTGTTCTTAAATACTCACATATCCTCACAATAAGGAGACATTACAGCTATTACACTTTTATTCACATATTCACTAAACAGGTAAGACAAACTTATTGAACCCTGAATCTTAAAATCTTATGTATTATATCTCTTGGTTTCAGAGGTAAACCTCAAACTTTCTGATTTGTGTAAAAATTTGATGATGCATTATGATGCATCACTTTGTCTGCTTTCCTCGTCCTTCTTAAAATATTTTATTTTGGTGATTAATTTATGGTAATAGAATAAACAAGCATGTTTTTTTCTCTTTTTAACCCTGAATGATATTGTTTATATTCCTATTTGTGTCAGAATTCACCTGCAGCACCGTATTGAGGATGAGGAGCAGTGCCGTTTGCTGATCAAAGATCTGCGTGAACAGATCCAACTTGCCTATTCAGCAGAGATCCAGGATGAAGACATTCTGCACGAGGATCGTATTAGGCAGGTGTTACATCTGCGTAAGGTAACAAAAGTCATACATGCATACATATACTTGACCTTTCATGTTCTATGATGTCTAAAGATGGGGAGCTTTTGCAGCTGGGGCTCACATAGTTTGATTGAGAGCAAGTGAATAAATGTTTGCACAACAACTAAATTCTCTTAACCTGCCAAATATGTCAAAGTTTCAGGTGAAACATCCATATTTGTGCCCATAGCAGTGCTGTGTATGGATACAAAATTGTGGACTAGAGTAGTATCAAGATTTTTAGACCACAAAGATATTTTAGTTTGAATGTGAAACCTATTTAATATCTGATGTTATAATGGAGTGACATTTTATAGACCTGTTAAAAAGAAATAAGTTTTGAATTTAGGTACGATTTTTGTTTTGTTTTTTAAACACAAATTAAAAAAAAAAAAGATATTGCTTCAAGACACAGATTTTTAGTGAATAGTTGGCCTTTTTTTACCTGTTGCCAACACTTTCTGTTAAGTCTCTTATTCACTGAGTCTTTGCACAGTTAAACAAATGAAGCTTTCACTCTTATTCCTGGAATGTTTAAACCTTCTTTTCCTCCCTATTGTTGACAGGGTCACATATCTTCCCTCAAAGATCTGGTCAGTCCTTCTTACTCTTACATGTGGGTGCGTCCCTCCTTCTCTAGCCAGCAGGTGGCAGCACTTACCACAGAGGCACAGCACATCGCATCATTAGTACTGAAGTATGTAGTTCAAATAACTGCAAAGTTTGCTTTCGTTTTTTAAAAGCCATTTTTCTGCAGGGTATTAAACATTTCTGTGTCCCTTTGTCAAAGGTTAATATCTGAACAAGACGAGAAGCTCTCCATGGATCGACTCAACAAAGATTTGAAGGCTCTGGCCAAACAGACAAAAACTACCAAGTATAGAGAAGTGATGAAGCTGTTACGTCTGGTTCTCAGTGGTCTGCAGGTACCCTAACACATCATGCTCACTCTGTAATGACTAATGGCAATACAGCCTCTGCAGGTTTCCGTGTTAGACAAAGGTCTTGCAGAGGAGGAGCTGAAAAAAAAACAAGACTTCATAGCTTTGTCTCTAGCTTGAGTCATTTCTCTACAAATGTCCATATTTAAGTTGCCTGACAGTCACAGCCTGCTTCCATTACTACCCTCAGCTTTTCCAAATATATAACCTACAGGATGAAAAATTGTTAAGTTGTTGTCAAGTGTTGAACACATTTTTCCATTTTTGATGATTCGACACTGAGCCATGATCCTGACAATATCAACCATGAAATATAACTTTTTAGAATATTTAATCAAATTTAAATTTATTTTTACATTTATTTTAATTAATTTCTTGAATATTTCACTTTTGTCTTGCTATTTTTCATGGATGGGAGTCCGGAGGTAATCTGTGTACTATTTTTTAAACAAGACTGCTGCATGCATGAAAGTTATATGAAATAGAATGAGCAGAAATGGAATATGGCACTAGGGACAGAATAAATTAGAAACGCAACAAAAAAACAGAGTTGAGTTAGAAAATTGGGACTCTGAATCGCTGTCACACATTTTACTCAAATTTTTTATTCACTTATTTTTTGAGACCTACCTGACAAAGTTTTGATCATCAGGTTCACTGTGATCTCTTTAGGTCATAACACCAACATTTCTTTGTGGTACTTTAAATACACCTAGTACTGGTAATGGACAGCTCATGTTAGGGTCAGTGTCTACAAATAAAGAGCCTGGCCTGGAGCTTTGATAGAAACAGGGTCAGCAATATGTGTAAAGCTCATTTTGTGCAAGGGTTTTGGCGCAAAAAAGTCACATCCATGCCCTAATCAAAGTCACTTAGTCATCAAGTTTTCCTAGATTCACATGTCTTTTCTTGGGTTTTATGTCTTAAAAGTTTTTTTTTTACCCCAACAGCTGATTCATAAAATGTCCAGGTTCATTAAGGAAGCTGGGCCTGTCTTCTATCAGTATTACAGCTTAGTTGTGGTATCATTTCCACATTTTATAAATAAAGTCACATGCATGAAACTGTCTTTTTTTACCCAAACGTTCAAAGCAAGAACCAGGAGATCCTTGCTTTACTGTTGTGGTGTACAGTGACCCATGTGCTATCGGTATGTGGTATGACTTAGCAAAACATTTAAGTCAGCATGTTTAAATATGCTGTAATGACTAAAACCTTCAGTGGCTCATTTACCACAGTAACCCTGAAGATTAGCAGGAAAGAGGAAGATGATTGTGATTGTATTTCAGAGTGCCTTCTTACTGTCTGGTTCAATTGCATGACTTCCTCTGCTCTCTGACTTGCAGCAAGGGCCAAGTGTAGCAGAGATGATGGTGTCTTTGGGGCCTGCTGAGATCAGCCATCGATTCCAGAAACTTCTTCTGCCTCTGGGGACAAATTAAGGACTTGTGTTATACATTGATGGGAGCCTGTTTGTAGAGACATTTCTGCAGTGGACATATTTAAAATGAACTGTATATACGTTGATAATGCTCAAATTAAAATTTTGTAAAAAAGAAAAAATTCTGAGTTCTTTCTTGTTTCTGTAATATATAATGGTTAATCGCTATAATGCTAATGTTATGGCACAGCTGACTCATAGAGCTAAGCATAAGATGAAACATTACCTGTAAACACAAAGGAAATATTAACTGTTTGTAAATGAAAACTTCCTTCCTAGGAACTTGCACTTGCTATGAGCTTTCCTGTCACATGACAACTGATGCGGTTACAAGTGGTGGAAATGACAGTGACCCCAGGTTGCAGGTGTTCTTTTTATTCTTATAAAAAATACCAATACCAATATAATACCAATTTATCTTAAAATGATGTATAATATAATTCAAAGGAATGTCTGAGTAATTTGTTACTATTGTTTGTATTGGTATTGTTGTTACTAGTTACTGTTAATTTTAATTGACTTCAAATCTTATGAAGGGCTGAATTCAGCATCTGACCAAGAGACAAAGGATACAGCTATAGCAACAACCAACAAATATTTATGTAATAAGAATAATAATTTAGCTACCATTTATTTTCAGAGTTCTTATTTTTGTCAAGTGTAACAAAAATATTACAATGACAAACGTGTTTTTTTCCTCACTTCTACCCAGGACACAGTTTTATTGATAGTTGGAAAATTACCCTGAGTTAACTGTCCGTTAGAAAACCGCTGAAGTCTGGCTGTGCTTCCGTTATGTTGTGGCCATATGAAAATCGTCTGACACCCAACGGCTACTGTAGTAGAGTGATAGGCTCAGATGAGCACAGCCAAGGATGGAAAGAACCTTGGGATTTTTTATGCAAATACTGATTTTTCAGTTGATATCTTCTAACAAACTGGACACAGATGTATCGACATTATAATGTATATACAAACTTCAACACAAATAATGTTATCCTTTAGTCCTATGCTTCTGTGAATGCTTGGATAAAGAAAAGACCAACATGATAAAACCTGTTAGGTCACATGGCTTTAACTCATTTGAAGTGATGAAAAAGAAATCGGGTGAAATGACTAAACTCTAAACCCGTAGAAACTAACTACTGCAGCTACATAAAGACGTGGAGGGAAACACTTTGTGTGCTGAGTAAAAGAGTTCAAAAGCATGACAAAGCGTTTTACTTTCAACACCTTAACATCTTAGGATTGGATTTTTATTATTATTATTTTTTAGGAAAGGGTTTAATACCTCAATGTTATTAATCTTTTGCCGTGTATAGCACCGCTGATGTACTTTGTGTGTGGGGAGGAGTGTGTAACAGCATTTTTGGTGTGTCAGGAGTGTGACTGGGCGTGAGTGTCACATGTCGCCGCAGACATACAGCAGTTTGACACCTCCGCTTCCCCCAGACGCACACAGACAGAGCAGCTTCAGACCACCTCAGAGAGAGCGGGGCACTGACAGCGATGGCCACTGGAGAAAATCAGGCAACTTTGGAGTTACTTTGCAGTAAGTACAACGAGATTATAGACGCCTTTTTTCGTTGTTCACAAATAGTGTTCCTTAGCCGCTTGTGTTTGTTTACGTTTACTTGGCCGACGTCACCGCTGTTTGCTAGCGTTACATTAACCGTTGACTCGTGGCTTCAGTTGGTCCGTAGTTCCGCGATAAAAGTGATATTTTTACGTTTATTTAAAATGCTGAGACTGTTATAACACAGGTTTGATATTGTGCAGAAAGTTTCACTTCAAACAGGAAGTTAGGTAGCTCGTCTAGCACCGCGCGCGTGCCTGGCAAGCGCTCGAGACGTATGATGTCTACAGATCATGTTGTGCGCGCGCACGGTGGCAAGAAAAGTGAGAAAAGTCGCCTTTTTTTGAATTAATGGATGAGATTTTAAGGAACGTCGTGACTCAAAACAAGGCAGACATATGATATAATAAGATAGAGTGGGAGAGATAACAGCGTCACATTGACCAACACAGAAACCGTGAAGAACATGCGCTGCAATAATATAAAGATTGACTAACTGCTGTTCACATCTGAAATTTGACTGTTTAAGGTTAAGTTTTATGCATGTATTATGCTCTCTACCTGTTGCAAAACTCCGTTTATATAGATTAAGTGTAATAAATACTGAAGTACTGAATCTGTATGTAACGTTCCATTCCTTTCAAGTATATCGTTAGTGGGCAGTGTTTGCAGGCGTTTGGGGTATGGATTTGCATGTTCATATTTTAGTTTCAGTACACGATTTAATTTATTCATTTGACATATATAATCAAGCAGCCTTGTTTTTCAAAAATGTGGCATTAGAAGAATTGCTGTGATCATTTTATTTAAGTTCATTTTTCTTTTCTCTTAGGTCAGGCCACAGACCCAAACAATCAGGAGGAGCGATGGGACTGCATCCAGGGCTTCTATGAACTTGTCAACAAGATGACTGATGGGTAAGCGCTGCAGAGCATTCTGTTTGAACTCTGATCAAAAAGGTATGGTTTTTGGTTGCCAAGATACTTACGTGGATCTTCAGATTAACTATCGACTTTTAAACCTCAACCCGTGCCACAGCCTTTACAAACTGCTGCTTTCTTATGTTAGTGGTTAAGAAAGAGTTGCTTCATTTCCATGTTGCAACCTCAGCCCCCCAGTTAGCTTTTGTACAAGAAGAGAAACACACAAGCACCTGTTTCTCTTCATAAGAAATATATTTTAAGAGCTACATTTTGGTTGTTATGTATTCTTACAAGCTTCACTGAAGTGGCGAAACTCAGAGATACTATATTAACAGTGCTTATTGTATTGTTGACAATATGGTCTCCTCAGGCATTCTGATGAGACAAAAATGATATTTTTCTGCTCTCAGCCCAGAAGTTGCCTTACGCCTTCTTGGTCATAAAATCCAGTCACCACAGGAAAAGGAGGCTCTACAAGCACTCACTGTAAGTCTTTGTTTCTCTTGACATGCCATACTCTGATGATACACCCTTAATCTCTTGATCTGTTGTGAAAAAAACCATACAACATGCAGCAGGAAAAAAGTTCTTTGATTTTTTTCAGTGTGCTGTGTCTTTTACCTTTTGTGAATAATTTAAAAATGGAAAATACATCTTTGTGTTAGTTTTTTTTAGAACAGTATTAACAGGTTTCTATTCAGTGCTCTGAGGTAATCTGCATTTTGTCTGCAGTGACACCACTTTGTTGTCATCTTCCCATTAAACTGTGAAGTTCAGCTCTCAAATTAGATGTGCTTCATGTCATATGACATTTAACAGTGGTTAATCATGCCTTTTGAGTGAAGCCTGAGGTCGCTCTATCTTCTGTGTTTCCTGATGAGATACTTCTTTTTCCTTTCCTTTTTATACAAAGCTTCTGTTTCTAAGGATGTAATATCTTGGTGCTTTCCAGGTCCTGGAAGCATGCATGAATAATTGTGGCAAGAAGTTCCACAGTGAAGCTGCCAAGTTTCGCTTTCTCAATGAGCTCATCAAAATTTTAACACCTAAGGTAATACTGATCATCGAGGGAAATATTTTTGTTTAAAAAGGGGACAAGGCTTTGGACATTAAGTGCCTATACTAGTGTATATATATATATATATATATATATATATATATATATATATATATATATATATATATATATATATATACACACACACACACACACTTCTTTTTAAAAATAAGCAGTGGTGTGGGGCACTTAGGCCAAGCAGCTGTAAACCTTTAAATAAAGGCCATTGAGCTCTTCTGAATGTAAACAAAGCTTATAGCAAAAACAGCAAAATGCATCTTATAGAAAGGATTCAAACAGTACTTTGGAGACTTTTAAAAGAAGTGCAATGTCGATTTTAAGTGACCTTGTTTTTTTCCTGACCAGTACTTTGGTGCCTGGACTGCTCAGACGGTCAAAGACAGAGTAACAGAGGTCCTCTATGGCTGGACTCTTTGGCTTAGAGATGAACCCAAGATCCAGGAAGCCTACAGCATGCTCAAGAAACAAGGTTTATATACAACAAACACACAACATCAACACTGTCACTTTCAAAATGTTCATTCTTAACTTGGGCTCATTCAGAGCACTCTTTATATCAGGGGTCACCAACCTTTGAGACCGAGAGCTACCTCAAGGGAAATGACTGGTACAAAAGGCTCCTTGTTTGATACAAACTTCCTGAACAAAAATGCACAGATCACTGTTTAAAAACAATAGTAGTAGTAGTTGTAGTAAATAAATGAATACTAAATGAAGAGACTGCTCACGTGTGAATTATTCCACAATTATTATCAATGATTTACACAGTAATGATGTTAGGAAACGTATATAAATGTCTTGAAAGAGCTCCAGTGTGACCAGCGCTTTTTTTTTTTTTTGCAAGCGCCATAAGTGGTTCTTGTGGGCACTGCGATGGTTATCCCTGCTTTAGATGGTACAGGTGGTTTTGAGGCAAATATACACTTCAAGCTACTACTGTGCCACACAGACAAACTGGGTTTACTGTAGGGCTGCAGCTATCGAATATTTTAGTATTCAAGTATTCTACTGAAATTCCTATCGATTAATTGAATAATCAGATAAAATATGTTTTTGTTTAGTTAAAGAGCAGTTATTTTTCAAATGAAATTTTTTCTCTTGAAGAAATACAATTTTCTGATACAGCATGTCAATAAGAGCACTTGCTTTGGTAGCTCCAAAATTTGTAAACACGCTTAGACACATTTTTTGGGCCTTGTACATCTCATCAAATGTTGCGGACCCAAATGAAGGAGACATCAGAAATCGATAGATTTAAGTTCAGTGACTTGTGTTTACCATGTAGTGATCTCTACAAAAGAGTAGGTTTCATTTATTTTGAGGAAATAAAACTCTGGGGCACATATTAACTCTGCAGCAAGTTACACTTCACATGAGAAGTAACCTAAAACCTGCAGTGCAGACTGGCTCAAACTTGTCCAACCAGAGAACTGATGTTGGTATTAGCAACTTGAATGTTTCAACAGCAAACACGGTCGGGTTTAAGTTTGATGTGTTAAGATTTAAACTGGACCTTTGAGATTTCTCTCCAGTCTGCCACCTCACACTGTATCATCACAGCAGATAGTACTTTGTTCAACTTTCAACAACTTGAGCTGTGCTGGCTCCTGCCAATTACTAGCTAACAAGTAACATGTGATGCTAACAGCATGCTTAAATTCCTGTCACTTGTGCACTTTGTAGATCCACAGTTCTTATCTGGATCTAAATAAAGTGCAAACATGAAACATTTCTTGTCCTTTATGCTTAGTGCTCATTCTTTTTTAACTGGTCATAGTAAGCAGAAAGCAGCTTACGTATGTGGCTCATAAAAGACATCAAAATGTGCCGAACTCAACAAATGAGGCCAACTCTAACTTTGTGTCTGTTATTTTAGGTATTGTAAAGAAAGACCCAAAACTCCCAGGGAAACTTATAATGGCGCCTCCACCACAGAGAACCACAGAATCTGTTTTTGACCAAGAAGACAAGGCTACGGTGTGTGATTGTGTTATTCAGGATGCTTGTTTGTGTAACATGAGGTTCCATCCTGATAAAAAGTATTGTGTCTCATCAGCTTTTAGCCAGATTGCTGAAGAGTACCCGCCCTGAAGACCTGGAAACTGCCAACAGACTAATCAAAAGCACAATGAAGGAGGTGAGGTGATAGTTTTGTCACACTTGTGCAAAGTACAAATGCTGTATTGATTTGTTTTCTGTTTGTATGTGTGTTTTAGGAGCAGGAGAAGGTAGAGAAAACACTGAAGCGTGACTCCACTCTGAAGGAGGTGGAAAGCTGCGCCAAACAGCTCAGAGAGATGCTGAACCAGCACACAATCACTGGGAGCTCATTACAGCCAAGTGATGATATGAAGGTACTCTGGAGCTGTCATCCTGGAACAGTTTTTGGTTGTGGTTCTGAGTTTTGATCATTTTTCATCTGTTGCTGAATTGGCCAATTACACAATTTTCCAGTTTTATATAAAATCTGAATACTTTGTAAGTTTAAATCTAGAAAACCTAAAGATGATCTGCTGCACTGTGAGAAGCTACTCTACAATCAATTCAAATTCTAATATTCTTAATTTCTATCACTTATAGATTACTGCTTTCCATTTAATTGTAGTTTCCTAAAAAGTTTCTGCTTTCTCCCACCATAAGCACTACAGTGGACAAATCCTGATCATTCATTTACCATCCACCTGAAGGCAGATATCCATATCCTCAGTGATTCCTTGCCTGAAGGTTGTTATTTTCCTCATAATATCAGAAAAGGACATACGGTCTTTTCCATAGTTATTTGTAAACTTTAAAGGTCCCATATTATGCTCCATTTCTGCAGTTAACTATGGATCATTGGTGTCTTCATGAAATGGTAGTAGCATGTTTTGGTCCAAAGAGCCAATAAATCAAGCACAGCAGCATTGTTTCGTGGCTCTCATAGCCCCTCTGTTCAGAACGCTCTGATTTAGTGGGCGTGACCTTCATATGTAAATGAGCCACCACTGATACCGCCCCGCTCTTACGCGTCACTGAGAGCGGCCCCATGAGCTCCGAGTGCACAATGTTTAGAAAACAGCGAAGCTCATTTACTGTAACATTACAGGCTAAAACAACAGGCTAACCTCAGCTAAAGTTAGCATCCTGAAGCTAACACAGTGACAGAGGGACGCTGAGAAAAAGCTCTTACATCTGCTCCACAGCACACAGCATTTAAAATACTCACATTTCCAGGGTCCGAGGTTTGTTGGTGGATGGTGGGTAACGCGCCTGGATTCAGGACCAGTCTATTCTCTATCCCTCTGTTGTGCCGTCCAAAGTTGGAAAAGCCGTCGGCCGTGAAGTGACTAGCACACACATGCACAGTTTTACTGAGTGTAGCTGGAACATTTCCTTGATAAATGAACTCCAACCACTTAGTTTTGTCTTCCCCAGAGATGGGGAGCTTGTGCATAGTACTATGTGACTGTTTACAGCCAAAACCCCCACATATTTCACTAAAAGACTTAATAAAGTGATTTTTGCATAATAAGGGACCTTTAATGGCCAGTCTATATAGTTTAGATGAGATGTGTGCACTATTGTTAATACAATTGTATCATCATATGAATGTTAGCTATCTAAGAAAAAAAACATATACACTGCAGCCAGTCCTGAATGCTTCGAGCAATGTAACATACACGAGGCTTCAGGGTTGAGTCTTAAACTTGAGTATTTTGTCCCTGATTGTTTGAAAAAATGAGGCATTGCTCATCATTTACAAAACCAAGACTTGAAAAAAGTATTTAGGCACAAAATGTTCCCATATATTTATTTTCCTTCACTCAGCTTCTGTTTCTTCCTCATCTCAGGCCCTATATGAGCGCTGTGATCGACTGAGACCCAGCCTGTTCCGTCTAGCCAGTGACACCATAGATGACGATGTAGCTCTGACACAGATCCTGGTGGCTAATGACGAGCTAACGCTTGTAGTGAATGCCTACAAAGAACAAGTGGGGAGGAAAGAGTGTAATGGAAGTGCGAGAGAAAGAAGTCGAAGTGAAAGAGAAGAGGAAGGTAAAAATAATGGTAGGCTCTTATTTTTCTCTCAGTAGAAAACACCTCAACATTTACTTTGGAAAACTCTGTGCTTCCTGTGGTTCACTCTCTTTTTCTTTGTTCCCCAGCTCTAAAGAGCCCCAGAGAGATAAAAAGCTACCACCTCATCGACCTTTCAGCCCTGGACTCTCCACAGACTCACAGAAAAGCTGATTCAGCCCTGTCTTTGGACTCTTCTTCACCCATATTCTCCAGTGTTTTGGAAAGTGCCTTCAGCTCAGCCACTGAGGAGGACTTTAGTGAATCAGGTAGGACTGTCTTAGTCCTGGCCTCTTTTTTTTACTTTCCTCACACAGAGATGAGCTTCTGTTTAACAACTTCATCCTGCAATTTTAGGGCCAGATAATCAGGTGTCAAAACATTCCCAAGAGACTCCTAGATCATACTACGAGGAACTGATGCAGGTTAGACTCACACATAAAAGATGAAAATTCACAAACTTACCTATAAATGTTTAACCCAAGTTGTTCCTTTCCTCGTAGCTTGAGGGAGAGTTTAAGATGAACAATTCAGAGAAAAACGGAGGAGAAGGCTTGGTGTTGAGAGCTCGTGGATGTGGAGGAAGCAGTAAAACAACAAACGGCACAAACATTTGGTAAGAATGGGGAAAAGAGCACAGCTCATCAAAAACCTGAATAAAATAAGGTACTTTCTAAGTCATAGTCTACACTTTCAGAGGCCACAAGGGGGGGACATCACACAGATTTTTTTGTACTGAGAGCTCATAACCAACCAAAGAGGAGAACAGAAACAAGCTTCTTGGACAGGTGTCACTTCACGTCAGGTTTTCTTTCTTCCATCAGGTCATCTAACAACCATCAGTTTCCAGGCTTGGGCTCACTCTCCAATAAGGAGGAAAAATCCAACCAGGAATTTGGGTCTTTATTGAAAGATCCACACATCCTGAAACACATCCTTGTTCCAGTGGAAACCATCAAGCCCAGTATGTTTACAGACAGCAATTTGTGAAGAGAAAAATGGCTGATTGTTGAGATTACTGGTCATAATTTATCCACAGATTTAACTTTGTGATTTACTTATTACCTTTAGTAAGTTTTTATTCTGTTGGTGGTGTCATCAAGAATGTGCGGTCTAAGTAACTGTTATTGTGGTGAGTCGCAGCTTATTGTAATGTATTGTTTGCAGGTCATCTTGAACCAATCACCGTGCACGATCAGGGTGGGATCCATGTTTCTCTCCATTTTGCCAAAGATTCTCCCCCCGGTCATCCGGATATTGCTGTGATTGTCATTTCTACTGTGAACACATCTGCTCTTGCTGTGAAAGACTTCTTGTTTCAAGCTGCTGTTCAAAAGGTAATGCCTGTGTTTTCAAAGTTGGTATTACCTCGGATGCAGAAAGGAACCGAATTTTTGAACTCCTGAATTCAAAAATGTGTTTGGGGGAAAATATATCTGACATTTTTTTTACCAAGCAAAACTCATCTTGGACCTATTATGGTGAACAAGTCTTATTTATCCTCGATTTGTTTCTCTCATTCACTTCTCCTCTGCAGACAATGTCAGTGAAACTCCAGCCTGCTTTGGGTACAAACCTTCCTCCTTACAACCCCCTCCTGCCTCCCCCTGCCCTCTCTCAGGTCCTCCTACTGGCAAATCCACAGAGGGTGAGTCTTGACAGTTTTGATCTGCATATAAGTGATGGATGTTTGTTTGTATTTTATCAGTGCGTTGGTAGTTCTGAATTTGTGTTAATCTATAAGGATGCTCTGCTGTTATTTCGTAACTCTTTATGACAAAGTCGATACACTGTTTTCTTCTTTGAACTTGTGACAGCTCATCTTTGAGAGGTATTTTAATAATGTCCAAATTCTGTTAGCAAATACGCTAACCTTTGCACACAATATTACCTTTTGAGTTCTTCACTGTTAGCTCATCTGATATTCGTCACTCTTCATTTCAGCGGAAGCTACGTCTACGCTACAAGTTGACTCTGACACAAGGTGATCAGCAGCTGAACAAGACTGGAGAGATTGACAGCTTCCCTGACTGGACATCTTTGACTGGCCAGTGAAGGTTTAAGGGACACGGATTGGAAATAATGGATAATACTCAGAAGCTGGCCCACACAAAAAAACCCCTTCAATTTAAGAAATGAAACAAAGATGGAAAACAGAACCTAACGGGCGTTGTGCAGTTATGGAGAAAATTTCTAAGAAAACATTTTCATGCATAACAAAAAAAGTGGAGGTAAGTTTAACACATATCTGCTGTACTGGATCAGGAGGTCAGAGTTTGTCTTTTGTTAGCTGTTGCTTGGTACAGTGTGGACACTGTGTATCCTGACATGCTGGAATTTAAAAAGTGCTTTAAATGGTCTGAAGAAGAGAGAAAGGAGATCACTGTCCATTTCCTATGTTTTACATTATGCTGCATTGACACTTGCAAGTAACCATGTTGGTTTTTAGTTACATTTTGTGTATTAGTGACATGCAGGATCTCAGAAGTGCCTTGATATGAAGAAGTTTGGTACTTAAGTGTATTTATTTACAAATTGAAGAAGCCTTAAGGTGTATATGTGTGCATGTAGGAAGCTATAGGTGTGTATTTGCTGCATCTGAATGCAAGATATTTCTTAAATGTGTATTTGTCTACTGTCAGCCCAACTGCTGTGATGTGGGACTAAATGTCTTGAACAATTTAAGCACACTCTGTAACAAATTTTCTGATTGCCAAATTTTCTATATCCAAAAATAAACAAGTTTGTTATATAAATATTTCTCTTGAAGTGGCATGTTTCAGCCTGAAGAGCTAAAAGCAGCTCTCTTCGTTTTAAGGATGTGGATAAAGGAGTGAAGCACCTTGAGAGTTTAACATGATATAATCAGAGAACAAAGAGAAATTTAAAAAAAACATATAAATATTCCATCCATACATTATCTTGTGCTTATCACGGGTAAGGTTGGGGCAGCAGTAATCATCTGAATGTATTGCATCTGTAAGAAGAGCAGCTGTTCCTAGAATTTGCTGGAAGCCACAGTGTCCATTTTTTCAGAGTCAACATTTTCTTTTTTAAAACAAGAATCAAAAATAGTTCTTGCTTGATTAATTTGGATGTAAATTATTTTCTAAGTAGAAAATTTCAGACATCTTCCAAAATGTTCCCTTCCTGGATTTCCTATCAATAACAAAGACATTAAACATTTTTAGTAGTGCTTCACATGTATCCAACTCAGTGTTCTTTGATCCTTTTAATATTGTAAGAAATAAATTGTTCTTTTCATGGTAAAGTTTGTTAAATGTCTGAAGGTCAAATACCTGAACTTGATCTTCCTTAAAAAGAGCAGGGACCAATTAATTTGAAATCTCCTCTTAGTTCCTGACTTGAAGAACTGATGACCAGAAACGTTGTCTATTTATTTCTGAGATGAAAAAAAAAAATCTGAATTGAAAGACCCCAAAATATCATATCACCTTGGAAACTTAGTCTTTAACCAGATGAGAACTTTCCAGAACACAAAGATGTCAGAGACCTGCCATGAAGAACAAATCCAACACTTTCATTGATCATATTTATTATATGACATCAGCAGATTAAAATACATGTTTAATATGTACAGATATGTCACAGGGATGTTAGATAAAGTGCCAAATAACTTTTTTTTTTTTTTACAAAAATCAAACAAAAAAGAAAATTATGGAATTAGTGGAAGACCATCACACCCGTTAAACCCTGGTCCCACAGTTCATTGCTTCATGAACAAGTCGCCTCCTTTTCATAAGGGCGGCTGAATTGTTCAGTGCTGGTCGTGGGACAGTTTGGCACGATTCACCCAGGAATCAAACTCACGCTCTGGAAGAGGTGTGAAAACAGTAAAATGGGATGAATACTGGGTGTTATTTTATTGTTTTTCTGCACATGGACCGACATCAACACTAGAACAGGGTCCACAACTTGCTCTGGATTGCAAAATGTTCCCACCTCAATCAGATATTATTTAGAAGTGTTTTTCATTCCCAGAAATCCAGCATTTTTGCTTCAAGGTTAGTATTTGAGGAGGTTAAAGTGTTCTCAGACCAGAACGCCAAAGTGTTTTTTTTTATTAAATATAAGACAACAAACTACACTTTTCCAGACTTTTTGCATTTTTTTCTGACAGAGGAAGTTTCCTCTAACAGTTGTTGGTCGATGTTTTGTTTCTCATAAACAAGACGGTGACACGGAGGTGATGGGTAGCACTTATTTGCATGTTTCAGGATTTTTTTTCTTTAATTTTCAGAACTATAAAAAGGTTGATAAAACATGTTCCCCCTCCTTTTTTTCCCCACTAGTTTATTCCCGTACGGCAGTGATGGATGTACAGATACTTGGTGATGAAGACTCTTGTCTTTTTGTCACTACCTGCTGATTAGGACACGGAAACACTCCAGCAAAGTGTCCAGTGCTTATTGTCTGTCTTATGTTTCTCTACAGAGAGTGGAGTTTGTTTGAGACGTTTGTAGTCTAGCAATAAGTGCATTTCTGGCTCGTTTATAGTCCGTCATGACAGTCGACAAACTCTCAAAGCTTTTGTCATTTTTCCTCCCTGACCCTGATTACCCCTATTTTTATTTCAGACTAACTTTCCTCTTCCTCTTCAGCTTCCTCTTCTTCAGCAACCTCCTCAGCAGCTTCATCCTCAGCAGCTTCTTCCTCATCAGGCAGCTCCTCCTCTTTCTCCTCTGTCTCACTTCCCACCTCTGTCTCTGCTGCCTCCTCTTCCTCTCCCTCCTCATTTTCTCCCTCTTTGTTTTTGCCTTCTAGTTCCTCTTCATCTTCTACCTTTTCTTCACTTTCTTCCTCCTTTGCCTCCTCATCTTCTGCACCTTCCCCATCACCCTCTTCCCGCTCTTGTCCTCCATCCTGATTTTGCTCCTCCTCTGTTTGATCTTCTTTTGTCTCCTCATCCTCAACTGTATCATTTTCCTCCTCTCCTTTCTCTGCGTTCTCCTCTTCTTCTTCTTCTCCTTCTATGTTTTCCTTGTGCTCTTCCTCTTCCTCTCCCTCTTTTTCTCCACTCTCCTCCTCATCCCCCACTCCATTCTGTTCACTGTTGTGATTCTCCTCATCTTCTTTCTGGGTTTCTACGTGGTTCTGCTCCTCCTCTTCTTGCTCCTCTTTGTCATCGCTCGTTTCATCTTCAGCACCGTCTTCGGTGATGGCTTTCCTGATGCTCCTCCTGCTGCTGCTCTTCAGATGGATGTGGTTGTGGTTGTTGTGTTCGAGGTCCTCCAAGGTGAGCTCAAACTGGAAGCGGTCATGCTGCAGGTGTCTGTCTGGGGGAGGTGAGGGGGACTGGGGCATGGTGTTCAGATACCACTCCCTGTTCTCCTCCAGTGTGTCCAGCAGCTCCTGGGCATCTGGGTGGACCAGGTCAGCCCACGTCTCCCACAGTGGATGGACGATATAGTCAATAAAGCCCACCTAGAGGAGAAAAGAATGATCACATTTAGGAGTCTTTTGTTAAACACCACACACTCCATAAAACATAAACACAGTCTCTGATGTAGGAATAAATAATAGAATATAAAGACTAGAAACAAACTAGAGGCTTGAATATTTGTGCTCAAGTATTCAAGACAGGTTTCAAAGTGTTTTCAACTGAAATGGACAACTGAGGAACTGATTTTTTGTTTTCCTTGGGGGATGCGACTAAGGGAATCCATCCAAAAGAGTTTGATGGGAAGACTGATAACACTTTCATGTCTGATCATTTAAAGATCTAGCATTATAGTTGAACACAAAGACCAGAAACGAAGAAACAGAAAGGACGAGTCTCAAGGAAAAATATCCAATATCATATATAGTCAAATCTCCAGAATATTAGTAGTCTGGAAATAATCCTCAGTCTTCTTCCCTCAGCTTGCCCTGGTTTAAAAAAAAAGAAAAGAAAAAACACGACTTTTTTTCATGTCAAGTTCTCTGTGTGTCTACAACAGGTCAACACCTTAAGACATCTGAGGATATGAAACTGTTTCCTTATAGTGTTTAAAATCCTAAAAAAAGACTATATCATGAAAGAACAGGGAATAAATTTGGGTCCCCGATAAAGCCAAACAGTCTAGTTTATATGACCCTGTTTCATCCACTGTCCTGTCCTCTCCAAATAAAGTCATAAAAGGCCAAAAAAATAACTTAAAAACACAAAAAGGGAATTAATTGTATAACTATTTAAAAAAAATAAAGACACTGAAACTTTTTCATAGTTAATCCCAGTTTGTGTCCTCCTGACCCGTAATAACGGCGCTTAGCTTTGTCATCACAAGTCCTTTAATGTCCATCTTGAAAAAAACTTCAGCCCAGCCGTCATTGTTCCAAGCAAGTTATAGTAATGTTGATGACCTTGTAAATTACGTTCACATGTAAACTCATTTTCATTTTGCAAAATATTAGCATTCAGCTAGACGGAGGAGACCGGAAAAAAAACTTCAACAGACCCCAGTATCCTTCATTTTCAGTGAGCATGTACGAGTGGTGACCTCAATATTGTGTTCAGTTTGTCCTGAAATACAGAGAGCCACTGCCATGACCTCTGGCATCTTTGGTCTTCAGTCAAAAACTTCATTCTGAATCTTCTGAGCCCTTAAATTTGCAAAAGGTGTCGTATTTCATTTTGAAGATGTTTGACTGCTGCTCCATCCTGCCAGCTCCCTGTGACGTCTCTTCATTACTATATGTAACTCCACTGCTCTATACTGCTCCACACTTAAACACACGTGGTGTTTGTGAGTGATGCAAACAGTAGCCTCAAAAACTGAAATGATCCCAAAAGAGCAGTTTTCTCTGCCAGAATCTTTTATAAAACAAATCTGCATCCTGTGATCAGACAGAGCTCCTCTAATGTTGGCCTGGATACATATTACTCCCAGTGAAACCCTGAAAGTGGATGAAAGTGAGAGCCTGGGAGTTACCTGACTCTTCTCCACAGAGGCAGTGTGTTTGTCACACATGGCACTGATCTCCATCCCTCGCTCTCGCTCTTTATCTCCCTGTCTGAAGAACTCCTCCATGATCCTCTCTGTCCACTGTCGGTACAGCAGCAGAGGCTTGGTGGGGTTGCTCAGGTCTGCACAGTGCACCATGTTCCTCAGCACCTTCACATGAATCACACAGTAAACTTAACAATCTATTGTTCCTGAGATCAGTCGACATATCCAGATTTCAGGCCAGTGACTGCAGTCTGCATTGAGAGGAGCTTTTACCTGTATCCGTTCTGTGTAGTGATCCAGGAGTAGCACACCTGAGCTGGTCACCTTCTTGGTCTCCACCATGGTCTTCAGGTCAGCCAGAAGGGTCATGTGTTTGGACATGTCTGTGGCCAACACCTGCAGAAACATACAGGATATAAAGATTTAGAAAATGAATACAAGCATCCAGCACTATATCGACTGAATAAAGCATTGATCGTTAAGTGGAGGAACAGAACAAGCTTAAGGGTTAATTTATTATTAAAATCAGGTGAAATCTTAACAAGTGTTTGTGTCTTATTTTTTGCAGAAATTGTCTTGGACTTAATTTGAGCCACATTCACTGACAAGTTTAGAAAACTGTCTTATTTCAAGACGATAAAGGACAAAAATGACAAATGAATTGCTTGAAAAGAGTAAAAAAAAACATTCTTTAGTCAAAAAAATTATTCTGGTTTCAAAACACTTGACTCACATTAAGTCTAAGGGAAACTTTTTTTTTGCTAAAAAGGGGACAAACACTTGCTTAAATTTCCATTTCGTAGTACTGTTGTACCGAGAACATCCTACGATCTACTTTGGATGAGAAACAACATGTGGCTAGACCTTCTTAAAGCTGCTGTGAGGAGGATCTAATTAATTGGACTGCATCGCCACCTTTTGGCCTGGTGTCTCAAGCACATTATCATGAAGATGTGACTTTTAACAATACATGTGTTTGTTTTATAATTAAATGGAAATCAGACTTAAACAGATTTTCTTTGTTTAAGACAACTTCTTACCGGATACAATGCACTAAGGTAAGGTATCAGTATTATCAGTACAGCTAGATAATGCTAATAATAATAATAATAACAACAACACCAATAATAATAATAATAATAATAATAATAATAATAATAATAATAATAATAATAATAATAATAATAATAATAATAATAATAATAATAATAATAATTATTATTATTATTATTATTATTAGTAGTAGTAGTAGTAGTAGTAGTAGTAGTAGTAGTAGTAGTAGAATTTTTAAGATACTCAAAGACACTTTACAAAACAGATACGAGTACATAACACAGATAAGAAAAATGGAGAAAGAGAGATTTTATTGTTAGGGTTTAAGTCTTGAAAGCTTTCTTGAAAAGGATGGTTTTAAGTTGGGTTTCAAAGGACAGGGGTGAGTCTGAGTTTCGGATGTTAAGTACACTTAGTGCAGCTAGCAGCCTGGTACTCAGAGACATATCTGTGATGTGTAATGTTAGTGAATCCTGATTATGACCTGCCAATCATCTACCAAGCAGAGCTAACGTAACCTTTCTCTTTATTTTATTGATAGACTCTCAAGTTTAAACAGACCACTACAGAGTAACTGCTGCATGTGGGTTGGAGTGAACATGATCAGAAACAGTTTAGCCCTTTTAGCCTTTAGCCTGTGCTCTACCACTCTCCTGTTTATTTTTCTTCTGCTCTTCTGTCCTTTTTCTGTCTGACAGTGAGGCTCCAGTGTCCCACATCACTATAAAATTAATACAAGAAATAATTTTCAGCAGAGAAAAACACAGATAACTCTTCTCACTACTAAACTTAATTGGCCAGCATAGTGTTGTCATAGAGACCTAGACGTGCCGTAAATCAACCCGTGCTCAACCCAATCAGGGAGCTAAGAAGTTGCATTTAGAAAAAAAAAAATGGCACTGATAATCTCATTTTAGAGTGTGGATTACGATCAGGCATATATTTAATAAGGAGACCTTTTCAGGATCACTTAGAAACTACTTGCAGCCCCTTTAATCTCTTGAAGAATTTTTTGTTACTTAAGAAATTGGTTAAACAGACCTCATTGAACCATATTGTTATAATTTTAGAACATGGAAGAGAGAAAACATGAGATTTGGCTCTTACTGTTGAAAAGTTTGAAATTAAATAAATGCACCAAACAATCAGCCCACATCAAGGTGTGATGCTAAACCAACTCTTGTTAAAAAAGGATACAACACTGTAAAGCTTTGGCAAGAGGTGGTTGGCGACTTGTCTGTTCTGGCCCACAGCTTAAAGAAAACATTTAAAAAAAAACAAGCCAAAAAAAAGGATAACTTCAAAAGATCTACCAGATCCATTTGTATATTATTATTATCAATTATCCAAATCTAAATTCTAATTCCAATAAAATCTGCTTATAGATTGCAAAAGTTACCTAACTGACCTTCATCTAAGAACAGCAGCTATTTTCTAAGGAATCTTCGACAAAATATGCAGTAATAAGGAAACAGAAAACACACAAAAAGTCAAGACAATTAACAAATATTAGGGCATTTTTATGTTTTTTTGTGACCTCACCATATCGATGACGAGCTTGCGGAGGCTCTGGCGCTGCCTCTTGGTGAGGTTCTGGAAGATGTCACAGTTCTCCTGGTGCAGAAGCTTGAAGCCCACAGCGAGGTGATGGTTCTCCAGAACTGACTCATCATTGTACATGAGGGCCAGCTCTGAGTCTGAATGCACAGGAAGGATACAGAAAAGGTATTAAATACCTGGAAATATTTCAATTTGTGTGTTTATTTCTGTCTTCTTGCACTCACTTGTGTTGATAAGAAACTGGTTGGACACTCCAGGGTGGTCTACGTCGTGAATAGCTGCAGCAAACAGAGCAGCGAGGATCTCAAGATCTGTGAAGACGGCCTGAAAAAGGTATGAAAGGCAGAAGGAAAGACATAAATATATGGAGGTAATATGTAAATATTAAACTATAAATAGTTTAGACTACGGTAAGTTAAAATATCTGTTCAGAGACAGTTTACTGTTCTGGATTCTACAAAACAAATGACACCAAATATTTTTTTCAAGACTTAACTGGCATGGTCACCTGATCCATTTGATATTAAACCTGAAAGTGTGTGTCTGTGGCAGTGAAAGAGAGTTTGGTTAACATACATCGAGAGCAGGAGTAGAGAGGAGGACGTGTGTCGACTGGGTGACATCTGCAGCATGGAGGCTGTTGTGGTACGCTACGTTTCCATGGTAATGGTCCTCGAGGGTCATCACATAAGTGACAAAGGTGTCGACTGGGATCCGAAATGTCTTCAACAGCTCTCGCTCCTGAGAGAGACGAGAGGAAACAGAATTCACACACAGGTCCTGGTGACTCCAGGTATTAACAAGCGTCCAGGGAGATCTGATCTCAGGTGGATGACTCTGAGTCTGAACCCATCTGCTGCCATCTCAGTACGGTTCAGCCTCAGAGAGATACAGACAGCTATAGAGGCTTCTGGTGTCCTCAGTGATGGAGAACAACTGGGGAAGCAACTTCCAATCGCAGACGTGCGTTTAGAGCAGTAGAGTAGCTGTCAGAGTTGAAGGTCCCATATTATGCAAAAATCACTTTATGAAGTCTTTCAGTGAAATTTGTGGGTCTTTAGCTTTCCTCCCAGCCCATAAAATGTGATATTTAATGAACA
Organism: Halichoeres trimaculatus; assembly: GCF_033239565.1. Classification (NCBI taxonomy): domain Eukaryota; kingdom Metazoa; phylum Chordata; class Actinopteri; order Labriformes; family Labridae; genus Halichoeres; species Halichoeres trimaculatus. Next base: position 20,611,817 of record NW_027437180.1, on the reverse strand, counting down.
AACCTGTACTTAGTAGTGCTTGTAAATGTAAAATTCTGACCCAAAATGAGCTGTTTGGATTTTGGGGATTTGTTGACGTCAGCGATTCCCTTTTTTAACCAATCAGGGGCAAGCCTGACCTGATTGGTCAACCGGAGCAGATATCCCCACACCCCCGCCCACTCCCTTCCCCCGCTGCTGGAGAGAAATCTCTCCAACAGCAGGGAGGAGAATGCAAAAGTTGAAGAGCCATCACTGCTTTGTTTTTGGCTGTAAACAGCCACATAGTTCCTTGCACAAGCTTCCCATCTTGAAAGAAGACAAGACTGAGTGGCTAGAGTTCATTTATCAAGGAAATGTGCCAGCTACACTCAGTAAAACTGTGCATGTATGTGCCAGTCACTTCACAGCCGACTGCTTTTCCAACTTTGGACAGTACAACAGAGGGCTAGGGAATAGACTGGTCCTGAATCCAGGCACATTACCAACTATCCGCCAACAAACCTCGGACCCTGGAAATGTGAGTATTTTAAATGCTGTGTGCTGTGGAGCAGATGTAAGAGCTTTTCCTCAGTGTCCCCCCTGACTCTGTGTTAGCTTCAGGATGCTAACTGTAGCTGCAGTTAGCCTGTTGTTTTAGCCTGTAATGTTACGGTAAATGAGCTTCGCTGTTTTCTAAACATTGTGCACTCGGAGCTTGTAACGCCGCTCTCATTGACGCGGAGCAGGGCGGTAGCAGGGGTGGCTTATTTACATATGAAGGCTACGCCCACTAAATCAGACCGTTCTTAACCAGAGGGGCTATGAGAGCCTGGAAACAATGCTGCTGTGCTTGATTTATTGGCTTTTTGGACCAAAACATGTTACTACCATTTCATGATCCATATTAAACTGCAGAAAAGGAGCAGAATATGGGACCTTTAACGCGTTGATAACAAGAGTAGGGTAGAGTAATGTTGTTACTTGTTGTTTGTTGGGCTTGAGTTTTCCATGCAATGCCTCTGGTTAAGTTTTTGAGCATGCAGCACTTTTGAGGTTAGTCTGGGGAATTTTCTGAACAGTGTTTGTTATTGTTTAACAATTACCATACAATACACGAAGCAAGCCAAGTACATTTGTTCACTCCCATGCAGCTATGAGTGATAAAAACTTGCAAAGTAACCATTACAGTTACATTTACAGCAGATTAAAGTGAAGAAATTAATATATGGCTAGAAAAAATCTTAGTCAAATTTTCTTTTCAATCCTTTTTGGCCAGCACTTTTTCAGTACATGATGTATCAAACACACAACAGTGGCCATGTAATCTACATGGTCAGGTGCACGTCCCTAACCATTCAATATCACATTCACACCTGAGTTTTCACACGCTTTCCTCCCAGTGTACATATTAGAGGGAGGTGTAAACAGTGCCACGCAAACAAACTCTGATGGCGAAATTTAACGTAAACAAGCCGCCATACACTTGGCATCAAAACAATCCCACAGACAACATACACTCCCACCCGATCGCACTCTCGATGTTTACCTGGAAGATGGCATACATGATGCAGCTGAGAGGTCTGTTGTTGGAGAATTCGGCTACTCTGAATATGTTAAAACTCCACTTATCAAGATCCTCCAATTCCTGTTCAGACACACACAAAGAATAACATAACGTGATGTATTATGAAAACTTTTTAACGCAACACAAAATATAAATCCAACATGCTGCCAATTTTTGAACCTCACTTGCAGAGATAAGGATGTTACATTTAACAAACTGTATACTCTCTACCTGAAGTTACTTAATTGAGTCAAATGCATTTTAGAATAAACATCCATCTACTGGTACATTAGTTTATAAATTGATCAGTGATCAGTAATTGGCTGACAACAACACAATTAAATGAGTATTTTGTCAATAGGAAGTATAAATCGAGACATTTACAGGATTTTTTTGTTTTCTGTAGAAAATGCCTGAATTGTTCAGAGTATGGTGAGAACAAAACCATTTGAAATTAAGGACCAATGAGGCAGGATTTGAGTGAAATTACACAAAAAAATCCAAACACACTGAGTCCTAAGAGATGATATTAGGTTTGTTGTGTGCACAAGATTAAACAGATATTATCAGAGTTAACAGAGCTCAGTCAAAATCTGAAGAGATATTGATTTGTGTTACTTGTTTTGAGAGACTCAAGGAAAAACAAACAACAAGACCTTGGCTAGCTCATCCTCATGGTCTGTGTTGACCCCAAAGCGAGGCATGGAAGTGCTGGAAAGGCTGGAGCTGTGAGACAGCTTTCTCACTCCGCTGATGTGACTCATAGGCTTGTCTTTCAGGGTCGGGGACGGGATCTCCACTTCGTTCTGCTTGTCTACAGAGTGATGGACAAACACAAATAGGTATAGAAAGATTAGTCTTTGTTTGATGAAGGTTTCATGGATGTGTTGCAGACAGAACTCAGGATTCTGGTTCTTCTCACCCATGAAGGTGCTGGAGATATATTCAGACACCTGGTTACCAGAACGACTCATCTCTGACAGGTGGGACAGCTCCCGGTTCAGCATCCTCTTAAACTGTAGCAAAAAGAGAACAAAAACAAAAAAAACATTAGACACATTTCTATCTCTTCAGCATGTGGGACACTTGTTTGTCTGCACGTTAAAATAATAAAAAATTAATGCTCTTTTTATATCCTTGTGTGGGAGTTTCAGGTTGCAGTTTTAAAAAATCATGGTCCTATTTAAAAGCAGAAATTCAGTGGATCACAGATACTGGGTATGTAAGCTGAGACAAAAATAAACACGGTCTCCATGGACTGGCCACCATCACAATTAAATAACTTCACCATAAGATGAGAAACAGATCTGCTCAGCTGTGCCTCACCAGCTGCAGATTGTTCTGAGGATTGTAAATTATAGAATCTAACCATATTTTTCATTAAAGTTACATTTTGGACAAAAAATATAAACCAGGACTTCTGCAATAAGTCCATGTCTGCTAATAGTTAGAGCTGACAGATATGTAACATCTCTTAGGTTCAAGGCAGTAAGGTGACAATTGTGAGAATTGTGAGGGGTCAGAAAGTGTTTCATGTCCAGTTATCTCTTTGGTGGAAGAAACATTAACACAGATATCTCAGTGATATTTCTTTACCTTATTGGAGGCCATCTCACTGACAGACCGATGAGTCTGAATTGTCTCCAGTTGGTCCAAACACCAGTCCAGCTCCTCGAGTGTGTCCAGGGCAAGCTGCTGGTACTGCTGGTCTGAAAGTGACGCCCTGGGACTGATGCACACCCCACCAAGAGGAGACCTCCTGGGGACACAGTTTTACACAAGTTTATAGATTGATCTAAGGTGAAGAACAACCTCTTTACTGTGTGTGTGTTTTCAGAAATAGACATGTATGATCTGATTTTCATTTCCTCATAGTCTTTAATATTACAGCCTCTGACTGTTGTTCATTTGGGATGAGCAGAGTGTGTCTCTGTACTGTGTCATCAAACTGTTGGCTGGGTTGAATACACTGCATGTCTGTCCCTCAGAAGAACGCAACAAATACACCAAACCAAAGGTATTCATTAGCAGAATAAGCTGTTTGGCATTGCCAACGAGGAGATTAGGCAAAATTTTCACACACTCATTTCGGCAGCTCATCCCACTACGGCACATTCTTTACAAATGGCACCAATAAAAAGGAAAAAAGATTATTACCAAGAAGCAGTGTTGAAATAAAGAAATAATGTATCAAATGTTAACAGCCTTATTTTTTGACATGCTTAAAACATGTAATGAAAATTAGTTACTATTTACTTGACTGTTGGTGTGGAGACGTTGGCAAGAATGGTGAAGTTGCTCCGTACCGATCGCAGACTGGCCAGAACCTGAATAATCATCGTGTCATGAAATAAGTGCAGAATAGTCTCAGAGAAATTAAAATGCACTGAAGAGAGACTTCAGTAAAGGATGAAGTTTATTAACTGAGACTCACTTGAGCAAAAGGTGTGACAATGAAGTCCTCGCCTGTGTGCCTTAGAGAGTTAAAGAGAGATGACAGACAGATTTATAACACTATAAATAGAGACACTCCTCTTTGTGCACTTTTTCTGAGAGTTTTACCCTTCGCTGGCCAGGGAGGAGTTACGTGAGACCGTCTTTGGTGACATGTCATAGTCCGAGTCAGACCGGTAGAGGAAGGATTCTCTCCTCTGGCCCTGGGGGAAGGAGGTGTGCAAGGTGAGGCCCGGACTCTGAGAACCCAGCGGAGTGTGACCTGGTGACACGCCATTTTCTGTTTCATAACTGGAGAAAGAAAGAGGAAGAAGTGTCGTATGGTCAAAGAGAACTAAAACAATACTACCAGTAAAGTTGTATGCAAGGTAGAGGGAAAAGAAAAGGTTTGAGTGTGTGTAAACCTGTCAGAGTCTGCCTGTGTGATGGAGATGCGTGGTGGGATGCGAAGGGGAAGAGTTGTTGGACGGGATACGTTGTTCAGGATTTCTGGTGAACGAGTTCGGTCCCGAGGGCGTAGCCAGCAGGGCACCTGTAAAATAAAGAGTAAAAAAGAAGATGGGGACACCATGCATAACCTGAAAGTGATGAAACCAACATGAAGACCAAAACAGGGGTGTGTGTGAATAGACAGATTATTACGAAGCAACTTCTTAATAGTATGTTTTCAAGTTTCTTTAAAAAAAAATAAATCTTTCAATAAAGTATTTTTTCTACACTTCAAGGCTGATTATACCTGAGGATTGTGGAATCCATTACAATAACATAAGTTCAAAAATTTTGATCACTGCATTGTTACAAGGGAGCATGACTGTGACACTGTTATGCAACTCTAGCAGAGACTTAGTTTAAAAGCCTGCCATGCATTATCTTAAAATTATGAAATAACTTTCACTTCCATGGATAAGATAAATCAGGTAAGTCTTCACGGTACGCCAACATTATATAACAGAGATCATGAGGGAGGATAAAGGCATCAAGAAAGGACAAAATTCAGGGATTGTCATACTTCTGAGACAAAAGCAAAAATTCTGACTTTTCTGAGAATTGCAATGTTAAAGTAAAAAACAAACTCTTTCCTTAGAACTCTTAAGTTACAGTCAAAATCTGACTTCATCGTCTAGATTTCTGAGTTTAATCCCAGAAGACATAATTTATTAAACAATGTAAAATAAAAATTGTCTTGGTCAAATATATATTTTATTTTTACTGGTGTGATCTTTAAATAATACTAGGTGCCCTTTATCCACATATGCAGGAAACAGTACAAAAACTACTATTAATGGGTAAATAAAAATGTAGCTTATGTTTTGGGAATTAACGGGGGACTACAGCCTAATTAAGCTCAGATCCAAAATGCTGTTAAATGCGCCCATGCTTGCTTTAAATACCTGGAGACTTGATGACAGTCTTCTGCTCCTCCCTCTGCGTAGCTCAGCCCCCAAGGTGGCCCCAGACGTGTAAGATCGGCTGTAGCGGGATGACTCCGCCTTCTCCCCAGCACCTGTTATATCTGTCTCATTACCCTGACAGGCAGCAAGGAGAGATGGTTAAACACATTTTTTCACCATCAATACAATTAGATAACTGTATCAAATTAAATATTCAAAAACACAGGAAAATGTGCTTCACATGGTCATGTCATCTCAGCATGGTTACTGAGCCATGTTGTCTTTGGACAAGGAACAAAATATCTAAATACACTACAATCAAAAAATGTGTTTTTGTGTGTGTGTGTGTTTGTGTCCAGCTATATGTGTGTATACGTGGGTTTGTATCTGTATGTGTGTGTGTGTGTGTGTGTGTGTGTGTGTGTGTGAGTGTGTGTGTGTGTGTGTGTGTGTGTGTGTGTGTGTGTGTGTGTGTGTGTCTGGGATAAGGCCTCTACAGACTGAGCTCTTAGAGGCTGATCTGCACTGCAGTACCGTAGCAACAAAACACTAGGGGAATGGTAGCAGTTGCTAGGCAACAGTGCCTTGTTGCTTCCATGCTGCGTTCGATGTCGTCCAAACCCAGATGTGGAGAGATGCTCATATCCCCATGCGCACATACACACTTACAGTATGCACAAAAACATAGACAGAGATACTGAGAGCCACTCAGTGTCATAAATAAAAGAATAGCATGCCGTATGATGTCAGCTCTGTAACAAAAGAGCTCGTTCACATAGAGGACATATCGAGCTGGGGTACATTTACGTGGAGGACTGTGAGTGAATGCCTTCACACTAAGCATGTGTTAGGCCTGTACTATATGAGACAGGATGTAATGTGTGATTACACTGACACTGCACTAATTATGGGACGTTTTACAGAAATATTTAGCAGTGCATTGTTGTTATGACTCACTGTCTCTGAGTCCTTTCTGCTAAGCTTTGTATTTTACTCAGTATCTGTCTGTGCAACATGTCCCTCCTTAACCTGAATTTGTCAATAACACATTATTTTTCCATAACATCTATTTCTCTGAGGGTACCCGATGACTAGTTTTATCAGCCTTCATTAAACTGGATGAAAAGTGAAGACATCGTTTTAATCCAACAGGTTAGATATGTACGTACCGAGTGAACAGTAATGCTGCTTTATTTATGTATCATTTCTTTTTCAGTTGAGATAGAATCATATATTTACTTATATTTCTATTGTTAAAAAACTGCAATGGACTGTGCAGCTGAAGTGAGTGGTGGGCTAGAGGAGACAGACTGACCACTCTGACTCCTGAGTGTGTCCTCAGACCTTGACAACAAGAACAAAGGGAGCCTTGGATGTGTCAAAGTCACGAGGTGTCTATGTCCTGGAAGGATTCAGAAAATAGAGCTGAATCTGTCAGCTCTGCCTCAAATCTTCTATCCCAGAAATAAAAAAAACACTCATTTGTTTTTTTGTATACAACCCTGGTTGTTGATATTCCCCCTCTCACCTCTTCTCCAGTCACAGACAGCACACTGCGGCTCTTCTTCATCCTGATTGGCTCGTTCTGGGCCCCAGGGCGGAGCGTTCCGGAACCCAGGCAGCAGAGCAGGTGGAGAGCCAGGACCGGAGAGGTCAAAGGTCACTGTAAGGCCAAACCGGGGTCAGACCGGGTCACAACCGGCCCCCATTGGTGCTGACTCAGGAAGTCGACGGCCACACTCGTGCTCTGCTCAGACCTTGGTCCTCAGGTGGCTGAAAGCAGGCGTCCAAACCTGACGCTAAAGTGCTAACAATGCATTTGAGTGCCCCACAGAGGCTCCAGCTACTGTCTGAGGAGGATTTCCGCTGTTTTGAACAGATGTATTTTGGAAGAAAGGAGATAAAAATGAAAGTTTCACTCCATTTTATCATAAGCTAAGTGTTCCCAGGAGATAATGAGTCTGCCTTCATGTTGTCTTGTTTTGGCCAGACCAGCCAAAGGGATATCCAAGTTGGTTCATGATGTCACAGATGAAAAAAACCTTTCACCAAGGTTCCCAAAGTACTTATCCAACTTGGATGATCGTTTGCCTAACATTTCCAAAACGGACAACTTTACGCTCTGGTAATCCAGCTCCAGTTAAAGGACTGATTTGCACCACGCCTCTTCTGTCTCGCATCAGTTTTCCATTGTCTGAATGATCAGGTGGATCCAAATGCTGCAGAGAGGGGTTCCCATGTCAGACCCGAGATGTGATACACCAGGACAAATCCTTGAATCTGACTGGTGTTGTATTCCTGTTAAAAACAAACAAACAAACAAACAAATGAGAGTGATGAGAAGGATTTCTGAGTCATCTTCTTTTTGAACTCTTTATCGTTTTTTCATTTAATGAATTCATTTTGAGCCAAATAGAAGTGCTTTATCGTATGTATACACAATTCCACCTGCTAGTTAATTTTGCTTTGCAGTTTTTCAGGAATGAAGTAGTTGCTTTATTAAGTTTAAAAAATGATGTACAAATTGAAAGAATCTGAATTTGTTGACTCACATTCTGACAAATGGTTGATTGACTCTCCAGAAGGCAACCCTTATAAAATATTTTGCCATTGCAGAAGCTGTACCTACATTGTTGCTAATTCTGAGCAGATACTGCAACACCAAAGCTGTCTGATGTTATATAATTACTGTGAGCAGTCCGAGATGACCTAATTCTATTGGACAGGACAGATTCAGGATATCAGAGTGTTTCTGATTGAGCTGGTAAACAGACAGAGTGGAGTTGAGACGACTTTTAGCAGGGGTCATGAACAAGAACACACCCACTCATTGAAGACACTCTCACCCCACTCTGCATTCATGGCCAGCAAAAGAAAAGCTGTGTGGAGAAATCAACAAATGTGACACAGTGACATATATACACGGGCAATTAGGAATTTCAGCACATATGGCTGCCACAAGTATCACCTCCTCTACAGATAAAGGAGCTTATAAAACCAAGCAGCAATGCATCAATAGGCTGTTCAACTACCAGCCTCCTCTTCTGTTACAAAACACCCAAATATATATATTTATATCTGAGGAAAAGACAGCGAGTCCATGCATACATGAGGACAGCCCTGCCAGCATGCCTGTTTGCACACACACACACACACACACACACACACACACTGAATGAGATATGTGTCAGTCAGACTCAGATACACGCACAGTCAGGCTGCAGCACGTAGGAATAAAAACACACTCACCTTGGTCGCCTGAAGATCAGTGGAAAGATGGGCTGGGCCTTGTCTTCTTGCTTTCAGCCGTCTCCTTCTCTCTGCAGACGAGCTGTGTGTCACCACGACGAGAGAAAAAAACACTTGCCGTCTTCATGAATATCCGCGGCTTCACCAGCATCCCTCCCTCCCTCCCTCTCTGTCTCTCCTCTCCTCCCTCTCTCCTGCCACAGTGGTCTCCCCCAGTCACCCCCCACCACCTCCACCAAAACAGCCTCCGTGGAGAAGCCCATCTCCCCTCCCCTTTCCCCCTCCCTGCTCTACACAGACGCACTCTGTGTCCATTAATCCCATACAACAGCCTCCGCTCCTCCTCTCTCTCTTTTTTTTTTTTTTTTTAAATTCATGTTGCCTCTTATTAGCAGCCACACGCCAATTCTGTGCTCTGATAGTCAGGCGTGATTCGCTCCATTACTCACACCCACACACAGGGAACACCTCGGTCATTATAGATAAGACAGCACACAACAGGGATCCGCGCTTTCCGTTACACTGCTTTTTTCACCCCATGTCCTCAAACAGTCATTCAAGGACATGCGGCACTTTTATCCATTAGGGTATAAGAATCATGCTTCTCCTCTTCTCTAAAAATACAACAGATCAGAGAAAAGTGTCAGGGAGATAAACCTGGGCGGCAAAGAGAAAGAATCTTTTTGATTTATCTTAACTTGATAAATCTACTGGTATAAAGACAAAGAAGACAGTGGTTTGGTTAAAGGTCAGAAATTCACTTAAAGTTTGCAGTTCTCCACTTTGAATGCATGAAAAACTTAAATATCCTCCTGTGAGGGTTTTCTGACCAGTTACCAAAGAAAATGATATTGACATGGGGGAGACCAGGTGTGGTTGTAACATAAGTAGAGTTGTAACACCACCAATTCCACCAATCAGGGATAAGATATGAGTCATATGACCATTTCAATATTTACCCACTTCCACCCTGATCACACATGGTGATTGTCAGGGCTGGAAAGTCTAAAAAATGATTTTGAGGTAAGAAAGTAATATTTTATTTACTACTTGTACTATTCCAGATAAAAACATTTGACTTATCTCAGAATTAATTGTAGTTTCTCAGGCTAAATGTAATGCATTTTTCTCATGCTAATTTCAATCCACTATGTTAATATGGCTAGCTACACACTAGCTGACAGGGTTGGGGTGGGTTGTAAGATCTCTAAAAAGTGTCAAAACCATCCCTTGATGTACAAGTAATAAAATTTTCTTGATTTTAATAATGTCACATAATGCCTAGGCAGTAGAAAAGAAAGACTGACAGAGGTGTGCCTGCAGATGTTTTAAAAAAAGCATCTGATGAAGTCACAAAGAAGGGCAAGTCATTCAGATCGGTCTCAAAGGCAGATCTTTAAGGTACAGGAGGAAATGTTGCTCCTAAGAAATTTGAGGGGCTTGATTCCTGTTCTTGCTTTTTTTGTCTAACTGTTACAACTTACCCCAGCACGTGTAACAACCTACCCTGGTAGTGGGGATGGTTGTAACAAAGGACCAATATGTATATGACATCACCAGGTGAGGTCTGTGATATTCTTGCAGAGTTTTCAATTGGTGCCATTTGTAGTAAACACATGTAGGTACCTTGCATAAAAGTTTGAGAACTCTGACTCAAAAATCCAGTAAGTTGGAGGTGCAGAAGCAAATAGTGTTACAACCATACCGGGCCTCCCCTTCATCATTTAGACTCTCAATCACATGACTGTAAATTTAATATATGTAAAAAATCAGTTCACAGCCCACCTCATTAAACAGAGTTATTCTACATTATATACAAAGTGCAGCTTTGTCCACAGGGGAGCAGCAGTGAACACAAGCAGAAGTTTTTCTTACAGAAGCTTTTAGAAACATCATTTTTTGAATGCTCTGAAATGAACCTTCGAGGCTGCCAAGTGCTCTGCCTGATGTATCTACGAATGTGGTTTAATTACTTGAAAGCTTGGCTTGTCAGGATTTTTCTTGGTTGATGGAAGGTGTCAAAAGATGGAAATAAAAAGCTGTTGGTTGTCTTACGTTTCAATTACATAGTAGATCACTTTTATTGTAAGTTTTCAGAGCCCAAACTGATGCTTTTGTGTCACCTACAGCCCCAATCCCAAAGTTTCTCAAATGAAGTCAACCCAAAACAGCCAATACTTTCTCTTTAATGGCTGAAACAAATCAGTATTTGTTACTCTGGGACTTCAAAAATAAGATATTTTAGATATCTCTCTAATTCTTAGACAGCAGTTAATACTAAAGTTAGGGCTAAACTGAATGTTAAACCAGCGTAGCTCCAGAATTCCTTGCCACGGGATCTCAGATTAGCAAAGTCTGGGTCCTCTTTTGTATTAACATTGAATATTAACACTTTTAACATCCACTGAACTGGTATGCTATTTTTTATGTATTTCTTTTTTATTTAATGTGATAATTGTGATGTCTATTAATTAACTGCTTGTTTTTTGACTCTTGGGACTTAACCTCTGTGAGGAGCTTTTAACTCTTTGATTTTTTGTTTTCACTGAATACATTGTTTTACTGTTTTAACATAAAGAGCAGAGAATGGCAAATGTTTTCTCTGAGACCTAAAATCCCCAAATGAAAAAAAATCTCTAAAAAAAAAGAAAAGAAATGGAAAGCTCATCTATATCTGTAGTTAAGTCCTGAGTTTTCAGATTTTAAAAGAACTTGACACCAACAATGTGAACACTAGTTTTGATGTAGTTGAAGGCACTTTCCCTGATCGCTCATCATTGCTTTTAAATTAAAATAAAAGAAAGAAATCAAAACATAGTTTGTGCATGATGTCACAGTTTTGGACCAAATGTAATCCAACATTTTGGTTTTCCTTAAAAAAAAAGAAAAAAAAGTTGAACCATTTCACTGAACCCAGTGACTGTATCTACATGAATAGATAACTTAAAGCGAGGCTTTGTTCACTTAACTAACTTTACTAGAAGATTATCGTTATTAATTTTCAGGCTGAGTTTTGGGGCAGGGAACACAAAATGTCAGCAAAACAGTCTTAAATGATCACAGCATACCTTAAAATGAAACCTTTTCTGACTTATGCCTGTTCACTGATTTTAGGAAACAAGTAAAACACACCCACAAATACATCTGCACAGCTCTGCATGAAGCTGTGAGGCCTCCCTGTTACTCCCCTTGGCTTTTATAGGCATTATCTAGATTTGATTTATGCTCCGGGCGTGCGCTGATTGTTTTCTATTTACAAAAGTGACTGCACAAAGAAGCTTTGCCTCAAAAATCCTGCACAGACCACTAAATCAAACCCACCAATTAATTATAAGGGAGAGAGGGAGAGGGAGGGAGGGCAACCCAGCAATTAATTAACGTGTGAGAGAAGTTGAGAGAGGAGTATGGCAGAAAACCAGTCAGGGCTCACAGCAGCTCCTGGAAAAGGTAATAACAAAATTACCACTGACAAATGAAGACTGATTTATTGTCAATGCTCTACAGTCACAACCAACAGTCAAATAATGGCTTTAATAATACCTATGTATATTTACATCACACTTACATGTGTTATGTTGAGTGAACTGTTTTAGTTAAGCAGCAAAAGAACTGAAGTAAAACTTCTATCTTAGTGCAGCTTGATTTCAGTAGGGTTCTTCTGTTATTGATTTTATACTGAGCAGAGAAATGTTGATATCAAATTAATTATTTCAGTTATTTTTTTACAGAGACTATCTGCTTTATTTGTTTATATTAAACATGCGCCAAAGTAAGTGTATTAGTGACAAGGGAAACTGGTCAGTTTTGGGGGTCAGCAAATTCTGATCAACTTAGGCCAAACATTTGTGTCAAAAAACCCATTTGGTTTTTTTTTTGTGAAGCAGCTTTTTGGGTCTGTCCAGCATTTGTATGAGTTGAAATCAGGGATGGGTAACATTCACATTTGAAACAATACAGTCCTGATGCCCGGTACCTGGTAATCAGTACTCAATGGTATCAATTTTCAGTACTTTTTGTGTTTATGAGGTAAAAAAACATCAATTTTTTTAATAATAAAATATAATTTTTTTTCAATTGAACATATTCATTCTGTAATATATAACCTTGAAATGCTGTGTTCATGTACAGCATGGAAAATCGCCCACTCTTCCAGTCCCTCACAGTCACAACAATGCATTTAGGTACCTTAACATGGTACCTTTTGATTTTATATGAATCAAAACCCAGTACTTTTGACAAAATTTGGTCATACCCATCCCTAGATTTTCATCTACAAACAAACTCAAAAAGCCGATTAATTTACTGTGGACACAAGAGGACTTTGGGGGACGGAAAAGAACCCACTTCCACAAACAGAAACTATATTTCTTGGCATCACATTTTGCACATTTAGCTTCTTAACTTCTTCTGTTTTCTTTGTGTCACTGGATGGACATTTCTTACACACAAAATAAGTTATTGAACATAAACAAAAACTCTATCCATAGTGTATTGATCTGTAGTTACTTGAATCACTAGGATATTAGAGTTTTTCTGATTGAGGCCTGGCTTGTGGACTGGTTAAATCTTTGGCATTGAAAACCTTCAGAAGTCACAGATTTCCTTTGCAAGTCTGCTGAAGCTGTGAAGTCTGAACATTTGGCTGATAGCCTGTGAGTTTTGACACACCTTGTCATGACAACTGCAAAATCTACTTTAAAGAAGCAGGCTGACAAATCTTCACTGGGCACACTTTTCAAATGGGTCTAATGTATGGACTGCCTGCCCCAAGACAGACTCAAGAGGGCGCTGTTGGAACGTGAGACAATAGGTGCAGGCATGTTTGACAGTTAATCACTTGTGTTTACATACTTCACTTTGCTTGAATAAAAACAGGATGCTTTGACTTCTTGGTACCTGTTAATAATGTTGTAGAAGCCATCCACCATACCTTGTTTACGGTTGCTACATCACCCCTACATCAAAGCAGTAAAAGATAGATTTGCATAAAATTAGCAGAATTAAAGGACAGTGACGGGGTGAAGTATCTGAAGTTAAAAACAAACACCTCTTCAAGGAGACCATGATGCATGTGGTTGACCAGTCTAACTTTAAGTCAAGTCAACAACTTGAGTGCAACTCTGGAGACTATTAATCAATGACTTTAGTTTATTTTGGTTAATGAACGTTTAATTCTAAATAATCACTACATGAGTACAAATGAACAGAAAATCATCAGCAGAAACTTTTTGGAATTATCAACTACTGAAGATTTTTCACTTTCATTAACTATGTGAATAAAAGTACAAACAAGGTAAATATCAACCCTATTCTTTTTCACAACTCATTACTATTCTCCCTATTTAATCTTCATCATCGGCATCATCATCATCATCAGCCTCCCCTGATTCAGGCACCCACAGCCCAGAGTCAATGCACCTCAGCAGGTGGTATTTCCCCTCCTGTACAAGAAAAAAACCCCACAAAGATAACCTTTAGAGACAGGGTGAGTAAATAAAAAGATATATTATAGTTATATTTGATGTATTTTTGCATTTTTAAAACACCACAGCTGAAGAAAAAACAGGAAAGGGTTTTAGCCTCTATCTATGGGCCACACATTTAGACTGCTAGGCCAACTACCTACATAACAAACACGTGTGGGGAAACTATTGTGCCATTCTTTATCTTTCTTGTTCTCATTTGGCTCATTCATAACAATGAACGACACTTTTCAGGATGAGATTTCAGTCAAACACACTCACCAGAGGATCTAGCTTGCTGATAGCTTCCTGCAGAGTCTGAATGTTCTTCTCATCAAAGCTCTTCTGCATTTCCTGTGAAAATAAATCAAGAGTAAGAGCTTATGTGATACCCAGTCAGTAAAACAAGTAAAGAAGCAGAGGATGACAGAATACTTTCAAACAAAAAACATTAGTGTCTCTGACTCTATCTTTGACTTTATTGACTTCATTTTTTAAATTCTGAGTCTTTTTAAGTTGTAAGGGAGAAGAAATCAAAGCTTTGAGTGGACAAAAGTGGAGGTGTATGAAGAAGTCTAAGTATGAAAAAGCTCGAGTGGAGCTGTTTATAATGATGTTTATCTTTCACAGTGAGCTCACACCTGACTGTGGAATCCATTCTGTTGATCTGCGTATTGACTCCTCTGATTATCCAAAAGGCAACACAGATTAAATCAATAACACGCTGCGCAAACATTTACAGGAAAACTAAACCTTTGGGAATCTGTAAAAAAAAATGCTGTCTATGTCAGAAGACTGTCAAAAACTTTAAGACCATTTCCACTGCTTGTATCATGCTATTTTATTTATATGGAAGAGAGACACATTTACTAAAAGCAGAGAGAAGTATGTTGGAAAATAACATCAGGAAAAGGTGTCCCAACCCTTTATTTCCTGTCATAGTGCTCACACATGTATTTTGGAGTTAACACCATTATAAACAACAGATAACAGTGTTTCTCTGATACTCATAAATGTCCATTGACTCGTAACTTGAGACAGCAGAGAAAGGTGGTCTCTGATGTTGTTGGTTTTTTTTTTTCATAGCCTTGAGGGATGCTGAGGAAGAGTGTGTTAGCTGCAGATAAGGCTGTAATAAATGTTGTTTCAAAATGAACTTCCTGTTTTAGACTAAACAATCAGTGCTCATTACAAGGATTGTTCAGTTATTCTGCTACAAACGACTGATGTTTATCAACGGTGTCATTTATTAAGATGCTTTAAGTAGGCATACAGTTTCTCTGTGAGTTTTTGTCTCAAAAAAGACATATTTACAATACACAACAGTACATACTTTGATCTGCTATTTGGGAAATAGATAAGTTCCTGTCCATCAGCTTAATATCTTTACTGTGGTTTTCAGTATGAGCAGATGTCTGTTATTGGTAGGCGCTTTTATTTGACTATTTTCACTTCCAAGCATGTCTTACTGCCTTAGTTACATCCGCCAAGAAGGTTGTGTTTTTGGGAGAGTTGGTCTGTTTGTTTGTCCGTGAACAACATAACTCAAATAGTAACGAAGAGATCTGGATGAAATAATCAGAATATGTTCAAAATGGGATAAGGAAGAAGTGATTTAATTTTGGAGATGATCCGGATCACTGTCTGGATACAGGACTTTTTTAAAGGATTCTTTATCATTGAGAGATAGGGCCGTTTTCACCGTATGTGTATATAACTCCACAATGAATGGTTGGATTGCTTTGCAAAAAAATACAAGACAAAGTCACCATAATTTCTGACAGATGTAAATCTACAATCTCCATCCTGGCAATTCTGGATACTAAGATCTGGAATATGAAATATGTACTGGGTCTAGTGCTGCACGATTTGGGGAAAAGGTGCGATTTGCGATTAGGTGGACAATATTGCGATTGCGATTGTGCTTGCGATTTTATAAAAAAAGTTGTGTCATGATGAGTCTACAGGCTTGCTTGGTTATCATGGAGAAAATCTGAATTGCATGTGCTGACATTGCGATTGCGATTGCGATATCCTCTTTTGCGATTACGTAATTGCGTGTGCTGACATTGCGATTGCGATTGCGATAATCATGCAGCCCTAACTGGGTCATCATAATTTTCAACACTATCAAGTAACAAATTATCGTACAAGCCTGCAGCTAACACCAAATTGAAGCAGACAGTCTGCTGAAAGGAAGTATAACATTAAAGTAGGACTAAAGTGTTGCTTGACAATCATTATATGCTTGGTGGAGGTCTGTGCTCTCTGAGTACTTTTCTAGTTAAACACTGGTTTGTGTTTTTGAATCCTAAGTGAATAATAATGTTTGACAAATACAGTAAACAACATTCTGTTATCAATGAGGGAGGAGTAACCCAACTTCTTTTTCTACACTTTAACATTGCATATTGTTGGACAAGGATTAAGGAATATGTTATTTTCAAAACATGTCTTGGTTGTTTGTGGCTCTCTACTCTTTCATATTTCAGCACCCTGTCATAAAATGTCCTCCACTTTTTTCCCATTTTTGAAAGATAATGCCTGCTAAGCGACTTCTCCTTGAAATGTTCCACCATAGCTGCATGCTTGCATTTGTGCGTGTGTGTGTAAGAGAGACTTACTTTTGGCAGTGACTCATAAACCTCCACAGGGTCCAGACCACCTGGGCCCAGCCTCTTCTGCCTCTCTTCTTCCTCCAGCTCCTTCATGGCGCTCTCCATGCGACTCTGTGCACAGCTGCGGACCCGCTCCTTCAGCAGCTCCAGCTCATGGTCAAACATGTCCAGGTACTGCTTATCTGCAGTCTGACTTGGAAAAGGAGAAGTTTCAATCAGTGCATTTGTTTAGAATAATAAAAAAGGGGCTAGCAGCCTTTGAAATGCACACACCTTGATCTTTGAGAAAAAATCCCTGAAACAGCCTCTGGGGTCAACTTTAAGCGTCTGAGCCAAATCCAGGATAAACTGCATGACGATGGCCTGATGGGCTATTTGCTCCATCAGCGCATGTTTCTGTGAGAATACATGGGAGATTTACAGAACTTTATATGCTGATTTTTTTTTATGTTTAACAAAAACATTGACACTTTTTTTTTCTCAAGGCACTCACCTCATCTATCTCATAGTCAATACAGATGACAACAAGGCAGTTAGCCGTCTCCTCGCACACCAGATGTGGGTTGTCAGATAGATACTTCTGACTGTCATCCCAGCGATGCAACATACCTTATGTTCAACACAAACACATACAATTGTCACAGGTTAAGCTGTGGGGTTTGATTTTTTAACACAAGATGTAAAGTATGATCATGTATTGTAAATGTAAAACACTGTTGTTTGGTGACTTTGCCATGATGGATGATGCTATCCGCCTTTTAGGGAAATAGTTCTCCCTAAATAAGTGTTTTTTTTTCAAGTGTATCCACACTCTAATTTATTAATAAAGCTTTGTCTCTTTTAGTGCTGAACATACTAAAGGGAAACGATAAAGCTAATCAGTTAGCATGCTGCTGATACACTGTACCATTAACAGTTCATATTAAAAATCATGTAACTGGTGCTACCTGCAGCTTATAAATAATATCACTGGTGAGACAGAGAATACTTGATCAATTTGTTAAGAGAGTTTTTATGGTTGACACTAATGCAGTCTACCTAATACCATTCAACAAAAAGTCATCAACTCATTAAACAAATGTCTTTACTGATATAAAAGGTCAAATTGAAATAATGTAGTATGAAATAGATATCAACCACAAGGCCACACTAGTGGTCAGACTACATTATGTAGAATGGTTCAGTTACGTTTTGTATCGGCAAAAATATCTGATAAAGCCACGTTATTTACAACAACATTTTATCCAATCACGTCTATATCTGTCATCTAGAGAAGTCAACAGATTTAAAAATGACACGCAGTCTTCTCTGGGTTGTACTGCTCACATATGGCACTCAGGCTGTTAATATAAGCAAGTGGCTGTGGTGCATCGGGCTGTCAAATAAAAGACAAGCTACCAGATGTCATGGTGTTAGTTGAGCTTGTGGGCCTGCAGCAGTCAGACAGCAAGAAAACCCAAAGCTTAATATGGCTACGAGAGCATGGCAACAGTTCTTATAAATATGTATTTGAAGACCCCAGTAAGTGACAGGATAATATAAAGATGGTGATCCTTAGGATGCCTCAAGATTTAAAAAATTAAGTAGCTTTTAAAAACCTGTTTTCCATTTACTGCAGTGTCTCTGTGTTACACAAATCAAAAACTAAATGGAATGATTTAAAAGGTCCAAGTATAATTGAAATTTGTTTGTTACTGAAACTGCTGATAGCTCTACTGGAAAGTTTACAAGCACAAAACTTTAGAAACACATCATTTAGGAGTTTCAAACTATTGTAAAACAGTACTAAGTTTAGTTTTTGTCTCTTTTTATTTCAGCCAAAACTTACTTTCAAGAGAGTGCGGCCATTTTTACTTCTGTCTGTATCCTTATTTTTACAATAACTGAGTTATTGGGTTTACTTGACTTGAGAAGTGTACCGTGGAAGTTGAAATTGCCATCTTTCATTGATTTTGTCTTGCTACACCAATGTTTCTGTTGCGGTTATTGTCGCTCTCTTGGCCTCTTGTGTCAAAGAAATGTAAATGAAGCTCAGGAAGATTGGTTGCTCACACTCTTCTGTTCCTTCATTCACTCTTCCCACTTCTCACTATCAGCTGACTTGGGGCGTGTCAGCTTTCCTCTCTATCCTATCACATTGTCACAGCTTCAATCGTAAGCCAATCGTCACATAGCTGTCAAAGTTTAAATGCCGTCTCTTCTGCTTGTGAGCTGTCTTTCAGGCTCACGTCACGACTCACCACCTCAGTTCTCTGCTCTTCAGACCAGCAGTCCTCACCAAATCTTCAAGATCCAACTTTTAAAAACTCTCACTTCTGCTAGAGTCTAGACTGCATCAGGGGATATTTATAATTCATAGCCTCATTGTACCCTCTACATTGATTATTTTGCTTAACTTCCGATGGGGTCTCATCACTAAACTTTATTTTGCATTTGTACATTAAATCTGTTCATAACTCTTTCTGGCGTACAGGTCTCTCCTGATTGAAATCTTTTCAAGCAGGTAGTAGATGCATATAGAAGTTATTAACAATGCTTGTTGGTGAGATTTTCAGGGGCTGAACATAGGGCTGTAGAGATGTGCCTAAGTGTTACTTATTAGAGTTAAATTTGAAGGAAACAACAATAAGATGGAGCAGTGGAACACCATCAATAAACAAACTCAGTCATTTTCAGATTAAAGCTTACCAAAGTGTTTGATTTCCTTTGCATACTTCTCCACAAAGGTCTTGTGCTTCGCCACCTTTTCCTCTTCCGTTTCCTCCCTTGGTACAGATTTCGCGTTGAGTACACTCTGATTAAAAAAAAAGAAAAGATAAAAGTATAAATAAATCAGCACTCTAACGTGAACTTGGATAAGATCATGTGATGATGATGAGCCTGCCGAATTACCTTGCTGAAGCCTTCTTTACTGAGAGTGTCGACGTTCCAGGGAAGTTTCTTTTTCTCCCGTCCGTATTCTTCTAACATTTCTTCAAATTTCTTTTCATCCTTCTTCAGTTTTTTCACCTCTGCCTTGGCTTTCTTCAGCTCAGCCTCTGTCTCTTCCCCTTCCTGTCTTTCTTCTTCCAGCTTTTTCAGCCATCCCTGAGCTTCCTTTAGAAGTGTCCTACATTCTGCTAAGTTATGCTCAAGGTCCTCTCCTCTCTGCTGAAACTCAGCCATTTTCTCCAGGCGAGACTGTGATGAAGAGTGATAAATGGAGAAAAAAAATTCAATGAATAAAAGTGATAAAAAGGTGATGACATTTTTGAGTAATTGTGTTCAAGAACATAAACAAATATAGCTTTACATAACTCAGGACAGCTAAAGATCAGTTTTTCGAAAGTAAATTTTCTCTTTTGAGACAAACCAATTGATTAGACTGCTGATCATATTGTTGTTTACAACTCAGTGGTAGATGTACTTGAATGTTCATCTTTTTTAAAGCATGCTGTTTGAAACACTCAGAACAAACAGTGAGGAAAATTTGCTTTAGGTTATTTTAAAATTGCCTCATTGTTTCATTTATTTGCGAAACTGACAAAACTAAGGCATAGTATCACAGCTGAGGCACATCAATATCAAATCAGTCCCAAAAATAAAAAAGCAACCTTGGCTTTACAGGGATTTCAAACATTGTAGGAAGAATTTGTTAGAACAATGGGGACAGCATGTTTACTGTATGTTTCAATTAGAATGACCTGATCAGACAAACTAGTATTAAAAAAAAAAAAAAAACAATAGCAACAAAACCAAATGTGAGCTGATGCTGGCTGAAAAAAGCCCCATCAAAACAATATATCAGTAAGTGGTTTTAATTAACTGTTCATAATATCTCAGTCAGTTTTGATTCCTCACAAACACTAAATTTAATAACGGATACAAAATAGATGCAGACTTCTACTTACTATTGCCCACTCTAGTTCTTTCACTTCACAAGTTCTAAATAACAACGGCTAAGTGCATCACAGTTAAATAAAAAGAGACACAAAGTCAGACTTAGCATGTGTAAACATACTCTTTCCATAAATTACTATTAAATTACTATTGACACCTGACACCAAACTGTTAAATCCATAGTCTGTCATCAAACCTATCTGCCAAACCTATGAAACTGCACCCTGTAGGCCCTGTGTCTCCTTCTTTCCCTCTGAACTGCACCAAGCAAACCAAGTAACCGACCATGCGAGTCAAAACTACTGTAATAAACCCCAATGTGATAAAATCCAACATGGACTAGATTATTTAGATGTTTCCTTAATGGCAGATTATTTTTATTTTGATTGGATATCTGGCTAAACCTAAACTATTTTTTGATAATTAGGTGAATTAATGCATTGCATCATGTTCAAGAGATGGACTGCCAAGAACATTTAATAGTTGGAATAACAAAAAAACTTCTAAGTGCTTAAGCACACAGGATGTTATAATGCCAACACACGTGTAAGGAAAACTCAAATATAATAATAATCATCCAAAACTTGGTTTTACTCACTTGCTTATTATAAAACTTTCCATAATATTCTTATCCATGAGGAAAGACACATGGGTAATGACTTCTATGAGACAGGGAGAAGCTCTAGAGAGAACATGGTTAGGCAACTATGCAATGAGGTAGCAACTTCCAGAAGGATCCAGCAAACAGATCTCGATTACATAACTGTCAAATTACTATTTTCAAAGTGAAAACTTAACAGTTAGGGTTTACAGAAAATTAATTTAAATATGCCTATATATTGAATTTTCTTTAGCAGAATCTGGGATATGTGTGCTACACCAATACAATATCTAAAACAAGGTAGTGATACAATCTTAGTTGATTTCTTCAGTTAGGCTTTGCTTAAGTTACATCTGCAAGAGCTAAAAGCAACGTTTCCATATTTTTATAATGTCTCTAGGTTTTCATGGATACTTGTTACCGTGTGTGTCGTCTCCTTTACTGAACATGCCTTAATAGTCTAAATCTTTCTCCTTTTTTAATCTAATATACGTCATTGTTGTCCTACAGTAAAGCCGTTAATAACTGTTTTTGAATTGTGCCTTAAGATAGCTCGCCGGCCCCTCAGGGTCACAAATCAAACAGGTCACAAATTACTACACAACACCTATCGGGTAAACCCACCTGTGGCTATGGTTGCAGCTCTGATTCTAGGTCACTTCTACAGGTAAAACTAACCAGGTAAGACAATACACGTCACGGCTACAAAAAGTTTCACTGCTGACCCGGTGTCTCATCCTAAATAAACTTGGCGTGTCGACGTACGGACAGGTCACATCTTCATCGTCAGACACATAAATGTGGTCCCAGACGCTGTAGTCGATGCCCGCTTTGCTGCTCATCTTCCTGCTTCCTCCGACTCTCCTGGCGTTCACTCTCCAGTTCAAATGCACAAGTGAACTACACAGAAAACACGGTGTTGAAGAGACGGCGTCGATATTCAAGCGAGAGATCAATGGTCTCCTCAATCCTCTTAGCTCGTGAGCAGCTGACAGAAATCCCCGGTAGCAGCACGCGCCTGAAATCCAATTAACACACGTCATCGAGAGGCTCAGGATGGGCCGTTAATTATTTTAAATGTAATAAATTGAATCATTTTGTTTGATTTTATTTGACCAGATGGCGCAAAACGCGGAGATTTTCTTTAAAATGTCTATAAGATTGCATACCTATAATAGTTTGTAACTTTAAAACCATACTATTTACATTAATCTATAGCCAAAGACTGCAATCTAGTCCATAAACGTAAATGTTTGATTTTCTGCTTATTATAATTCTATGATCATTTTGCAAGTATTACATCTGCGTGCAGTTGCTCATATTGGGCATATTTCAGGCTTTTGATTAGCCTAAAATAAAAAAAAAATTAGTTAAAAAACTTAACTATTTCGAGGTATCTTATGTTTTATCAGACTTAATCTGCTCAATATGAACATCAAGGCTGTACCTTTTGTTTTTAAGGTAAACGTGAGCAGCTGTTGTGTAGGTTACATGTTTGATGAACAAACAATACATGTCGTCTTCTGTGAATTCTTGAATAATCTGTCATCATGTCACCTTGATAATTTGTCTGTGATGTTACATATGGTTCATGTAATTTCCAAGATCATTTTTATTTAAGTTTATAAAGTACAACATCATAACTTTGATCAAATAGTTGTCCTACACTTAAACAGTTGTAAGCATGCTCTTTTGCCATAATAAATGTGGAAAGCTCCCTTGAGTGTTCAAGGCTGGGATTTGCAGATGTTTCCTGCCTTAGTGCCCTCAGTTTGAATTTAGTTGGTACTCTGTAAACATGCCTTAATATTCAGAGATACCTTGAAAATGAAAATGGTTACCTACTTCTTTCCAGTTGAAGAATTGTTACGCATTTCACTGCAGGTAATCAAGACATGATGGATGGGCATTCATTCTAGTTAAGTAATTATCAATTTCAGCTAATCGTGAAACTTCCTCCTGCCTGAAGAACATGTTTGAATTAAGGTTCGATACCAAATTTAGCATCAGCCATTGCCAGGATAGTTTTTCAGAACTTCTATTTGTTTCTTTTTTAAGGACCGCAGATAAAAGTGAAAGGAATTTTATCCATCTCTTTTCTTATCTCCTCTTAGTCTCGTCCTGGCAGGCAAGTGGTTGGGCAGGGAGTAAAAAAGGTTGGACGGAAATGTCTCTGGGATTAATTTACTTACCCCACCCAAAAAATGTCTACAGCAGGTTTTTCTCATAAAAGATCAAAACCATTCAGTCCTGAAAGAGTTAAGATGGCCTACCAATGAAGAATCTATACACAGGAAATCTGTAATTACTTTTTTCCAGTTCCAGCAGCTGCTTTAGTTTACTTGTCTCTGTTGAACAAAGCAGGCAAAGTCAGCAACCACTCACATATTAGGCATTTAAGGTCAGATGCTCATGTTAAATGGTACAAATCGTTTTTTTAAAGCTGACAATCAATAAAAACAGGCCTATTGATATTTTGAACCTATGTTTTCATGATTGCTCTTGGAAGCTAGTGAGTCTTGTTTAGGGACACCCTATGTGTTAATCGTGTAAAGCACAATCAGTTATTCACATTTCACTCCACCATGTAACTTGAAATCAATAAGTTTCAGTGTCATGGAGTCTGCACAATATATAAAAATATAAAAAATACACAAACATGCACACACAGAGAGTGCAAATGTTGCAATCAGTGGCTGTAGGTTCAATACATGTTAAAATGTATACTGTGTTGGTGTACATGCTTTGAGGTCAAAGATTTAGAGGTCCCTCTGCTGTCTGATACAGGTCATAACACCAACTTCATAATGTCAACTGAGGGAAGAGGCCAAGCCATACGATCAAAATACATGTCAAATAAACTTTTCTCAAAACCACTTCTGTCCTTAAAGCTCATGAGCAGAAATGAAGTGCTGCTCTGTACACAGTTGATGGTTTGAACAAGATTGCAGTATCACTTCCTTTATGTTACAAAAAAATGTTTTTTTATATAACATTTTATCCATGTACAGCAAAGACAGTAGTACAAAAAGGTTATGTGGATCTAGATGCATGTAACTACTTGTACTTTGAGGCTAATATGGCACTGAGAAACAAAGTAAACCAACATTAAACTGTGTCTACTTCAGGCACCTGGATGTTCAGTCATCAAACAGTCTGTACAGCTTATATGTTTGATATGTAACACAACCAATATCAGTCATCACTATACTATGACCCTGTGTACAAGTAAAGTCAGCCCTGATCTTCGTTTCATGTGTTTACAAACCACATTAAGCCCTTTTTTAATAAAAAGAGATGCTAAAATGATAATGCTCTCCCAATTTTTCTTTGTGGGGTTCCCATGGTAAAAGAAATAGCATTTTTTATACATGTTCACTTCATTTTAAAGCACTTTACAGTTCCTCAGCCTCTAGTGTACATAATTAAAAATACATTACTATGTGTACAACAGTTCTTTTGCTCATTCATATCAAAGTGTTGAGATTTATGAGAGGTTTGGTTATTTCATGAGAAAAAGAGAGCATTTGATCCTATGATCAATATCTATGATGACAAGTGTGGCTCCAGCAACACTATGTCCAGCAAATTTGAGTAGAGAGGGACAGCAAGTGGAAATGTAACATACCCAAATACACGAGTCGTTTGACTTTCAATAACCCTGAGAGTCTGCTTAAAACTGGTATGAGAATCAGTTTGGCTGTAGATCACTCTGCAGTGGGAACTGCAGAATGTTGAGTGCATAAGTGTTAGATCCAGCAGGTTGTACTGTCTCATCCGGTATGTCCTTAGCACCGGTAGTATATAAAAACCCCAACGAGGACGAGAAGAACAACAAGGGCCAGTACTCCAGCTATCAGGTATCCAACATAGTTGCCTTTAGAGGATTGGATAAAAGAAAAAGGGAAGACGAACAAAAAGAAACAATCAGTATAACACGAATACACAAAAAAAACAGTCCACCAAAGTCAGTCATTGTTTAAATGTCTGTCATGAGGTGCAAAGCTCATATTTTTAGATGTCAGAGTGCCTTCTATTTTGCAATTTTGACGATAAACTTACACAGGCAAACCAACAGATCCTAATCACTCTACCATTTCCTGATTGACAAACGATGAGTGACATTTTTGAGGGACATTAGACTAATTTTTAAGCTACACCAGATGACAACTTACATTAGCAATCAGCCACATCCTCACTCAATATCATTAGTAAGCTATAAAAAGAATGCTAACATTACCATTCAATCATGTTTTACAGGACTTAAAGAAAAGTAAAAACAGTGATGTAAGCAAAGTCAGAAAACAAGTATCTTGTCTGATGGTGGCTCCTGTTAAGTTAACTCTTGAGTCTTTTTGTGTCTCATTAGCAAATGTGTTGTACTACAAACGTGCCTTTCTGTCATATTTTATAGCACTTTCAAATGGTTGTGCCAGCAAGCAGCCACTTCTCAGCTAATAAAAAGGAGCTGAATACCAGCTGTTGTGAATGTGGTGTGTGCAGTTACCTCCTGCTATCACATGTTGGAATAAAGTCTCAACCAGAAGCACCATAGCTGTACTCATAGATAAAGTAGCTTTCATTTGACAAACACATGCCTGGATAGTTCACATGGCAAAAGGAAATACTTACGTATGACGTCCACCCTAAATTCTTCAGTGAGAGTCCCGTAGCCGTTGCTGACGATACAGGTGTACGTCCCCTGATGTTTAGTAGCGATAGACTCAATAGTGAAGACGCTGCTCGTGGTAGAGGAGACACTGCCTGATGGAAGTGTCCAGTTGTACGAAGGGCTGGGATTTCCTGATGACGTGCAGTTCAGTTGCAGCTTGTATCCTTCGGTGAGGGTGATCCATCTTGAATCATAATCTGCCTCAAACTTAGGTTTATCTGTGTAGATTTAAAAGAAGAGAAATATAACATGCCAGAGCAGATAATGGGAACATTATTTTTGAAAAGCTAGCAAAGGGGCTATAAAGGGAGCAGTGTTGGGATGTACCCTCCGCTCTGACTCAATGGAGAGTTTTAGGCTTTACTCAAACACAGCATGTTGCTCATTTGGTATGTTGTTTGTTTAATTTGGAGCCAACATCACTACAATGTAGGGCGTGCTTTAGGGTGACTACTACAGCCTCTCACTTAAGATTTCGGTAACATAAACAAGCCCACCTTAACAAAAACGGTTTATGATTTGACATACTGGTAAATATGATACATATGAATTAAGTACATATCTGGAGGTACTGCATAGTTTTGAGTCTTTAGCTGGTTGACGGCACAATCTGTTAACATCATAAAACTTTTATGCTTATGATGATGATGAAACTTTAGATAATGCATGGTTGGGCTTTCAGACGATTTCAGTTTCTGCTCAGGATCAATCAGACCCATGATGTAAATAACTTGTCAGCCCATTAAGAAGTGCTCAAATTATCATATCAGTTTTTTAAACTTGAGGACATTTTCAGATTATGAGCAAAATTTTTGTTTGCAAAAAGCTAAACAAAGATTAAACTAATTAACACTGAATTTTTAATGCAGGGTTTTGCCTCCTTATGATGTATTTATATACCAAAGAGCAATAAAAAACGTTATTTAGACCATAAATTAATGGACCATGAGCAATCAATTAGAAAAATTGATGAAGTAACCCATTGCTTGATAAATGATTTCAGGAATAGATCTAAAAATAACCAAAAGAATTTTGTAATCAGACTTACAGTGCACAATGGCTGTTACTCTTTGTGACCTCACCACTGGAGGGGGCTGTTGTCCTTCAGAGTCCAGCCTAAACTCTGCCTCACACCAGTACTCTTCTCCATGATTATATTCTTGAGGAACAAAATCCAACTCTAGGTACTTGGTCAGTGGTGTTTTGTCTTTGAAGAGATATGAATAAACTTGGCCAAAAGCGCGATTATTTTTGTAGAAGACTGCTTCGAATTTTTCAAAGGGCGCAACGTTTTCTAATGTACACCGCAGATGGTACAGGTTGTCTATTAACAATGGCCCAGTGTGGTCCCCAAAACTGAAGGTCACCTTGTCGGGTGGCTCTAAGGAGGCAAACAGAGTGAGGAAGAACAGGGTAAATACACAATGTGAGGATATCATTCATTCAGTTGGTTTACACATACCAAAATTAACACTAACAACAATACTTTGATCAAAGGAAGGTTTACTTACTGTAGACAGTTACAGGCAGGGGAGTGCAACACCTGTGGTCAGGAGCAGTGTTATAAAAGCATGTGAGATTCAGGTCCCATTCAGTCAAGCTGTCAACCTTCCAGTGAAGCTTGGTTTCGTTTTGTTCAACATCTCCCACGGCATGCTCGATATTAAAACTGTTACCGAGGCAGTCTTGCTGACAAACAGAGCAGGTAGCGGATGCTGGGTCACCATACTTCACTATCAGATGGCTTGGAGAGAACACAGGCTTATCCGCACAGTTTTTATCTACAACACACACAAAAAGCTGAGAATTAAAAAAAGAGTGTACTTGCAAACATCTAAAACGGTAATCTTACACACAGTGATGTGTGTTTCATATGTTTGTTTATGTTTCCTGAAAGCACTTCCCTTTTGTACTGGAGAGGTACATTTCTATGTAAAAAAAGAAAAGAAAAGAAAAGAAAAGAAAAGAAAAGAAAAAAAAAGCCTTTTCTTTGACCTGCTGTTAACCATCTGGTCTGACACAAACATTGTGTATACAGAGTGAATAACGTCATTTCATGTCATGACTGCTCAGTGTGAATTTGAAGCCTCCTGGCTGGATGTGTCCTGGGTCTGAGGTCAAACCCTCAAAGTTTACAAAAGAATGAATCAAAGCTGCCCATAAAACCCTAAATATTCCTCTGTCCACAGCTTAATGAATTTGTGTGTTAGTTTGAAGCAGACTGTCATGGCTTTGTTAAGTTAGTTGACTCTGATGTTAGTATTTGGGGTTACAGTTTCTTCTCTACTCTGAACAATGTGGTACAGCCACAAAGCATTGGGCAAGCTGCTGTCATGATGTCATGTCCTCTATTTTCAAATCAAATAAGTCATTAAGACCACACTTCTAACATACACACTTGGACATCATTGAGTATGATAGGAACTAAGTTTGCCATATGTTCGCTCAGGGTTTTGTGATCTATACTTGCATTTCAACTTTAATTCAAATCATTGTGACTTATTACTTCTAACGGTATGACTCAAATGTTGTAACTTTTGACTGTACCGTCAAAGTATGATAACTTTTATCTCCTGACATCTTGACTTTATTCTTGTAACATTTTAGTTTAGAAGCAGCAGAAGTCTTGACTTTAATTCAAATAATTCTGACTTTACTCTAATAACATTACAACTTTATTTTTGTTACAACTTTATTCATATTACATTACAAATGATCTCCCAAACATCACAGCTTCAGTCTCTAGATATTTTGACTTTATCCTCATAACATGAAAGTTTTAACCTACTTAACTCACAGCTTTTTTTTTTTTTTTTTTTTTTTTTTTTTTAAATATTAACACTTAAAATGTGAATATTTTGAGTTTATTCTACAAAAATGGACTTTAATTTCAGTACTTTAAAAATTTCTAACACTTCTGGACAGCAGGGGGACCTGATACTCTTTTTACTTCAGACCTGATCCTCACTGATTACATCCAATGTTATATACTGTCTGTGATATGACACCCCTTACAGCATTTTTATACATAAAAAAAATTACATTTGAGAAACAATACATCTTGTTGATACTAGTCTCATTTTCTTATTAAGTTAAGTTTAAGTCTGTTTTATAAATTCAAACATCCTCACTGTGCCTTTAAAATTGAATAGATCCACTGCACTGATAAACACAGTTTGCAATGTCTGGTAAAGTATCTGGAAGAATTACATAAACATCACGACAAAACGTGCTGTATTGTACTATATTCAAAACATGCAGATGTAGTTTATCACCTCAACATTTTAGGGCTTAGCTCCATATAAATTAGACAGGCAGGAAAGGGATGATTAAAAAAACCACACCCAGGAGTGAAAAACAAATTCCTATACTAAAAGCGTTAGTTTTAGAAAGTGAGGTCCAACGATAGTCTTTTTAAGACCTGTTCATGTTTATTTTATCTCCTGAAGTAAACAGCTGCCGAGGACACAGAAAGCGACATTTATGACCAGATAGCCTTCCAAGCTGTTCAATTATATAAGTTGGATTTTTGTTCATGTCGAGAATGGATAGCAACAATACGAATTTCTTTTCGACAATCTTACCACAGCTGGAGACACCGAGGTCGAGCAGAGAAGTCACCAAAGATAAAACCAAAATTCCCGCGGAGAAAGACATTGTGTCCTTGTTTGAGGGAGAGATACGCGGCTCGCTGATGGACCCGACTGAGAGACGAAAGCACAGAGTGAATGTGAACGGTTCGGACGAAAAGCCCCGTCCACTCCCTCAAAGAGTGTGTGGAGTGATGGTTGCTGTGTCTTGTTTGGACACTGTTATATGACGGTTGCTTTCACGGTCACGTCAATTTTGTAGGTAGGACGTGAGGAAAAGTACAGTTGTAAATCTGACATCCTGAACAGAAACCGACCCTCAAATAACACAACATCCACACTTAGAGTTGCTGAGACGACAGCAACAGGAGTGAGGTCATGTAAGGTAGCCATATGTGAATTGAAGAGTACAGTATGTAACCTGTGGGAATTAAAGAGGTATTTCTTTGCCATGTTTTTCTTTTTAAGTGTAAAAAACTTTTTCACAACTGAGTTTTCACACATGGTCACCTGCTTCAAGCAATATCACATTAGACATTATTACCCATCTCTAGTTTTTTTTCTTTGTTAGGTAAACCATGGTTATCACCATGATTGGTAAAGTGAAGAATACTCATCAAATCTCCAATGGTTCCACTCAGCTGGTGGTTACAAAGGAAAATTAGGGTGACTTAACAGAATAACTTCTTGGGAGATCAGACAAGAAAAAAAATTGTCTCACAGTTATTTTTCATTTTTTCAGGCTTTTAGGCCTTTACTCAGAAAAGATAGGAAAGTGGACAGAGAAGGAAACAGGTGGGTGGGGGATGAAATGTAGGAAAGAGACTGAACCACCTGCTCAAGGGTTAACCTCACAAGGCACCTGACCTAACTATAAGACCACCTGCATTGCAACAAGTATTTTTATTTTAAATTCTATCCAAGGTGAGCTGGGTCACAAAGACCGCAAAGTGGGTGAAGGTTTCCTCGAGGAATTTTACTGTCTTGACGTTATTTCTCCAGATATCAGTTCAACTGAGCATCAGTGGGATGTGATGAACAAGTGGGATCCATGGGGTCCCCACCTCACAACCTTTAGGACTAGAAGCTTCTGCTACTGGTGCCTCTGGTCCAGATACCGCATCACACCTAAACCTTGTCAGATAAGGAGTGTTCTTCTGGACATTGTCAGACCATAACAGAACCTGTTATGCAGGTGGTTATGATGTCATGGCTGTCAGTTGTATTTGTATCTGGGAAGTTTTCAAAACACTTGACTTTTTCCACATTTTGTTATGTTACAGTCTTACTATAACAATTATGCACTCAGTAGCGCATAATGACAACTTGAAAAAAAGAAATACTTTGGAATTTTCACTACTTTATCAAAGATTAAAAAAATTGAGACATATATTGCCAGATGAGGTTTGTTTGAGCTCCGGGCAGATTTGATTTGAGTTTATAAAGTACAACATCACAAGTTCGAAGACATAATTTTCCCTCACTTACATAACTGCCAAAATGCTTTTGTGTCACTACAAATGTGGAGAGATCTCTTGAGTGTTCAAGGTCGGATTTGCGGGTGTTTCCTGTCTTAGAGCCCTCGGTTTTAGGTTAGTTGGTACTCTGTGAACATCTCCAAATGTTCAGAGATACCTTAAAAATGAAATTGAATACTTCTTTCCAGCTGAAAGATTGTCACGCATTTCACTGCAGGTAATCTGGGCATGTTGGATGGGCGTTCATTGAATATAGTTTTTAAAGTATTTACTCTGTTGCAGTCAATCATGAAACCTTTTACCCTGCATGATAAAGGTATGTGAATTAATGTTAGATACCAAACTTAGCATCAGCCATTGCAAGGATAGTTTTCCTTTTTTGTTTTGTTTTGTTTTGTTTTGTTTTTTTAAAACTCTTCCAAATTTTGTCCTGGCAGGCAAGTACTTGTGCAAAGGAGAAAAAGTTGGAAAGAAACATTTCTGGGATTAATTTACTTACCCCACCCAAAAAATCTCTACAGCAGGTTTTTCTCATAAAAGATCAAAACATTCAGCAGTCCTGAAAGAGTTAAGATGGCCTACCAATGAAGAATCTATACACAGGAAATCTGTAATCACTTTTTTTTTTCCAGTTCCAGCATCTGCTTTAGTTTACTTGCCTCTGTTGAACAAAGGAAGCACAGCCAGCAACCACTCACACGACATAAGGCATTTGAGGTCAGATGCTCTCATTTGATGACAGAAAAAACAGTCAGTTTAAGTTGAGAACTAGAAAATAGAAAACAGGCCTTTTGAAATTTTGGTTCTGGTATTTGTAGTTGCTTAAACCTCCTAAGACCCTGCATTCAATATTTGTACATTACGTACCTGCCTTTCAGACTCATGACACTTCATTTTTTAAAACTTTGACCAGTTAGCAACAACCAGGGAGACTATCTATGCCATCTTGTGGTGTAATCTCAACATTACACCCAATTCAGTGGAAAAAACCCAGTGTTCTTATGTACAATGACACAAATAACTAATAACGTACAGCTGACTGGTAACACTCAACCCATGTCTTTCAGTACAAAAACCAAGTTCAGTAATTATACTTATTTGGGCTTATTCATTTCAAATGATCATTTATTTGCATTTCATTCCACCATGTAAGTTAAAATGAAAAAGATTCAGTGTCATGGAGTCTGCACAGTAAAGAACAACGTAAAAAATACACAAACATACACACACAGAGGGTGCAAATGTTGCACAATTAGAGGCTGTTGGTTAGATCCATATTGAAGTGGACGGTGTGTTAGTGTACATGCTTTGAGGTCAAAGATTTAGAGCACCCTCTGCTGTCTGGCGTGAATACAGGTCATAACACCAACTGAAGGAAGAGGCCAAGCCACATGATCAAAATACATGACAAACTTTTTCTCAAAAATAATGTCAATCATTAGAATTAATTTGTCATCACCCTTATTTTTGTCAGTGCTCAAGTTACAGAGTACAGGTTATATTACATGAACTGAACACTTCTGTCTGCTTCACACAAACCAGTTCTGCTGAAGGCACCTTCATTATTTTATCCATATAATTTGTTCATTTTAATTTTTCTATCCATTTAATGTGCACTTAGGTAACGCAATATGTCAAAACTACTAGGGAGAATCTTCTGTCCTCAAAGCTCATGAGCAGAAATGAGGTGCTGCTCTGTATACAGTTGATTGTTTAAACAGGCTTACAGTATGACTTCCCTTATGTTAAAACAAGCATGTAAATATAAAATATTTTGTCCCTCAATTGCAAAGGTAGCAGTAAAAAAGGTTAGAAACCTGTAACTACTTTGAGGCTAACATGGCACCAAGCAACAACGTTTACCATCCATTTCAGGCACCTGGATGCTCAGTCATCAAACAGTATGTACAACTTATACGTTTAAAACAGGCATTATCAGTCATCACTGTACTATGACCCTGTGTACAAGTAAAGTCAACCCTGATCTTTATTTTCATGTGTTTACAAACCACATTAAGCTCTTTTTTATTATAGGAGACACTGAATTGATGATGCTCTCCTAATTTTTCTGTGCAGTTCCAATATATATATATATATTTTTTTATGTCTTCCCTTCATTTCAAAGCATCTTACAAAAATTATATGTGTCAGAAAAATGAACAAGTTTACAGTAATTAATTTGAGTCACACTTTGCTGACACAAGTAAAATCAGTGGCCTATTGCAGCGTTAACAGCTTAAAATTCATACAAATTACCATGATGTGAGGTGAAGCAGAAGCAGTTACTACACATCAAGTGTACACTTCGAAATTATTCTGAGTGAATGAATGCAGTGCTATGAGAACCAAGTACAATGAATAAAAAAGTACACTGAATTACACAGCTGAAAATTGTCCCCATCAAGAGTATTTCTTTTTAACTCCAATAAAAATATTGTCTTCAAAAAGCTACAGCCCCCCACATGGGCAAAGTAGAAATATCAAAATTCATTTAATTTACTATGTGTACAACAGTTCTTTTGCTGATTCATATCAAAGTGTTCAGACTTATGAGAGGTTTGATTAATTCATGATAAAAAGTGGGAATTTGATGCTATGATCAACAGCTATGATGAAAAGTGTGGCTCCAGCAACATTGTGTCCAGCAAATTTGTAGAGTAGAGAGGGACAGCAAGTGGAAATGTAACAAACCAAAACACAAACTGTTTGAATATTAATAACCTGAAAGAGCTTCTTCAAATTGGCATGAGAATCAGCTTGGCTGTGAAATGTACCACCTTGAGTTGGATGTCAATATTGTAACTCAAAATGACATCGCCAGTCAAAGAAGTCAGTGCCTAACAGGGGAAAGCTGATTGGCTCATCAGGTGGTAAGTACAATGAGAGAAGTTGGAGAAGAATGGAGACACATGGTCCATTGTTGTGTTCCCCAAATGGTCCACACTGTGTTTTAGGCTTTCCTGTATATTCACTCTGCAGTAGACACTGCAGTGTGTCGTGTACGTAGGCGTAGAACATCCAACAGGTTGTACCTTCCCATCCGCTTATGTCTGTAGTATCGGCAGTATATAAAACCCCCAACGAGGATGAGAAGAACAACAAAGGCCACTACCCCAAGTATGATGTATCCAATGTAGTTGGCTTTGGAGTATTGGATAAAAGAAAAATGGAAAGAGGAAAAAAAAACAATAAGTATAACATTCATATAATAAAAGCTCAAATTAATATGTCACAAAGCAGTTCTTTTTTTAAACCCCTGTCATGAGGTGCAAAGCTCGAAAGTTTGAATTGTTGATGAGTGATATTCTAGGGGGACATTAAACCAAATTTCAAACTATTACAGATGACAGCTAATGTTAGCAATCAGCCACATCCTCACTCAAAATAATCAGTAAGTTATGAAAGAATGCTAAATTACCATTCAATCGTGTTTAACAGGACGAAAAGACAAGTGCAAACAGTGATGTAAGCAAAGTCAGAAAACAAGTATCTTGTCTGATGGTGGCTCCTGTTTATAAGTTAACTCTTGAATCTTTTTGTGTCTCATTAACAAATATGTTGTACTACAAACATGTGCCTTTCTGTCATATTTTATAGCAC
The DNA here is from genome assembly GCF_033239565.1 of Halichoeres trimaculatus. Lineage (NCBI taxonomy): Eukaryota > Metazoa > Chordata > Actinopteri > Labriformes > Labridae > Halichoeres > Halichoeres trimaculatus. Next base: position 20,577,298 of record NW_027437180.1, on the reverse strand, counting down.
TTTCAAATGGTTGTGCCAGCAAGCAGCCACTTCTCAGCTAATAAAAAGGAGCTGAATACCAGCTGTTGTGAATGTGGTATGTGCAGTTACCTCCTGCTATCACATGTTGGAATAAAGTCTCAACTGAAAGCACCATAGCTGTACTCTTTGATAAAGTAGCTTTCATTTGACAAACACATGCCCTGGATAGTTAACATGGCAAAATGAAATACTTACGTATGACGTCCACCCTAAATTCTTCAGTGAGAGTCCCGTAGCCGTTGCTGACGATACAGGTGTACGTCCCCTGATGTTTAGCAGCGATAGACTCAATAGTGAAGACGCTGCTTGTGGTAGAGGAGACACTGCCTGATGGAAGTGTCCAGTTGTACGAAGGGCTGGGGTTTCCTGATGAGGTGCAGTTCAGTTGCAGCTTGTATCCTTCGGTGAGGGTGATCCATCTTGAATCATAATCTGCCTCAAACTTGGGTTTATCTGTGTAGATTTAAAAGAAGAGAAATATAACATGCCAGAGCAGATAATGGGAACATTATTTTTGAAAAGCTAGCAAAGGGACTATAAAGGGAGCAGAGTTGGGATGTACCCTCCCCTCTGACTCAATGGAGAGTTTTAGGCTTTACTCAAACACAGCATGTTGCCCTTTTGGTATGTTTGTTTAATTTGGAGCCAACATCACTACAATGTAGTGTGTGCTTTAGGGTGACCACTACAGCCTCTCACTTAAGATTTAGGTAACATACACAAGCCCACCTTAACAAAAACAGTTTATGATTTGACATACTGGTAAATATGATACATATGAGTTATGTACATATCTGGAGGTACTGCATAGTTTTGAGTCTTAAGCTGGCTGACAGCACATTGTGTTAACATGATGAAAAATAAAAACAAGATACGAAAGTCTGTAACATTTATAGTATCAGGCATGTGTGCTTAATTGTATGACAATGAATGCAGACATTTCTCCCTGAACCACAAACAGTGCTTAGTGAGTGAATGCAGCAAAAAAAAGAAAGAAAGAAAGAGAAAATAATAAAAAAAAATCTTTGCAACCAAACCATCCAAAGTTCATTAAATTTAAGTCATAGAAGCCCATCTGAATTACACATTATCTGGCATGGTTGTGCCTTCAGATAAATTCTGTTTCTGTGCACCCCCAACCAGACCCGTGATGTAAATATCTTGTCAGCCCATTTAGAAATGCTCATTAAGCCAAATTAATTTCTCACATTTTCAGATTATGAGCAAAATGTTTGTTGGCTAAGTGTTAAAGATTAAGTTACACTGAATTCTAACTGCAACATTTTGCCTCCTTATTTCGTATTACATGATGCACTGCTGCACCCAACCAGCAAAGAAAAAACCCCAAAGGCTTTTGTGGTCATTAGTGTGCAGCAAAAATGGGATATACTCACAAAATGAACATACTGTCACCTTAATAAATGTATTTTTAGCTTAAATTTTTACTCTTTTTTTCCTTATTTTTGGTACAATCTCAATCTACGGAGGAGAATATAAGACGTTTTTTAGCTGTTAAATGCTTTGTCATGTTTCTTAGCTGGTCTTGACTGTTACTGTTTTTGGTCTATTTCTAATTTGGTGCTGGGCAGGTTACATTCAGTGTGGCCTTTAGAGCTTTTTAAAACTAAAAATAGACCAAAGAGCAATACAGGACTTTGTTTAGACCATAAATTAATGGACCATGTGCAATCAATTACAAAAATTGGTGAAGTAACCCATTGCTTAATTAATGATTTCAGGAATAGATTTGAAAATAACCAGAAGAATTTTGTAATCAGACTTACAGTGCACAACGGCTGTTACTCTTTGTGACCTCACCACTGGAGGGGGCTGTTGTCCTTCAGAGTCCAGCCTAAACTCTGCCTCACACCAGTACTCTTCTCCATGATTATTTTCTTGAGGAACAAAATCCAACTCTAGGTACTTGGTCAGTGGTGTTTTGTCTTTGAAGAGATATGAATAAGCTTGGCCAAAAGCGCGATTATTTTTGTAGAAGACTGCTTCGAATTTTTCAAAGGGCGCAACGTTTTCAAATGCACACCGCAGACGGTACTGGTTGCCCACTACCAGTGGCCCAGTGTGGTCCCCAAAACTGAAGGTCACCTTGTCGGGTGGCTCTAAGGAGGAAAACAGAGTGAGGAAGAACAGGGTAAATACACAATGTAAGGATTTCATTCATTCAGTTGAATTACACATACCAAAATTAACACTAACAACAATACTTTGATCAAAGGAAGGTTTACTTACTGTAGACAGTTACAGGCAGGAGAGTGCAACACTGGTAGTCAGAAGCATTATTATAATAGCATGTGAGACTTGGGTCCCATTCGGTCAAGCTGTCAACCTTCCAGTGAAGCTTGGTTTCATTTCGTTCAACCCTTCCCATGGCATGCTCGATATTAAAATAGTTACCGAGGCAGTCTTGCTGACAAACAGAGCAGGTAGCAGATGCTGGGTCACCATACTTCACTATCAGATGGCTTGGAGAGAACACAGGCTTATCCGTGCAGTTTTTATCTACAACACACACAATAAGCTGAGAATTAAAAAATGAATGTAAAGCAGACATCTAAAACTGTAATCTTACACACATTGATTCAAGGAGTTCAAGAAGGATGTTATGATCTATACTAACATTAAATCATTGTGACTTTGTGCTTCTTACAGCAAGACTTTATTCCTGTAACATTTAAACTGCACTCTCATGATATAACTTTTATCTCTTGGCATCTTAAATTCATTCTTGTAACATTGCAATTTTAATTTAGTACCATTACAGCAGAAGTCTTTTTAACATTCTACTTTAATTCAAATAATTCTGACTTTATGCTAGTTTAGTTACATCTTTATTCATAGTATGTTACACCTTTTCTCTCATAACATCATTAATCTCCTGATCTTTTTTATTCAAGCAACAATACAGCTCAATTTTTTAAATGTTACATCTTTAATTTTAAATACTTTTACGTTTTTTTTGTTGTTGTTGTTCTTAAATTTTGTTGCATTTTAAATTTAATTTAGTAACACCCCTGAACAGCAGGGGGACCTGTTACTCTCTCTACTTCAGACGTAATCCACACTGATAACATCCAATGTTCTTCACTGTCTAGGACATGACACCCTACAGCATTTTCAAGCATGTAAAATTACAATAGAGAAACAATCCATCTTGTTGCTACTAGTCTCATTTTTTTTTTTTTTTTTTTTTTACAAAATTAAGTTTCAGTATGTTTCTCAACCAGTTCAAACATCCTCACTGTGCCTTTAAAATTGAATAGGTATCCACTGCGCTGATACACACAGTTTGAAACGTCTGGTAAAGTATCTCGAAGAATTTCATAAACATCAGGACAAAAATGTGCTGTATTACACTATATTAAAAACATGTGGATTTAGTTTATCACTTCAACATTTCAAGACCTAGCACATTACACTACAAAAAGGAAACAAAAAATAGGAGCAAAACCAAATGCCTATTGCTTGACGTAAAGCGTCGCCGTCTTAGAAAGTGGCCGACAATGGGACTGCTGGGCCGTTAGATAAGATAAACATGATCATGTTTATCTTATCTGCTGACGTTAACAGCTGTCGAGGACACAAATGCGATATTTATAACCAAATTCAGCCTACCGAGCTGTTCAATGATAGAAGTTGCATTTTTGTTTGGATCGAGAAAGGATATTATGAATAAAAAAAAAATGCTTTTCTACAATCTTACCACAGCCGGAGACACCGAGGTCGAGCAGAAAAGTTTTCAAAGATAAAACTAAAATCACCGCAGAGAAAGACATTGTGTCCGGGTGAGCGACCCTCTGATGAACTCGATGGAAAGACGAAAGCGCAAAGTGAAAGTAAACGCTTTGGAAGAAAAATCCCGTCCACTCCCTCAGACAGTGTGTGGAGTGATAGTTAGCTACTGTGTCTTGCGCGGATACCGTGAATGACGGTTGCTTTTACGGTCACGTCACTTTTGTATGTAGGACGTGGGAAAATGAAACTGGTCACCCTCAACGGATGTGTGGTGGTTTCGCGGAAAGTTTTCGTAGCAAAAGGTTGACTAACGGAATGACCCTAAATGACTCATGCCAATCAATCGACGTATAACTACTAAATGCACCAAAATACATGGCGTGCCTCTGTCTGAAAGTCCGTAGTGTTGGGCAGTGTAGTCATGTTTTGGTAGAGGAATGTCAGTGGTCCGGAAGCACACCTCCCTTATCAGGTTCCTGTGCTTCCTCCCCATTGAGGAAACAAAATCCAAGTTTTCTGATACTGTCCCGAGCCCAATTTGCACTGTTACTTTTTATACATCTTTTTTTTCAAAGTGTTCAACACCAAATTGACACACTCGTTATGGGTTTTATCTGTTGCCGTGTCATCCCCTGCTTTAAACCCTGAATTCAGTGTCCAGCAGTTTTAATTCCTTATTACCGCCCAAACCCGCCTGCTTACTGTCCACTTTCTCTCCCCCATGCCCCTCCTCTCCTGGGTTTGGCAGGACTCCATACCAGGCAGATATTTTGTAGAAGCTGAGGTTGAAAAACAAGCAGGAAAACCACCAAACTTATGTTGAAACGAGCTATAGATAGTGACAGGCCGTAACTTTCAAATAAAATCTAAATAAACACATAAATAAATAAATAAATAAATAAATAAATAAATAAATAAATAAATAAATAAATAAGTCACTTCTTGAGCATATCTGAAAAGTTTTACTTTAGCTGCAGTGTTAATGAAGCATTCAGTGCTTTGCAGACCAGCATCTAACAGCAATCAGCTGCGAATCATCATCATCATCATCATTATTATTATTATTATTATTATTATTATTATTATTATTGTTTTTATTATTATTATTATTATTATTATTATTATTTTGTCAGAGTTACAATGTTTTTCCTTTTCAATATACTGAATGCAAAATTATTTTAAAGCTACTGTCTTAGCTGTGTACAAAGCAAGTTAAAAAACTTTTTGTTTGTTTTTTAAGTTTTCTAGTCAAAATTTATTAAAAAAAAAAAAAAAAAAAAAGTAAAAAAATAAGCATGTTGATATTATTTCTTGGGATATGTTGCCCAGATCTTTTTACGATTTCAGACCTCGACTAAAAAAATCGAGTGTAATTAAACAATACATAGAAAAATTGGACTGTTTTTAAATGTCAGTATGGATCAATGAATACAAAGATCCATTTCTTAACAAGTTTTAAAACTCATGTTAACCATGAAGACCATGCACATGCCACATCTTCATGACAGGAAACAACAAAAAGGTGTAAGCGTGAGAATCAACCAGAAGTAACACTCTAAAACCTCAGCATTTTAAGAGGTGCAAAAGAAACTTAAGTAGAAACTCAAGTCTTTGTACTTTAGTTTGTGCACCTCTTAGATGCTGTTTTAGACTCTTCATCTTAAGGGGTTAGTTATCTTGCTGATGGATTCATCGTTGCTTTCAGACCAGTTTTTAAGACATCAAATGATCATGATTATCACATGATTTAAGTATTTATGTCAACATAAACCAAATTCAGAATTTCCTGGGTGGGTCAAATCACTTATCTCAAATTGTGACGGCTAAATCTTTGGTTAGGCCAATGTAAGGGCTACACCAATTTCTCTTTGTGAGAACTATGCTAGCTTTGTTAAAGCTATAGCCAGACATGTCTCCAATGGACAAATAGGATAAATCTTTGCCTTTACAAAACAGCTACTCCTGCTGCTGCTGTGTTTCATCCGTTGAATGTATCAGTCTGCAGAAATTCAGGTCAGAGAAAAAAAATAAAAAGCTGTACAAACAAAAAAATAAATTGAATGTGGAAATGCTGAAGTCTGTAATGTCTACTCAAGCTGGCTTCAACAGTTCAACATTTCATGTTCAACGCCTAACTTTACAGTGAAAATTAACAGGTATTTTCTCTCAGTTGGGCCAGCATTTCCAATATCTAACACACTTTGTTGTACTTCAAAGCTCCACTTTAAAATAAAATCATGGTTGACATCCCTGAGACTATTACTGTATCTCAAGTAGCATACTTCCTACAACACTTTGAGTGTTTACAGTACAGCTCAGCTGGTAAAAACTGGTAAATAAAATAGTGTTGGTAAAAAAATTGAGTTAAAAAAGCTGGACACTTGTCCTACTCAGTGGTCATCAATGAGCTTATGCAGAGGAAGTGGTAGGAATGGATCCAATGATGGATGATGGTTGCAATAAATAAATAGTAGTAGAAGAACACCCATAAACAGTCATGGAATGCGACCGCTGTTTATGGTAAGACCGGCCATGTTTATTCAAGACAAAACTACCCCAAAAAATGCAGTGAACATGTAAGTATTAACAGAGGTGTCCCATTTGAGACACAGCATATGTCTTTATCTTATACAGTCTATGCATCTACCTCCTTACAGTGTTTACATAAATTAATAATTATAACCATGGACTGTATAATGTATGGTCGGAACATCACCCATTTGTTTCTGATCAAGTTTTGAAGCCTATCATCCCTCTAGCTTTGTTCAAGTTAGGATGAGGTAAAGAGGCGGGCCTTTTGCCTCATTACAGACAGATACAGGGTGCCCGCCTGTCAGTCAAGTCAGTTTTCCCCTTATATGGGCACAACCTCTAAGTTTGATAACTATGAAAATAACCCTTTACAGCCCAGCTGTAAGTCCAGAGTTCAAACAGTTTCAGAACCAGTCAAAACTCCTCACAGCAGCTTTGATCTTTATTTCAATAAGGGTATCTTTTCACTAAGTTTTTTCACATATAGTAACCCCTAACTTGTGAGTTGCACCACAGAAATTGTTCTTGAGTGTTGCATAGCCATATATCAAAGCTGCTGAGAAGCTGAGATGTGGCCTAACACTTGTGACTTGTGTTTAACAGGATATAAATGAAATGTGTAATGTGATTAAAATACATTTTTACATTTTATTTTGCATGAAATATAATAAGCAAATGATCATGTGCAAACAGAGGAGCAACTCATAGCTTCCCCAAGGTGACACCCCTCCCTCTGTCTATGTGACCCTTTATTTCCTGTCTCATGTGGCCACATAATAAATGACATACACAAGAAAATACACCATACTAAATATCAACAATCATCAATTATAACACAATATCTCTTTGTTACACTTATTTCTCCTTTCAGGGGACATACTGTATCTCTGACAGTTACAAACACACGGTGGCAACTTCACGTAAACCACCCATGTTTATTGTGATTTAAGTACTCACTGACCTTATTAAACTTGTCTCAGCTTGCTCTTGGGAAGCTTGTTTTTTCAGAGAAGGTGGAGCAGTCAGGGATGTTTCAGTTCGCATTGATGATAAATCCCAGCTTGAGGTGAAAATGGAACAAAGGCAGTGTGACGTTGAACAAAGGCAAACAGAAACAGGAACTGTGGAGAATATCTCAGCTGAATAAGTGAGTAAGCAAGAGAAGAAAGAACACAAGAATGATTCAATATCCCATATACTGACACTGACAATACTCAATCTCATCTGTAGGTTCAAATAAAAAGCTCACACAACAATGCTAAAATTAGGCCCTAAAGTGCTTAGAAACACTTTTCCAGCTCTGTAGAAAAACAGAAGTGAAACACTGAAGTAATTTCTATGGAAGTGCGTCAAGACGAAAAGGAAGTTGACATGCGGTTCACGTTCTGTGACTTGTGGTGTGATTGTTTCACACACAATGCTGTTGTACAAAACCTGTCATGCTGAACAGAGCATGAACCTCAAATAAACTTACCTACAAATTCAGAGTTGCATAGACCCAAGTTGATGGCAACATGAGTAAGGTTATGTGAGGTACAGTCATAGGTTCCTCTATCGCACAGTGTCTTGGTGAGGTATGCAGTGGGGATTCAAGGGGGATTCCAGTGCTGTACTTTTTTCTGAAGCGTAAAAACTTTTTCACAGCCAAGTTTTCACACAAGGTCACCAGCTTCAGTGTTCCTCACGAGACGTTTTATGAACGCAAGTTTGTGGTTTTGTTGTCTATATGAGGCTGCATGCTGAGTGCTAAAGATAATTGTGGTGAGCTGATAATCATGATAGTGAACAAGCTGCATGCAGCTGTAAAAAGGATCAGCTTCAAAAGATTTTTTGTTACCATTAGTGAAACTAGTACCACCCCTCATATGACAAACATAATTATCCACTCCTGGTATTTTTTGTAAACCATGGTTATCACATACCAACTATGACTGGCAAAGTGAAGAAAACTAATCAAATGTTCAATGGTTCAAGTCAATGGGTGGTTAGAGAGGAGAATTAGGGTGACTTAAAAGAAAAAACCTTTTGGGAGATCATGCCAGAAAATTATATCTATGTCTCACTGATATGATTTTTTTTTTTTGAGCTATTTTTTCAGACGTTAATGCCTTTATTCAGAGAGGACAGGATAGTGAACAGAGCAGGAAACAGGGGGAGAGTGAGGAGTGGCATGCAGGGAAGAGATGGAACCACCTGCTCAAGTGTTACCTCAGGGGGCACCTGATTTAACCACAAGGCCATACCCACATCGCAACATTATTATTATTTTTTTTTTTCATTTTAAATTCTATCCAAGGTGAGCTGGATCACAAAGACCAAAAAGTGGGTGAAGGTTTCCTTGAGGAACTTGACTGTGTGACCTTTTTCTCCAGATCTAAATTCAATTGAGCATCAGTAGGAGGTGATGGACGACCAACTGAGTTGACACAAGTACCTGGATTTCTTACTTGAGTAGAAGTAAAATACATATGTAAAAAAATATTTCAGTAAAAGTAAAAAGTACAGGCTCTGAAATGTACACACAAGTACTTTTAAAGGTAATACATATTCCTATTGCAAGATTCACTGACTGTGAACACAGGATAATTTATATGGAATCTACTTTAGCGATGTTATTGTTGGAACAAACACTACCTGCCTAATGTCCTAATATACTCGATGGACTGTTCTTGAACACCAATACCTCCTGAAGTTTTGGTTTGCACAAGATGCAACGCATACGCCAGGAGTTGTTTTTTTTTATCACCAACAAACTCAATAATCTCTTTTAAATAAGGCCATGGGTGCTGCTCCTGTGACTGTGTGGGACCCTCACTTTTGTCCATTTCATGCAGCTGCTTGAACATAAGTGGTGTAACGTGTGGGCAGTGTGGCACACCTGCTCTGACACTGATGTTGGGGTGCCAAAAAACAAAAAATATATAGGCTTTATATATAAAGTAACTGTGCTGACAGTAAGGTGTCATTACTATGTGTAACCAGTAGAGAGAGCTGGTGATTGGATATAGAAGGTTAGCGACTACCTGTGTGTGTTTCGGACGTTCGAGGAAGAAATTAAGTTTGGAGCGAGTCAGCTCGTATAAAGACATGGGTCACGTTCCTTTTAAAAAGATCAACAAAACAGTAACGAGCCTTTTTGGGAAATGTAAGGAGTAGAAAGTACTGTTATTAGTGTTTAAAATTTAATTGAATAAAAGTAAAAAGTTGTCAGAGAAATAAATACTTCTAAAAGTACAAAGTACCTGAAAAATCTACTTAAGTACTGTAATGGAGTAGTAGTACTTCGTTACTTGGCATCACTGACAACCAAGTCTGATCCAGGACTAAGAGCATCTACTACTGGTGCCTAGCGTAGATACCACTTCACACCTAAACCTTGTCAGATAAGGAGTGTTCTGGACATTGTCAGACCACAACACGGCCTCTTTAGCAGGTGATTATGATGTCAGTTGTATTTGTTCTGATTTTTTTTTCAGCAGCTTTCAAAATAGAGGTCTGCTTTTTGATGCAGTAAGACCAGTAGTCGTTTTCAAGAGCCCCTTTTGTGTACCTGGTAATTTAAATGCCTTTTTTTGATGTGGTTTCTTAGTATTTTGTATATAGCAGATGTGTACACTGTTCAGGGTGTTACTGGGTGCTGTGTCTCCCTCTGCTGTCCACCTGATGCATGCATTACAAACCAGTATTTCCTTTGTCTCCATACCGAATGTATTGTGTATTCTCAGTCAATGAGTTGTTTCTTTTTAATATAATATTATGTATGAGTCTTTATTATTTGACCTGGTGGTTAGACTTCACACTCCACATACAGAGGCCACTGTCCTTGTCTTAATGATCGCCTGTTAGACTCTGTGCCGTGGCTCTTTGCTGAATGTCACTCAATGTTTTCTACTCCCAGCATTTTCCTCCTCTTAACTAGACAAAAATCTAAAAATGACCCTAAATCCAGCCCAACCCATCCTTCAATCTTCAATGACGAGGCAGAGTCTCTGGTAGGCTTCATCCATATTCTTGGCAGAGGTCACTGAGGTGGTCCAGCTCAACCCGTAATGTCAAGCTAATCAAAAGGTTAGTGCAGACAGCTTCTGTGCACACTCCAAAACCTGCCACCCATGACGGTAAATTTGTGCTTCATCCTAATAATAAAGCATCAGGTCTTACTCAAAAACACAGTCATGGAAAAATATTAGACTGGCTTTGTTTTCTTCATTTTTTGTTCATTTATTGTTTGGTACCACTGAAGGTAAATTACCTGAAGAATACAATGAACATTTAAAAAAATGAATTCCAAAATTTTTATGTCCTTAAGATTTTTTGTATTCCCAGGGTATATGAGAGGCCATTTCATTTCATAAGCAGCATTGCACATTAAAAGGCCAAGAGTGGTTAACATTCAAGCTGTAGCACATCTCAGAAGCTGTCAGCTCTCACATAAGGCCTGAAACAAAAGTACTATGTTAGAGCTGACAAAGGCAGCTCAATTGGCATGAGTGAGAGACAGGTAGGCAATAAACTGAAGACCTCCAAGACAGCCATTCCTTACACCAAGAAATAGCAAGCTCTTCTTGTTCAGCATGGACAGTTAGAAACCAGTTTGACTTTCTGATCTGGTGTGAAGTCACATAAGGCACATGAGAAGCCCTTCATGAACAAGGGACAGAAGAAGGCCCAGTAACTCTTTGCTAGGGATCATAAGGATTGGACAGCTGATGATTGGGCAAAGTTTCTCTTCAGTGATGATATCAAGTTTGAGTTGATGCCCACTCCAGCCAAATTACTGGTTAGGAGATCTACAAACCAGACTGTCTTGCCCCTACAGAAAAACATGGGGATGGATCAGTGATGATCTGAGGTTGTGTCAGTTTGGGTGGAACGGGGCAAATGCAACCATGTGATGGGCTACTCTTGAAAACAGTCTTCTTCCATCAGCTGGAACACTCTTTCCTGACTCAAGTGACTGGATTTTCCAACAAGACAATGCCCTTTGCTACACGGCAAGGTTGGTAAAAGCCTGAATGGAGAATCTGAACATTTGAACCCTGCCTTGGCCAGTTCATTTATTCATTCAATTTTTGAACCGCATCTCCTGTTCAGGGTCGCGGGTGGCTGGAGCCTATGCCAGCTGTCATTGGGCGAAAGGTGGGGTACACCCTGGACTGGTCGTCAGTCAACCGCAGGGCTGACAGACAACCATTCACGCACACCATGCACTGGGATAACATGCGAACTCCAAACAGAAAGGCCCACTGGCCAAGCTGGGGACCAAACCAGTGACCTTCTTGCTGTGAGGCTGCAGCGCGAACCATTGCGCCACCGTGCAGCCTGCCCTGGCCAGCTCAATCACCAGATTTTAATCCACTTGAAAACCTGTGGAACATCATCAAACTCAAAATGGAGAACCACAAGCCCAAAAACAAAACAGATCTGTTTAAACTTTTGCAGCAGGAATGAGCTGCTGTGACAGCAGAACAGTGTTAGAAGCTAGAGGAGAGCATGTCAAAACGCATGACTGAAATCATCAAAAACAATGGTTATGCAATCAAGTACTAACTACTGCATGTTCTATGTGACCAAGACGGATAGAAAAAAAAGTCCTGAAAGCACTGTTTTTACTGTTTTTTGACAGTACAGTGCCATAGCTGTTAATGTAAGAACCTCATTGATTTTGTTCATTACTAAGAAAACCACAGAAATTGTGAGGTATCAGCCCTTGAATTTAACTCTTATGAGCTATTTTTGTTGTTGTCATTAGATTTGTCCAAACAAATGTACCTTTAGTTGTGCTGGGCATTAAAACGAGCAAAAAATTGAAGAAAACAAGAGTGGTCTAAAACTATTTTTCATGACTGCAAATGTATTACAATCTTTATCTAAGGGTCCACTAGCTAATTTACAATCCCCACCTTGATTTCTGCCTCTCCTCCACAGGCTGTGAAAAAGTTGATATCAGTCCTGCATTTTAAAACTGAAACTGCTTTGATGTTTTGAAATGACCTTCCTATTGTGCTAAAGGAATTATAGAGACTTAGTTGATTTGTATTTTGTGGATTATATCACTCAGTATGAGACTTTTCTCCCTGTTTTAATATTTTATGCTTATGCTGATTTTTGTGTGTGTTTCAGGCCTCTTTGTGATGTAAACTGCTTTAAGGGCTGTACAGCTTTTGAAGCAGTCCCCTAAAAAATCATACATCATTCATTGATCTTTTAAGTTTTTAGAGTAAAAAAGTCTTAACTGAAATCAAAGTGACTGTTGGCGCATCACAGTGGGAAGCCCCTATTTTTGTTGACTTCCCGTAACAAACTGTAGTTTCGGTTTTGCTATGGAAAACTCCTAGTTAGGTGTGAATGAATGATTGGTCCATGTTTTAAAATGTGGACCAATCATTAATAGCACAGAGCCAAGCTTTCACTTTCTTAATGACTTGGATAAGGCACATGCTGTAACAACCAACAACAATGTGACAGGAGAACAGAGGCGGTGCTGCTTGTTTTAATCCATTATAAAGGTGATAAAGAAACAGGACCTGCACTGGAACATTCAGACCACTTCTGGCTCATTTCAAACACTTCTTTGTCTCCAACCAAAAACTCAAGATGCATTTAGTTTCTACTCTTCAGGTTGTTGCTTTTGTGGCTGTTCTGCAGTCTTTCTGTGGTAAGTTCAACAATTTACATTTTTAATTCAGAGTTTTTTGTTCCAGAGCTAATAATGGGGATGATGGTGTGCTTTTGTTTTATGGGGAGAGACATTTCTGAGAGATGCAGAAAATATACCTGTTCATTTAAAGACTGATAAACTCAGAAATATTCAGCTCAGACTTTATTATGAGAGGTCATCTCAGTGATATCGTCATCAGGAGGTAGATGCATGTTTTACTTTCACTATGGTTATTACTTCTTCAATTCACCTTTAATGCTTCTTCATGCTCATATTGGTTCTTGTTGTTTCCTTAAATTCTTTCTGCTTTTATTCATTGTGCTGCCTTCGTCAACCCCCCCCCCCCCCCCCCCCCCCCCACCCCCCTTTGAAGGTGCTATGTAAATAAAATCATTACAGTTATGAAGTAAGGGCAAATGTGACAAACATAAAGAGTTTTCATCAGGAGAAAAAATTGCACTTAAGAAATATTGAAAAATCATAAATTCATTCAAGGACAGGACAAATGCATCGATAAAAGTACACTGTGAATGAAATAAGGAGGTGAAAAGCAAAACACTAGGTCCTCTGTCCTCTTTGTGAATGGCATTAGTTGTTTGCATATTTTTATTTTTTATTTCTATTTTTTTAATTTTTTTTTGGCATTTTTTATTATAAAGAATAAAGTGTTGAAATATTTTTTCTTAAATGAGATGTATTGAGTTGATAAAGAGCATTGTCCCTTAAAAATGATGAGCAAAAACCTTCTCTGCGTTTCTTTGCTGGCCTTATGCCAAACTTTTGGTTTTGGTTTTGGTTTTGGTTTTGGTTTTGTGTGTGGAAAGTCCCGGACATTATTATGGGCACAGCGTACACAGATCACACCATCCTGTGTGTGTGTGTGTGTGTGTGTGTGTGTGTGTGTGTGTGTGTGTGTGTGTGTGTGTGTGTGTGTGTGTGTGTGTGTGTGTGTGTGTGTGTGTTAACACTGTTGGCTCAGTTGATCAAAAATTGTATGTAAGCTTCTGTTACTACACAAAGTGAAAGGTGCAGGAAGGGAAGGGTGGTGTACACTGCCCTGTGCACACTAAGCCCAAAATCTGCAATACTCAAACCTTCACACAGATTAATAACAAATAATTAACGATTAATGATTACTGATCAAAAATTACAGATTTTTTTTTAGAATTTCAGTTTCATTGTTTCTTTTAAATAATAATGGTGAGTATTTTGGTGGGCCATACAACTGAACTTGAGGGTATCAAATGTTGCTGTATGGCAGCTTTTTACATTTTTTTTTTTTGCAAAATACACAGTGTGTGTATAGTGTGGATGAAGAAATATGACAAAAAAAATGACAACACATGGTGAATTCTAGTCATTCAAAAGGATCAGTTGGAAAATCATAGAAAAAAAATCATTGGTTGTTATGGAAAGACGGATTTAGGTGTTTTTAGATATTTGTGAGCTGATTTTTTCCACTGCTGACAAGAAAACTGCTCTTTTCAATATTTGCATTTCAGGTGCAGTTAGAGCATATGTGCCAAGTTGTGGTCCATCCAGGATTGTCGTGCAAAATCAACCCCAAGCCCCAAGTAAGTTAATTTTTTAAAGTGCTCTTTGCTTGATAACATGCTGTTGATCTACCCGGAAAACTGTACTCTTACCAAACATAATGCTGAATACTGTTTTATATCAGTGATGTCGATACAGTCTATCATCAGCGTAACTGTGGTATTTGCAGCTTTACCCGAACAAAATCCAACCCAGTCTGTGGAGAAGTCCACTGGTCAAAACCCCCAGAGGATGACTGAAGATAGGAATGGACAACCAGTGGACGAGTCTGTGGACCTCAACCCTCCCCAGATGACCGAAGATAGGAGTGGACAACCAGTGGACGAGACTGTGGACCTCAACCCTCCCCAGATGACCGAAGATAGGAAAGGGAAACAACCAGTTGTTGAGTTTGTTGTCCATTACCTTCCCAGGGTGCCAGAAGTTGGGATAAAGAGAGCAAGTAAGTTCAATTTAAGAAATGTGTTTAGTTTTTTCTCCAACTGTAATCTGTTTATGAAGATGGATGTACTTTTTTTCTAGCAAATACCTAATATATTTTAAACAGTTGACAGATTTGGTGGTTGGTTTACATAAATATTGTCTATAAAGAGGCATCAGTCTTACGCCTTGATCTGAGTAGATTTAAAGTCCATTATAAATTACAGTTACTTGTGGACATCGTACTGAAAGATGGAATAGGCTGGAGGATAAGGGGGAAGCTGAGGGTTTTCATGCCTCCCTTGTAACTCTTGAAAAGAGTAAATAATTTCAGTCTGCAATTGTGGCTATCACCTTGTTCTCACTTGTTTCCTCTCATACTGATGATGATGTTTTTATTAATACACAGACCAATCTCAACAAATCCAGAGTGTGCCTGAGGGAAGCGTCAACCACCTCGGGATGGATGGCCATACCACCATTCCCAGTCTGATCAATTCTGTGACCTCTACCAGTGAGGGGAACAAGGTCTAAAGCTGTTCAGTCAGCCATGATTTTGTGGCTGCTGTTTAATGTACTTGTCCAATGTTCACACTTCAAACAGCTGTCCCTGCTTTTTCTAAACTTCAGATTTGACTCATTTGATTCTCTGAAAATGGGAGTTTTTACACCTGTTTGTACGACACATGTGAGTCTTCATGATTCATTAAAGTCAGAGTCTGTTGACTTTTTTTAAATGACAATCCTAGCTGAGCAGTAAATACACTTATGGATATTTTAACAGCTTTTATTTTAGAACTAAATATAACTTAAATTTTGCATGAATTGGTCCTTTAAACTGTTACAAGTGCTGCAAGTTAAAGATTTTATTTGTGACTAGTCTCAACACATCATATGGATGTAGTTGTCACCTGTTTGTTTCTGATATGGAGTTTTGTTACCTGTTATTGGTAGTTTTTAGTTGGTTTAAAATGGTAAACTCAAACCAGCTTTGGTTACTGGATTTCAAAAGTCTACTACCACTTGTCACTTTGGTTATAATGTTATGAAATAAGGGTTAGTGGAGGTTTTATAGAAATCCTAAGACTGATGATGATGATGATGATAATGATGATTAGGGGTGGGTACCTTTCACATTTAAAACGATACCAAGCAATACTGATGTCTGGTACCTAGCAATTGGTATCGGTACTCAATTGTACCATTTTCAATAATTTTGTTTGTGTCTATGTGTTAATAAGTATTAATGTGTTTAACTATAACATCACAGAGTTTCTCAATTTGACATTTCTTCAACTATGTAACCTTGAAGTGCTGTGTTCATGTGCAGTATGGAAAATCACCTACTCTACCTCACAGTCACAGGGATACATTTAGGTACCTAAGCATGGTACCGTTTGATGTTACATGAATTGGTACTGGGTATTACAGACAGAATCCGGTTGGTACCTTTTTAAGTTTTGCTTTTTAAATGTGTTTTTCCTCATTATGTTTGATTTACAAAAACATGAAATGTTTTTCTTTATATCTTTGCTACTGGGTTCCTGATGATTCTCTTATAATGTATGGAAGCATTACCGTAAGGTGGCTGCCAATACTATCTTTTAAGAACTGTGTAATAAAACACATCGACTGTGTCAAACACTCTTCATATGTCCAGACTGGTTTGTGATGCGTTTTATTTATACTTTCAGAGACAAGAACAACTAGAAAAATTAAGAAAAACCCAAACAACTCAAAAAGTACAAAAAAAGTTCTGTAAAACCAGAAGGAAAAGTTTATCATTCCAAGGACATGATATTCGTTTATAATGTAACTCGACTGGAAGCTTTAACCTTAAAAGCCTACAATACACTTTATTCTCCATAACCACTCCCACTGGTTTCTATCTGCTGTTGAGATTTCACTGCTTTCTAAATTTATCAATGACCAATCAGACAATTTAAGTTAGAAGCTTTCATTTCTGAGGTAAAATAACTTGAGTGGAGATGATATCACAGTAAAAATGTCAGCCATGTGATGTTAGTGAGAATAGTGAAACAAAGCCAGGTTAGAACGGGCGCACCCCACATGAAGTCTCTAATTACTCTCGTACATGTTCCAGTTTCGTTCATTGGGTAATACTCTTGAGAGTCGCAAAGAGCAGTCGATAGTGGGCTCATAAAAAATGCAGTCAGGGTCTTCAATTATCACCTGTGCCTCACTTCCTGTCTGTGGTACAGAGCGAGCGAAGAGTGAGGTTTTAGGAGCTTTGACAAGTGTTTTCCTCTTCACACAGCCCATAGTGATGAGAGCCTGTGAAGAAAGAATTTGGAGGGGTTTAAATCATTTATTTGTTATTCTTGTTTTGGCAGGTGTATTTTTTATTTATCAGTTGTGATCAACTGAGCTCTGGTAGTAGGAAAACAGGAATATGAGACTGTGAGAATGTATAATTTCCAGTTACCTCCACCAGGTCCAGCAGTGCCAGCGGCTGCAGTAGAGCTTTGTAATGTTCCACCAATGACCTCTGCGTGAGTCCAGGCCGATTCATGATGTGATAAAGAAGGCCTTCCAACATGCCTTTGCACACCGGTCGGTTCAGGCTTCCATCAACCATCCGCCACGGTCGGCTGATGAAACTCACATTTTCCTCCCTGTTAGGATCAGAAGATTTGGATGAAAACACAAAGATGAGCGAGGTGACACACAACAGAAAAGAAATGCTGGATTAACTCAACTACATTTATCATAGCGCTTACTCATCATGATCATCAGCTGCTCCTGTTGGTTGGGCGCATGTGTCTTCACTTATACTTCCTTTCCTGGCTCTACGCTCTCTCCTTTGACCCCGTCTTTCTTCGTTTTCTACATTCTCTTGTCCTGCCTCCTTTGCCTCTGTCTCCTCAGGCAGCGTCTTCTCCCCTCCCTCCTCATTTTCTGTGTTCAACACTTTCTCTTCAACTCCCTCATCTGGATTATCCTTCTGTAGCTCATGCTGCTCTTCCCCTGTCGCTTCATCTCTCGTGACATCAGTGCAAACAGCGTCCACATCCTCCCTGTGCTCACTCTCTTGTCTGTCCACAGCAGGTTTTTTCGAGGGTGGTTCCTCTTTCTCTCGCCGTGTTCCTCGCCTGCACCTCTTGCGCATGAAAGGGAAGTTGTGTTGTCTCTGCAGAAAGGTCAATTTGTCTGATGAGGAGCTCGACTGGGACCACTGTTTCCAATTCAGAGTCAACAGCCAAGGTTCGGCATGCCGCATTAGCACCCAACGGACTCCAGAGCTCCCAACCTTTACCACCTGACCTTCTGCTTGTAACCCCTGAAGACAAAAAACAGGATGGACAGAAGAAAACAGTCATCAACAACAGTGAAGTCATAGAAAAATTACTGTCGCAAATCTGCAGAGCTTGGGAGTCTCTAAATGTTCAAGTTTTGTACAGCAATATATTCATTTGGATGACCAGAGAATAAGACCCCAGGCTTTGCAGATTAGAAAAATAACGTGTCTGAACCTTTAAATACTGCTGCAGGCCTCTTGTGTGACCACTCTGTGGCTCCTCCAGGTGTCTGTGAGTCTGGAGCAGATCGTGTATATCCACGCCATTCTCCCCAGCCTCATCCAAGCTCTTTCTGATCTGAGCACAGGCCTCGATATCCTGAGGAGTGAAACCTTTCTCCACCACCAGCCGCTTCTCACACTCAGTCACATCAGACGGAGAGGAAGAGAAGGGGCAGGAGGTGGAGTAGGTGAGGCTGGAGGGCAGCAGTGAGGGACCACATTTGAGCAAGTCCGAAGGTGGGAAGTCTGTAACTGTAGACGAAAAGGGATCAGAGGGTCTGGTTTTTTTTATAGGTGACAAATAGTGTTTATGGATGCTGTGTGCTGATGCTTACTTTCTTTGCTGAATGCGTGGTGAGCAGGGGTGTTACGCAGCTGCAATCTTACGTTACATGATTCCAACACGATGTTATCACTGGTGTTGAGGTTGCGTAGTTTGACTAAAAGAAACAAAACAGAATAAATTCTCTTTACAGGCTTTAACAATTCTGTCTTCTTTATCAAAATATTCACTCCAGCTTCTAGTAAAGAGGATTCTGCTAACTGACTTGTTGGTGGCATAGTTTAAAAAAGTCATTCTCCTTGCCTCACACCCTACAACCTTTTTCTTTCTATTAAAATAAGTAAGAACTGATTGGAGCTGGAGGAGCAGGAGGGGAAAAGGGAAAAAAAAACGTGTGTACCTATGCCAGGAGTGCAGTATCCTCTCAACATCAGGTAGTTGGTATGAGAAGCTTGATGTGCCTTCACCTGCATTTTCTTTCTCCCCTCACACTCCTCACCGTCTTCATCCTCGTCCTCCTCTTCTTCCAGAGCTGCCATACTAAAAAAAGACAAACATTATGTTAAAAGTCATTTAAATCAATCAATCTTTATTTAATCTTTATTCATGTTTGACACATTTTTCCATCCAGATAATCTCAGGTTGTACCACAGATATTCTTAGTGCCTTCATTCATACAAGGCCAAATGCATTTCATTTTTGGCACTTTTCACTGTCCCAAATTACTCTGAATTATGCCCATTTTAAAATTATCTCTAGTACCGAAGATTTCTCCAGACAGATAAAATGTCAACATGGCCTTACCCTAATAAAAAGAAGAAGTTGACTTCAAAAAGTCTCAGTAGATTTTTACAGCAGTGCCACAGGCTGGTCTAACCAAATACTGAGTAGAAGACAAACATTTCTGGGGCAGTTTCTCTTTTAATATTCTAATTTTCTGAGATACTAAGGTTTGTGTTTTTATTAACTGTAGGACACAATCATCACAATTTGATGAAACTGAAGCTGAAATATATTCTTTTCAATGTGTATGATAAATGAGGTTTACTTTTTTTGGATTGAAATGCTGACTTTACTTTTCCACCATATCCTAACTGCTGAGAGCGCTCTGTTTCCTGCTGATCATGTGATTAAAATGTGGATGATTTTTTATTTTTCTAAAACTTTATTTAAAAGATTTGAATTTTGGAACCTCCAAAAAGTTAGAAGTCTGTTGCCTCAAGAGCTTTTTTGCTTGTTTTTGTCTTTGGACTCTTCTGGCAAATATCTTAAGCTAACTGTTGGCTGAAAGTTTGTCTAAGACAATCACACAACCCACATTTTCGAGCATAAAACCGACACGGTGGAAGTTGAGTATTGAGTATGTCACTGCTGATTGCACAAGAAGACAGCAGCCCAAATACTACTCTCTGTGGAGATAAGTGTGCAGCAGCACCAAAATGATCAGGAGCCAATCAGAATTGAGTTTTGATCCAGATGACAGATATTATCTTACAAACACTTGTACTACTCAGCCCTTTAAGTACATAGAGTATCACTCACTTCTTTACAGCATCATTGTCCACCATGTTGCTGTCCACCACCACCATTCGTTTAGGTATTGACAGGTGTATGCTCAACAGTCCCAGAGACATCAGGCTGAGAGTGACCAAGCAGGCTCCACCAGGAGAGTCCAGAGAGAACCGCAGCATGTCCGACACATTG
This sequence comes from Halichoeres trimaculatus, assembly GCF_033239565.1. Lineage (NCBI taxonomy): Eukaryota > Metazoa > Chordata > Actinopteri > Labriformes > Labridae > Halichoeres > Halichoeres trimaculatus. The sequence continues at coordinate 20,556,832 of NW_027437180.1, read as the reverse complement.
GGAGACTCCTCTGGAGCTTCACGTGAAGAGTCTGAGGAAACACTTTCCGGTAAATGATCCTCTCTTTGCTCTCTGCTGGGCTGATCATCACCTGTACAGACTTTTGAGGACTCTTCAGGGTTTTTCTGTTCCTCAGCTTCGCCTGTCTTCTCCTCTCCTTCCAGTTTTCCCTCATGGTTTTCTCCCTCCTCTGCGGCACTGTTGTTGGATTGTGCTTCTGGCTCACTCACCAGTTTGCTAGCTGCCATCCCTGTGCTTGTCTTTTTTTTCTTTTCAGGCGCTGATCTTTGCTCCGTTATCAGCTCCCCGTGCACTGACCTGTTTTCAGTTTCATGGTAGAATGCAGTTAAAGGTTTGTCATCTCCCATCCCGTTGTTGATCAGACTTCTCAAGAAGCGAAAAGCATCGGTGCACAGAGTGTTTGGAAAACGCCACGAGAAAGACCTGCAGAAAGACGGGAGAAGCGTTTGGACTAAAACTCTGCAGGGCTGATGGAATGGAGACACGCTGCTTGTGCATGAGGAATTCATGTACCTGTAGTAAGAGTTGGACAGCTGGTAGGACATGGGTAGGATGGGCAGCCCTCTGCTCTTTTTTGGCCCAAACAGCTGACTTATTCGCCGGCGGTTGACCAGACCTTTCTTCCTGCACTGAATGAACACTTGGCACAGCAGCTCCTGGTTGTATTTACTGTACATGTGGAAAGTCTGAGAAAGCAGACGGATGGGGAATAAGAGGACTTTGATTTTGGGCTCTTCAAGCCTAAAACACTCAAATAACAGAAAATGTAATCAGACGTTTCATATATTCCAACTTGTCTGTGTGTTTTATGTCTTTTATTACCCATCTTTGATGTTTTTTAACCTCATTAATCAACTTTTTCTTTTTTCCTGACTTTCTTTTTAAATTCTCTGGGAAATTGTAATAAACTTCTGACGTGTCCACAAAAACCTAAGATGCCTTGTCTTTGATTTCATCCCAAAAAATTTGCCTTGTTGCAAAGTCTTTCTACCAGAAGATGGGGACACAGATGCTGATGTGCACTCAGATCTCACATATTTGTTAGACAATAATGAGATGCTGGGGATCTTACACAAGACAAGTTGCCCTTACCAAGGACTGAGAAATCCTTTGAAACATGCATCTTTTGGGTAAGTTGTAACTATTTTCCCATGTCTAGTGGTTTGGCTAATAACTATACAATTAAAAATCTATTGGATTTATACAGCGCTTTCTCTGAAAACTCATACAAAACAAGCTCAGATTAAATACAAAAAAAACAGAAAATATATACACATTTGGTGAGTAAAAACACTATCAAGCTACACGTGTTGTAAAACTCTTAGATTTAAAACGGTCTTGCACTTCAAATGACGAAAAAGGAAGCAGAATGATGTTGTACCTGAAAGGATCTGGAGGACTTCATCTGGATGTTGTTCATAGCCAGAGTGCTCTGGATCAGGTTATGTAACACGATGGTATGAATATCGTCTGTGCTGTAAGGGACAAGCAGAATAATACACATTTAACTTGCATTACAAAAAAACGAAAAACAAATTTGAATCAGTTGTAAAAAATTAAACATTCTTCCTTACCAGGTGAGAGTATCTTTGCATGATACCTGCTTTCTGGTCTCTATGGCTGAAACCCTGAATCTGTAACACGTTCACAGGATCATATTAAAATCATCATTAACACACTAATGCTAGTTATGTCAGGATATCAAACCTTCCTCTCCTTACCGTGAAAAGAGCTCATGTTTTGTGTTGGGTATGAGCGCTTCCTGCAGCTCAGCATTTACCACAGAGCTGAACTTCTCTCGTAGCAGCCTGACATACTCAGAGAACGCTGTCGCACAATCCTTCAACAACAAAAAAGGGAAAACTCAGAACAGTCAAGGACAATTAAAAAATGAGATACATTTGATTGAAATGAACTTGAGTACCTCAGGACTGTTCGGATCGACAGGTTTCTTCTCCTCCAACAGCTGCATTAGAGGTTTGTCCTCGTACACCTCAGCCAGGCAGATCCTACAACACATTTATGAAGAATGTTAGGGCCCGCGCCCACTGACCACAGGCTCAGCACCCACAGCGCTAACAGCTCTTAAATTGAGTTCCTGGATGCTTCAAGTTAGGAAAAGACTGAGCACAGGCCTACCTGTAGTTCAGAAGAGTCTGAGGGTTTTTGAGGATGTATCGTGTGCGACGTCCCACAGCGATAGATGTTTTATCAGCTGATATTTCAAACTCTGTATGGAGCAGGTCTCTCACCACACAGTGGGGTATGAACGGTCTTTTCAACTACAAAACAATTACAATCGATAATAATTTTACAACCACAGAAGTGCAAAATAGTATTGACATAACCCACCCAGAACAAAGCACTGATGTTAAAAATTTCACACATTTTTAGGTCCTTTTCTCACTGCATCGTGTAAAGCAGCAAATAAAGAGGAAGTTAAGAAAAAGAACAATGTGTAACCCTGGTAATTCAAATAAGTATTTGGCTGTCTGTCTGACCCTTTTGTACAAAAAAGCCTAAATTAAATAAATAAATAAATAAGATATAGTTCAAACTATTTCACTAAAATTTCTTTTTAAAAGCTTGGAAAAATAATGTTGATCTTAGCTCATAAAAACTGACATTTCCACTATAAGTTTAATCTCTTAGAAGAAACCAAAGCCTTCTATTTGATTACTAATTTCTTGAATATAGTGTACTTCTTGATTCTCTTGTGTATCGATCAGAGATAGCTACACTGTTTTCAATGACATCCACATTTGACACTGACATTCATATTATCCATTACAGCACCACACTTAATGTTCTTTTTTATCACAATTTCTTTTTAATGATTTCCTCAAAAACTCAGAAACTCTGAACCATAACTAAAGGCTAACAAAACAAAACCTGTTTTATTTGTTGTCTTAGAGTAATAAAACCTGTGAATTGGGGAGCAGATGTTTGAGAATTTATTTGTTTGTGTCTGTGTGTGTGTGTGTGTGTGTTTGTGTGTGTGTACCTTGCTGTTGAGAAGGTGCGTGGCCACACTGCAGAGCATCATCAGCGAGTCCTCCTGTATGGTCCAGAGGACTCTCTGTCTGGTCATCATTTTCAAAGCTTTGTGGTCTGCCTCGTCATGGGCAGGAGTGCGTTTCTTTGGCTCTTTAAATAAATAAAAAACACAGAATCTTTCAGCAAAATACATTTAATCAGTCTTGTGAATTATGATGCTCTTCTTCTGTGACGTTATTTAAATGGTAAAACTTTACCTTTTTTCTTTTTGGGTGGAGGTTTGACGATTTCCTTTTTGCTTCTTTTCCTTTTCTGGCCCTTCCCTCCAACGACCATCTTATTTCGGGTGGCAGGCTCTATCCCTATCTGGTTACAAACACACACCAACAAAGAATCACATTTACAGCCTCCACTCATAAAAGAAGACTTACCAAGAGTTCAATATACAGGAGTTAGTCACACAAACAGCCAATAGAGAGGGTAGTCATTTGAGATTTTATGGGATTTAGCTTGTGTGCTGTTAAATTTTATGTTTTAAACTTGGTTATACATAATGAGGTTGGATTGAACAAAGTAATAAACTCTCAATAAAATGAATCTTTGGTCGTATCAACACCTAAAAATATTTTGATGGCCTTCATATCATCATCAATCATCGGTAGAATGAGAGCTTCCAATGAGAGCGCTGTTTAAACTTAAGTCTGGTCCCTGATTCACTGCATGCAAAGATTTTATCTCTTACCTTCACATTTTCTACCATCACTGATCGCTTGTTGGTCAAACCGCCTGGTGCAGTGCCTTCTGTTACGCACAGAGAAGTAAAAAGTAGATTACCAACAAGCAGCGTAAGGATTAGTTATGTCAGTACATTAAATCAAGCTTAATTACCGACCCAAAATGAAAATAAAATCCAAGATTATTCACTGATTTTATGTAAACATGTCAAGATTTTCAGGAACTTAAACCTCATTACTCAGCAGAACTGTTTTATATACAGCTAGATCATCAAGGTCAACCAATCAGTTGCTTCTGTATGTGCCTAACAGTCAGAGATAAGCCCGGGGTGTTTTTCCTGCTTGATGCAAGATTTTTGTGTTGATTTATCGATGACAATTTTTAGTCTTTTTCTTCCGTGTGATTTTTCTCGAACAGTGTTTGAGGAAGAAGTGCGTCACTCTGCTCACCAGTTGTCAGAGCGATCCTGAGAGCGTTTCTGTTCAACAAGCTCCTCAGTCTGACTTTTGTCTGCTTGGCCTCTGTCCCACTTCGAGTCTGAAAGCAAGACAGCAGATATACATCATGAAACCCTGAAACACAAGGCCAGGCTTAACACCATCTGTTCTGCTTGTGCCTTGTGCACATACTGTCTTAACAGCGAGGAGATGGTTGGTCCACAGCCAGTTGCGTTTAAGATGACCGAAAAACTGTGAGTCCAGTCCTCCTGCTCCTTTACCGTCGCCTGGTGTCGACCCGTCGTCACACACTTCAATACTGCCCCTGTGTTTGTGTTCAGATGAACAAGATTAACCCCTGTTTCTGTTTACTCTATGAAGAAATGATGGTCTGCTTACTTCAGCAGGTATGCCAGTCCTGTAAACACGTAGCGGTCATGCACAAAGGAGGGAGCGGTTACATCCACCGGCTCGCACCTCCTACTCCGGATGACCCCTGAGGGAAGCAGACAGGAACAGATACGAAGAAAAAGAGTGTTAAAATATGACTCCCTGTGTGTCTCACAGAGCTGAGAGTCACTCTACTGTACGAATGTATGTGTGTGTGGGTGTATATTTGTGAGTTTGTGTGTGTGTACCCAGCGGTGTGTTGAGGCAGACACACATCAGGTCAAACCAGTAATTTTCCACATCTTCAGCTGAGTTGAAGGTGTACCGTCGCTTCTCAAACGGTTTGTCAGGACACTCTGAGACCAGCCAGTAGTGAGGCTCAGAGCTGGTGGTGTCAACGATTGTGGCGTTACGCTTCACGTACAGATACATCTGGAATATGCAAATATGGACAGAGAGGTAGAAATGACATTAAAAGAGAAATGACTACTTTTTTCTTCTCTGTCCTTTGTTTCTTTGTTATTTTTGGACTTTATGAGGTGAGCATGTACCATGTCTTTTTCCTTGAACTTTTCCACTGGACCAAACTGCACAAGGCCCATGTAGACCAGCCTCTGCAGGTTCTCGTGGAAGCAGAAGATGTATTTCCTAATAAAAAAGAAAAAAAAAACACCACATTTAGGAAATGATGACGATCAGTGAGAGACAATGAGAGAGGTATGAAAAAGGAGAAATTCACCGTCTGTAAAGAAGTTGTCTTCTCATCTTTGCCGGCAGCATGCTGACTAAGTAGTGTTGCTTCACCGGGTCATTGAGATATTCCTCCAGTCCATCAACCTGAAAAAAATCCAAACAGCTAAACTAAGGTGTGCCAAATCTCATGCTCTGTATGTTGTTTTCTGGAAACAAGAAAGAACGTTGTTCTAAAAAAGATGTCACTGGTAATACTGGGAAGGTCAGTGAGCAGTTTTAATGTATCAGGCAGATTGATACAGTCCAATAATACTCCAAAATTAGAAAACCATAAGGATTATATTGTTGTCTTGCTGTTTACAGGGTATCTGCAGGTTTCAGTGAGACAAATTTAAATCTTTATTTAATGCCACCTTGAATTGAATTTAAGACTGAAAATAGGGATGCACGATATTGGATTTGTGCCGATATCCGATATGCCGATATATTGAAACCCCTTTTGGCCGATACCGATACTGATAATCATACGTTTGTTTGTTTTTTTCACTGTAAAGAAAGCTAAGTCTATCCTGTACTGGAATTTATATGTTACTCTTATTGTGACGGTCTTATTTGTTTAAGAAACACACATAAAACAAGACAAAATACATTTGATTTTACCATAAATAAGAAATGTATTATTTTTTCAAACTCAAGACATTCAGTATTGAAATACAGAAAAATAATTTCTTTAGATTACATGAACTTTAAATGTACAATGCATTTTTAAAGATAACCAAGTTGCATTTGATTATTTTAGAGCTACTGTAACAACCTGGTGATAGACACAGAGCTCTGCAGTGCAAATAAATGAAGTGCTACATTTTATTTAAGGAGCTTATTTTTCAGATGGAAAATAATAATAATCCTAACTGAATAGCACCTTATCGGCTGTGCATATCGCCAGAAATTTACATATCTGCCGATACCGATAAACGTGTTTTTAAGCTTTTATCAGCCAGTACCGATATTGTGCCGATAATATCGTGCATCCCAAGCTGAAAACACTGTGAATACTCGCAGTGGTTGGGGAATTCAGCTGTATTGCAATCCAAACAGACATCATCCTACCAAACCTCAATAAATTTGCACTTACCCATTGTCCTAGACTGGCTAACTAGCATGCCATACTTTATATCACAGACATCAAAGCAAAAAAAGACTGAAAATTTTATTCCTAAAGAAAGAAAAGAACAAAAGTTTTGTTATTTCTACTTTAGAAATAACACTGACTGGTTTTTCTTTTTTGAAGCTAAAGATCGCAGCTGACAGACATGTGCTTGCCTCTATTTCGACTAATCTGACCTACCATCTAGTGAATTTTATTGCTATATAGCATAACAGAAGAAACAGCTGTTCTACATAAAAAACTAAATAAGTTAAAGTATAAAAGAAAATAAATTAAGTTGGGGGGTCTGGGGGAATATCCCCCAGAGGAAACATCTAGCTTTTCTAACGTCAAAATGAAGCCTTTTGGGGCATTTTGAGCATTTTACATTATAAATCTGAATCTAAGACATGAATTAGAAAACAAACTGAAGGTTTTCTCTAAATTCAGTGGACTAAGAGTTATATTTTTATTAAGTTCAAGAAGGTATTTTTCAACATTTGGACATAACTTATGCAGTACCTTGTTTTATATCTCTGACCCACTCAGTCGTTACCAGAAAAAAAGTAAACTAGTGCCAGCTTGTTAAGCTAATTTACCATGTAAGAATTATTTTGTCAAACGGTCCAGTTTAAAGCTGTTTCATGTCGCATGGTGCTCTGTATGGATAATGTGTTGTATCACCTGTTGTACTGACGCTTATTGCTAATGGAGTGTGTCTGGCTTGGAGACTGTCTCCTCTGCCTGCACGCGGTTTAACTGAAACGCTCCATCATCTTACGCATTGTTATTCCCTGGTACTTCTTTCGTAGGTTGGGTAAATAAATTGCACACCAAAGCCCAAAGTAAAACCATGGACATCAGTGCACACTGATACTCGCTTCACATATCAGATAAAAGCTCTGACTGCAGCCTACATAGAAAAAAAACTTGGTCAATGTTGGTAATATTAACTAGTCCTACCCCCAAAAATTGAAGACCTCTGAGTTATATATAATCAATACCAGCATATGGCATTTTTAATGAATTTAAGACATTTTGAGGCTTAATTTTAGATACATGAATTTAAGACTTTATAAGACTTTTCAAGGATGTGCAGACACCCTGGTTTAAAAACCAAGTCATAGGTAATTTTTGTTGTATAGAAAGTCTTGAAATCAAATGGATATGTTGCAAGCTCAAAGAGCAAATTAAAAATCCTTCAGAAACTTAATATGTGCTCACCTTATAGTTGATCTGCATGACCTGAATGAAGACAGAGAGGGGCAGGCAGAGGAGCACATCACTGACCATTGCCCACCCAGGACCATACTCTTTGTGAACACGTAAAGGAGGCACGAATCTCCTCCATGAGTCTTCATCAGCGTACGCTAAAACACAAAGATAATAAAAGGTGGTTCAATATATATATATATATATATATATATATATATATATATATATATATATATATATATATATATATATATATATATATATATATATATATGTCCTTTTAATGTAAATGATCCATGTGAACCTACAAAGGCCAGAAAGTCACAAAGCACAGCGATTCATAACATGATCCTGAAACCATGAGGCCATATGGAAAAATTTCAGTCTGGGTTCCGAACTCGACACAGCACTAAGTCTGCACTGCTTTAAGTTCACAATGACATAGCTATGTCTGTTGATGCCAAACGTCCTGTTGTCCTGGTGCTGCTTGACTTAACGGTGGCTTTTGATACAGTCTACCATCCTATTCTCTTGTCCCGCCTGAATAACTTCGCTGGCATCCGTGGAACTACACTCAAGTGGGTTTGAGCCTTACCTGACCAACAGGACTTTCTCTGGGACGATCGGCGACTTGTCCTCCTCTGTTGCCTCTTTGTCTTGAGGAGTTCCCCAGGGCTTCATTTTGGGCCCTTTGCTATTTTCTCTTTACATGTTGCCACTGGGGTCAATTATAGCGAGGCATAATTTAACATTTCACTGCTACGCCGATGATCTCCAGTTGTATTTACCTTTGTTTCCAGACAAAAGTGGTGCCCTTCAGTCTCTGACTAACTGCATCAGTGATATCAAGTCGTGGCTGGGGAAAAGTTTCCTCCATTTAAATGAGGACAAGACTGACTATGTTTCATTTGGTGATAATGTTCTTGTGGACTCAGATCCTCTGTTCTTAAAGCTAAAACCGTTTGTAAAGAATCTTGGCGTCATTTTTGACAGCGGTTTTACTTTTACCAAACAGATAGACAATGTGGCCAGGACAAGTTTTTATCAACTACGTCTTTTATCCAAAGTAAAGCCTTTTTTAAATCGAGCCGACCTTGAAAGGACCATTCATGCTTTTATGAGCTCAAGCATGGATTATTGTAATGCTCTTTATGTCTGTGTTTCCCAGTCTGCCCTTAGCCACCTTCAGTTGGTGCAAAATGCGGCAGCAAGGCACCATCACATCACCCCAGTCCTCCTTTCCCCCCACTGGCTTCCAGTCTCTGCCAGGATAGATTTTAAAATTTTACTTTTTGTTTTTAAAGCGCTAAAACAGACTTGCACCTATTTATTTGACTGAGCTCCTCTCTGTTCGAAACCCCAACCCCAACCCCCAAGTTGCGGTCTTCTCATCAGCTACTCCTAGAAGTTCCTCAGACCAGGTATGAGCACTGGGGTGATCGATCTTTTTCAGTCGCTGGACCCAGACTCTGGAACAAACTCCCCCCTGGACATACGCACCATTACTGACTTTGGTCTTTTTAAAGTCCGGCTTACAACATATTTGTTCAGACTGGCTTTTAATACACAATAATGTGGTGACATGTTATTTTATTTTGTCTTGTTTTATCAGTTTTTATCTGGTTTTATTTTCCTGACGTGTTCCATTGTTGCTTTCTTTTAATTTGCTTTTATTTCTTATTTTACTATTTATTTTATCTGGAAAGTACTTTGGTCACTTCAAGTGTTGTAATGTGCTCTAAATTTTGATTGATTGATTGATTGATGAGGAACAAAGTGGAAGTTTCTTCAAAACTGTCACAGCAGGAGGCTTCCCTACCTGTCATGCTCTTTTGGGAGGCACAAGGCGCTGATTTATCCTGCTCTTCTTCTTCTTCGTCCCCTGATGACATCGCATCCAACTTTGACGCAGAGGAATCTGCGGTTTGTGGATCTGCAGACTTTTCAGATGTGTTTGCAGGTGTCTGCACATTTGGCGGAGAGTCAGGGGCGTCATGTCTTTGTGGGTGCCCATATATCAAGTACCAGAGGAAGTTGTGAATAACACGAAAGCGATGCATCTTAGGCTGAAAGCCAAGGCTCCTCCCCAATCCTCGAACTACAGAAAGAGAAACAAAAGGAGGCACTAAAATCAAAATAACAGACATAAATACTCCCATTATGCAGCTCCTCAAACATAGTGTGAAACAGAACCTGTGGTGGGTTTGAAGTCCTTGTCTTCACATTTCTGTCTGTCTTTTTCCTGTTTGGCCTTTTCTTCAACTTGCTGCTGACTGAGGGTCAATGGGAGAAGAATGACGACAACTGAACAAAAGTTTAACCACAGAGCTACATGCAAGAAACATCACTCCTTTTATTAAACATTTAACACAGAAAACTGTTTTGGTTGATTTCAAAAGATGTCATTACTTTGTTTGTCTTCAGTTCAAAAGTTTACAAACTGCACTGTCTGCAGCTGTATGAGCATCACAGGTGAGCAGATTTGGGCCACAATAAAACTGGTTAAAAGTTAGAAAGGGTAATAATGGTATCACTTAATAAAGTTATGTGTTATTTTAGGTTATTTAGTCATCACAACAGTATTGGGTGATTTTTTTTCTCTCTGCATTTGTATCTTCAAAAGTTTCCAAGGCTGGGATCCTCATGGGTGCTGATATCAATTTTTTTAGACATGTTTCCTTTTCTCTAAAAAAATATTCTGATGTATTTATTTTGTACTCACCGCACTGCTGCGCAAGAGCTGGAGATCTTGAAGCGGACCTGTTCGATGACTCGTTTCACTACGTCATCGCTGGGCTGAACAGACGGATGAACAAACATCTCCACCTGCATGTAAACAAACATCAGACAGGGTTCATGTTACAGCTTATGTCTGATCTCTTATTACATCAACACGTTTGTTATAACTGCATCTTTATTTAATGAAGTCTGTGTTTCATCTGGATCATTTACTTTCTAGCAATGACTATAAATCATAGGATGATCACGAATCCAAATATCATTAGTTATTTATTATTTAAAGTTTTTAGAATTTGTATTCTGATTTGTTTGTCTTCTAACAAAAACAACCTTTTTATTCTCAAGCCTTCTTTGAAAGTTCTTGTCCGGCTTACCAACAGTTTCTTTACAGGGATTTTCTGGCAAAGCAAAAAACCTCCAACATTATCACAAAGTTGGAAATGTAACTTGACAACAAAGTGTGAATTGTGCATTTACATTCTTAGTGATGCCGTCCTGCACAACAGTGGTCTTTAATATCTTGATCAAGCCTTGTCTGGACAGACTTTGAGTGAGACGCAAAATTGTCTTCTTGCAACACCTGGTCCTACAGTTCTGCCTTTCATCTTCGTTGATCATCTTCTGAAGCCTGTAGAGGACATCACTGTGTTCAATATTTCTTGCTCTTTTTCACTTTGCATTTCATTCAACTCTGAGTAGCGAAAAAACAAACTTACGGGAAAGTACCCTCGATGACTTTGGCGTCGCGAACAGCTTCAACAATCAGGTTTTTCCTCCTCAGCAGCCGGTACGTCTCATGACCACCCTCTGGAGATCTCTTGGATCTTTTGAATGTGTCATCTCTGGGCGTCTAAAAGAAGTGGATTGAATTTTTAGTTTCACTGCCTGATGTCAATCTGAATTAAACACTGGAAACCACAAATCAGACTGACCTTCAGCTCTTTAATAACCTCAGAGTTGCTTTCTTCTGGATTATCATCTGCATTCAGTGTCTCAGTCTGAGGCAAAGAGCTGGTTGGACTTAAACTGGATCCTCCCTCCTCCTCCTCCCTCTCGACTTCCCCTGATTCTGATGGTAAGATGAAAGGAAATATATACATAATAAATCAGGATGGTAGATACTCAAAAAACAAACATAATCATTATCATGTATGGTATGAAAAAAAATCCAAGAAATAAGAATATAATCTCTTGAAAGTTACTTTTTGGGCTGTGCTGTGATTAGAGGACAGGGCAGTGGATACATCTCACTGTCTGGTATACACAACAAACTTTCCTCTCTAGCAGTGTCTTGTTCACCCAACAAAGACCACCAATGTCCTTCTGAGCTTTTCTGTTTCAAAGCCCAATGAAAGTTCATGTGTGGGTGAGTTGCGCTCTGCCGTCACGTTAGAAATGAGACAACAGAGTGCATCCCTTTCACACAAGTAAACAGACCTCATTGATCATTGAGCATCATTGATGAAATTTAATCTTTTGTTTTGTCATTTATCTCATTTAAAGGCCATTTGAAGGCTTAGTAAGTAATACTGAGTAGGGCTGAACAATTTTTGAAAATAATATGATTGTGATTTTTTTGGACCAATTTTGAGGTTGCAGTTTTGCATGCAAGTTTATTATTATTTATTTATTTATTATTTCATACATTCTTTTATAATTTATTAATTAATTAATTTATTCATTTATTCTTCAATAGATTCTCATATAATTTATTCATTTATTTATTAATTTATTCATTTTTTATAGATTTATTTTTGTAATTTGGCACTCTCACTTCTCCATAGGGGGGGCATTTACCTCCTGCATTATTCACTTTTCACAAGCACTCAGTCATTCTAAAGTACAACCAACAGGACAAAGTATACTGTCAACAAATAAACAATTCTTTCCCACAATTTTTAACTGAAAAAGAAAAAGGAACACTGAAATTTCACTGACCTCCAGTTAGTGCTGCACGATTTGGGGAAAAGGTGCGATTTGCAATTACGTGGACAATATTGCGATTGCGATTGTGCTTGCGAGTTAATAAAACAAGTTGTGCCATGATGAGTCTACAGACTTGCTTGGTAATCATGGAGAAAAATCTGAATTGCATGTGCTGACATTGCGATTGCGATAACCTCTTTTGCGATTACGTAATTGCATGTGCTGACATTGCGATTGCGATAATCGTGCAGCCCTACCTCCAGTTGTCAATAAGAGTAAAAAATTATACAGAGCAAAGTCAACAAAGGGTATAATGGAAGAAGATTAGGGCCACTGAAAAAAAAATAAAATAATGAACCATACAAATTTTAGAATTCTGACTTTTTACTCAGAAAAAAAAGTAATAAAAAAATTTGAACATTTATTTGTACTTTTTTCATCTTTCAGTGGCCCTAATCCTCTTCTGTAGGATATAGCTCTGCCAGCCACAATCATTCTATTGTGGATCTCTGTAGTTCACAGGTTTTTGCCAGAAAGAAAACAGCAGATTGACTTTTGCTAGTTTTGAGGAAGAATGAGTACAAGTTACTGTGTTTCCTCCAGGTCTCTGAACATGAAACCCTTTTTAAAAAACTTTTAATTGCAGCCTTTGCGATTTGAAAATTGCATTATATCATATTGCGGTGTTGGTTTCAATTCAATTAACTGTTCAGCCCTAATATTGAGATATTCTGATCTTTAAATATTTGTCTGTTTATAATCCTCAGTTTAAACTGAGATTACCAGTGCCACGCGCCAAAACGGGAAACGGAGTCTGTATCCAGGAAAACATGAGCAATTCCTGATAGTCCTCACTGTGTCCTTCACATGTCTGATTTAAGTTGGAATAACAAGCCAGCCAAATTGTTTCACAAGTCATTGTAAAATGTATTATGGTTTAACCTCTTAGCCATCCCCTCAAAAATGCCAAAAACACCTTTAAATGGCATACCCAAATTAAATAAGGTGCTGTTCTTGAACCCTCAGGGGTACATACAAATTTTAACTTCAGCAGTCAGTCTTACTGTAACTAGTATGGAGTTACTGAAGTAAGAACACAGGATATAAATGTTTTTGTCCTCGTCTGATTTGTTGAGATTTAAAACACTGTTCATAATCTACAAGAGTCTGTTTTCAAATCAAAGTCAACAAATTCAGAAGGAAACATATTTTTTGCGATAAGGTTGTAATTACTTGCATCTTGTGGGAGGGGCTACAGGGGTTTGAGGGGGAGCTAACGTCTCTTGAATCTGTCTTGGTTTGGCTGCCCCAAAGGTAACTGCTCAGCCTTACTGTGTGCTAATGTGGAACTCACAAAGACAATTTTTTAAAAATTTTACTTCAGGATGCAGGCCACAAATGATTTCCATAATCAATAAATTGTTTGATTGTGCCTTTTTGTGAGTTTAAAGAATAAACTGTTAGTAATGTGTTGGTACTGAAAAGTTGTTTCACAGAGGAAAGAAAAAGAAAACCCCCACAAATTATTTTTTTGCAGGAAAAGTTGAAGTGGTTCCCTCTAGTTACCTGCTCTGGAGCTGGAAGCTGGTGTTGGGGGTTTACTGAAGTTTGGGGTTTCACCTGAGTGATGTTGTAAAAGATATTAGAAAGTGTGAACATTAAAAGCTTCAACACTTTGATTTTGACATTTGACTTTGACTTTTAAAGCAACACATGTAGCTAAATGTGTGACTCACTTTCAGCTGTTGCAGGTTGAACAGCCGGCTGTGTCTCTTTGGGCATTGCATCATTCTTCCCTGTCGCCTCTTCTGTTGCATTTTCTGCCACTCCATTATCCTTTGCATCTCCCTTTCTGCCTCTGCCAGCTCTCTGAGTCTTCCGTTTTGCAGGGGCTTTACTTTTTGCCTCTGCTCGGGACTTTGAGCTGGATGCAGCTGCAGGAGTGGGTGAGGTAGAAGAGGAGAGAAGCTTGTTCCGTTCTTGCTCCTCAGCGAAGCGTTGGATTTGATCACTCACATCCACAGACCTGTCGCGGAGAAGTTAACAGAATAATTAGGTTAGAATTGTTTGGTTTAATAAAGTGTTTTGATGATGAAATGGTTTTAAATAATTAACTTGTGGATACAAACCTGTGACTGATATATTTTGTCGTCCTTTGCCGACCCTCATCCACCATGAAACCCTGCGGGGTGAAAGATATCACACACATTAAATTAATCCAAATCAGATACAGCATTAAAGAGTAACATGGGATGTGTTATATGTACTTCTGTGTCTCTTCCTTTTTTCCATTGTTATCCATCACACATAAAGATGCTATGGGGAGGATCTGTTTTAATTAGACTGCTTCGCCACCTTCTGGCCCGGAGTGTCACGCACACTATCATAATTTTCTTTTAGCAAGGCGTGCGTTTGTTTTGGAATTAAATGAAGATCAGATCATACCAACTTTTCTTTGTTGAAAACAACTTTTTACTGGGTACATCTTGCTGAGGTAAGGTATTTATCAGTAGTTACGTAGCACCACGGTTTAAAATATGATATCAAGCAAACGTAAAACTGTAATATTGGTGCTGATCATCTCATTTTAAAGTATGGATTACATATCAGGCATATAGAAGGGAGACTTTTTCAAGATTACTTAGAAACTCCTCACAGCCCCTTTGAGGGTTGCTGTAAAATCTGTTAAATTACAGTTGGTCCAAAAGCAGCGTTAGCAGCATTGAGAGGCAAACGTTTGAGCTCTGAGCTAAATACTAATGAGAACAAGTTAATGATTTAGGCCTCAGTAAGAGAATGTTGTTGTTTAGCACTTAATCATGCCAGTATTTGCATATCAGGATGAGGAAGTATTATACAGGAAATTGCTTTCAAGTTTAAAATGCCCATAATGAGAAAACGTAAGGAGTCTTGGTCTCACCTTTATCATGCCGGCTCTCTCCAGGGTTCGGACGATCATTCGAGATTCCAGTTTACCGATGTTCATCTTAAATGCAATAGTTGACTTTGGGATTCCATTTGCCCCAGATGATAGTACTGCAATAAGACATCAGAAAAAAAAGAATAAATAAATAATATAAACAGACGCAGTGAATGATACTAGAAGAGTATCAGAAACACTGTGGCCTCATTTAGAGCCTACAGTTAATTAAAAACATTGCAAAGACAACATATCAAGTTTCTAATTTAGTTTTATTTCAGCAACATTTTTTCTCAAAATCCTTTTTGATCACAAGCAAAGTAAGGGACATGTTTACCATTGGACTTCCTCTTGTTCTCTCTTAACAACACTAAATGTTAAGGACGGAAGAAAGCAATTTAAAAAGTTTTTTTTTTTCACCTCATTGCGAAGCATCCCTACAACTGTAGA
Source organism: Halichoeres trimaculatus (assembly GCF_033239565.1). Lineage (NCBI taxonomy): Eukaryota > Metazoa > Chordata > Actinopteri > Labriformes > Labridae > Halichoeres > Halichoeres trimaculatus. The sequence goes on along the minus strand of NW_027437180.1, from coordinate 20,541,162 downwards.
CTTGGGGTTGTAATAATGGGTCAACATGATGAGGACTACAGAGAATCTTTAACTTGTGTAAATTTCAGAGCCAATGGCCGAACCAAGTCAAAACATCTTGTTTCCCAAACATGCAGCGTCTCTGAAATCTGCTCCACAAGTGATGAAAGTCTTCAAACCCACCACATTGATACGCCTGTGACAGGATATCCATTTCCATGATTCGCCCCACCACATGAGCAGCTCTTCTCCCTCCAGACTCATCCTCATCATCCTCATCTTCATCATCGTCATCATCAGCGACGTTCCTTTTGGAGAATGGCTTTAACAGTTTTACACAGCGGACGAGCACTTTCTTCCCTGGTAATAGAGACAAATATAGTGCATCATTAAATTTTCATCAGTGACAGCTAGATGAATAGAAATATACTTTATTGATCCTGAGGAAAAATCAAGGCATTTAGTAGCAGATAAATCAGTTTAAGATATCATCAAAGTGAGGCTGATGTAAGTGACTTTATTTCCTCTTGGCACAGGGTTATATAGTACCTTTTTTGTTGATGCAGGGCCCAGCACCAGGGTCTAAGTCCTCTAGAGGATACATGCAGTACTCAGCCAACTTTGCAGATCGCATGTATTGAAACATGCGCTTAAAAGTACGATCATTTACATTCTGTGAGAAATAAAAGAATGATTAGTCACATTGATAACCATCTGCATCACAAACACAGGGAGCACGGGTAAACAAGCAACCAGCAGGGGTATACTCACGAGTTGTTGCCTGAGTGACATTACTGTTGTGAACTGACCAGGCATCTGCTGGAGGAGGTTTGACACGTACTCCATCAGTAGGTCATACTTATTCCTCCTGAAAAACACATGAAGTTGAGAGTGATTGTGTTAAATTCATTGTTGTGTTAATGTGTTGATGAAAGATTTGCCTTTTTTTATGTCTTCTTTGAAAAAAATACAACAATATATTGAGATAGGACATAAGGAAGAAAGAGCACTCGTAGCGTGAACAGACCTGTTTACATGGAAGCGTGAGAGCAGCAGTAGGACGGAGTGCTGCTGCTGCCCTGACTTTGCACGTGTGACGTAAGACTGCACAGTGATGAGTCCATTTCTGACAAGAGACTTTCTCAAGTAGTGCGCTTTTCGAGCATCAATCCTGTTGAAACACCACAGTGGCTGTTATTGAAAGAAAGTTCAAGATGATTGGACGCAGCACAACACTGAGCTTAGAGTGCAAAATCATTCCTACTTGAAAGAGCATCTGTGCAGATCTCTCTGCAGCTCTCCCTGCCATCGAGAGCGGCCAATTCGCTCCAACACGCAGTAAGAGTCATCAGTGAGTTTCAGATCGGGGTCGCTCTCAGAGCCAATCAGGGTCCTAAACCGTAGCACCTGAGACGCCACGACAACAAGCTTTCGGCCATATCTGAAAAGGTATGGTAGAGACAGAGAGGAGCCAAATGTGAACACAATATCTCACTATATCTGAAAAGCCTCAAAGATTTGTAAGTTCTGGTAAAAATCAATAGAAAAAATGACTGTTTTTTGTTGTGATTCAGATAAAACCTCACTTGTTCTGGCTTCACACTGCAGAATGAACTGAGCTCAATTTAACTTGTACATTTAAACCAAACTCAGGGGCAACTGTATTTAATTCTTTGAAGCCAAACATTTTTTTGGAATAAAAGACAAAGAACGTCTTCCAAGTCCATCTGCCTGTTAAACTCTGAATTTCTGTGACAGGGATGGTTGAGCACCCTGATAGAGCAGACAAACCTTTCCACAGCCTCCTGTAGGGTGAGTGTTGGAGTGAAGGACTTAGAGCGGATAAGCTTAGTGATGTCTTTCCTCTCTTTGAAGACTGCACACGAGCCCTGAATCCCATTCTTGTCATCGAGGATGATCTGGACAGGATAGCTGTTTTTCTGTGTGTCAGAAAACATCTCTGTTCTCTCAATGCCTGTTTCTGGGTCAACCTCTTTAAATCTGAAAATAAAAACACACACATTCCTGATATACCACTGAGCAAAAGTCAGATTTAAACCTAGTGAACGTGAAAAATATACTTCCAAAACCAAATCCAAAAGTAGGACATTCTTCAAAGGTAAAAGATCTCTGCATCAGGTGCATTTCTCAGTGTAGTTGTGAAAGTTGTATTTGATTTTCTTTATCTCAAAAAAACAGATTATATTGCGGTGAGCCTGTTTAGTATGAAGATTGGCGAGCTCACCTGTCAAACAGTTCGACATCTTCTCTCTCCTGTGGGAGCTCGAAAAACGTCAGGTCGCTGTTGCTACTAAGAGACTTCCACAGAAACTCTTTGGTGCAGTCGTCGAGCTGAAGGGGAAACTTGGGCTGTCTGGCTTGAAGTCGTATCCATAAAGAGGGGATAGTTATCCCGTCCAACCCCTCCAAAGCAACTTCATCCACAACCGCACTTAATGCATCCATAGCGTGGCTGTCGCTGTCAGCTTGCTACCGAGCTACTGACATGATGGCAACACTGTTTACTGTCAGCAGAGTGAGTTCATTTTTCTGTTAAAGTCACGGCGTAATGGGAAGAGGCTTACAGCGTACTTACATGGTCTCTGAACTGATGTATAGATACAAGTAAAAGAAGAAAGTAGTTAAATGGTGAACAACTGTCTTAGCCGACGAAGCTCTCAGCGCTGCATCTCTGTTTACGTGCTTGCGTCATGGTCAACTCTCTTCTTCTTCTTGGCGAACAAGTGGTCAGAACGCATTACCGCCACCTAGGGGAGTGTGGAGCGAAACAACTACATTTTGGGGAAAAATGATCTGCAATATGTAAAACTTAAAATAATATTAAAGTAAAATAAAATATATCCTCTAAAAATGTGGACACCCCCCCTTTCAGATGATGTGGACACCCCCCCTTTTAGATGTTCTTCATGGCGTCAGCCGAGAGTACATATAGGGTGACATCAGCTAAATTGGGCCACTTTTTGTTAGATAGCTTCAGGCACTTACAAAAAACAATGCATTCTATTAAAATGTGGTTTCGTGGCTAATAATGGTTGTTTTCTTTACATTTTCTGTTGAAATTATGCAGTAAATTTTTTTAGGCCCTACAGGTCTTGATAGGTCAGCTGTGCCAACTTTTTTACACAAGCAGAGTTCAGTTAAAATGAGCCAGCCCATCAGGTAAAATGGGACGCTTATCGGGTAAGTTGGGCCAGTCCAGCTGCAAAGGGATAGTCATTAATTTTTATTGTAAAACAACTATCAATGTGGCAACATAATTTATTACAACAATTTCATATTATCAGTACAATTAATTACATAGTAAATGATGAATAAATGAATGAATGAATAAACATCAACTAATATGCTCATTGCAAATAGCAATGTGAACTTTGGCATAAGACACATTGATAAAAACGCATTGATAAAAACAATAAAAACTGCAACCTACTTGGCCTTAAAATAGGATTTATGCAAAAAATGCTACTTAAAACATGAATTTAAACACATTCCTAATAGGTCATGAAGACAGATATTATGCATCAAAAATTTCATATATACAAGTTCTTTAAATTGAGTTATCCTCCTTATCATTTTTAGGCTGGATTTGAATCTTAGATCCTTCCACAATTACAACTACAGACCAATCAAATCTGTTGTTTCTTGTTAAGTACAGTTGTGTCAACCATTTTAAACCATTTGCTGTCATTAGCTCTTAAAATCAGAGGGGCTGGGACATCTAAAGCTTAAATGGCCCATTTTACCTGATGGTCAATTTTACCTGATGTCACCCTAAAATTAACAAACAACATGAGTTAACAGAATTAATCAGGTTTAAATGAATTAAAAACAATAAGAACAATAAAATATACAAATTTAGAACTATCCAAGCCAAAATAACAACAATGATAAGTCAACAGTTAAAATCATACAAAACAGCGACATTCAGGAATTGGGTAGTAAAGAATAATGAGCTATTTCTAAGATGTCTAGGCTGTGGGATAATAGTACTGAACTTCAGGTCAAGTTGCAAAATAAATTAACCTCCAATCATACCCAGTGTGATCCCAATTACAGATCAGTTCCCTAAGTCAGCTGGTTAAAGTCTACCTTGAAAAAAAACAACACAAAAATTAGATTTTTAAAACCCCTGTTTATGACCTGCCAGTCATCTACCAATTAGAGAAAACTCTTCATTTTACTGATAGACTCAAGATTGAACTGCTGCATCAGGGTTGGGCTGCACATGATCCCTAACAGATTAACTCATGTTTTAGCCTTCCTCGTGCTCTATCACTCTCCAATTTATCTTTCTTCTGCTCTTGTTGTTTTCCTGTCTGTCAGTTCCAAGAAGTCATTTTCAGCAGAGGAAAACAGATCTATCTTCTCCCTACTAAACTTTAAATATATTATTAAGTGAGACTTTTTTAAGATCACATAGAAGGTCCTCACAGTTCCTTTAACTCACTCCATCAAGATCAACATACCTGTGCATCCCTGTTTAGAAACTCTGAGACTGAGCCACTGGCTGGGCTACAGCTGATGTGCTGACTAGAAAAAAAATAAAAGAAATTACCAACCCAGATAATGAAATTTCACTGTTTCCTTATTTCTGAGCTCACTGACTCTTATGATGTTTAATGGGCCGGGATCATCCCCCTTGCCATTATGTGTTGTCCAAATTTGATGGACATAAGGTGCTCTCACTGTGCACTTCTTAGGAGTTGTTTGTTTGGTTTGGCTCTGCTGGACCAGTGCTTGACAATTAAATGAACTTACTGATCTGATACAACAGATTACAGTCGGACTATTTTTAAGAATTCATCAGTAACATTTCCTTATATTTTACTAAACCTGTTTTTACTTGATACATTTTTGGTTTCTTTCCATTTTATGACATATACAAACCTCAGTCATCCTGTGTCAGCTGCATCATCCTTGATTTTGTTAGTTTTTTATGTGAAATGTTTGTAATGGTCTGACTGTATGTTATGAAAGCAATATAAAACACTTTGCTGTATCTGGAGTGCTGTGATAACTGTTTCAGATCCTGTACCATTCCCTTACTGGACAGAAGATGGCAACATAGAGCTGTGAACAAAGAGGGAAGCTTTATTTGACCAGCTAACTTGATTTGGTTATAAAACAGACTCTAATTGAATATGTGCTTAGAGTAATCAACATTAAAGTTGATAGGCTTAGGGTTCAAAGAGGCAGGATAGCTTTTTCTTGGTAACACTTGAATTAATGCCATGATCAAAAGAGAAGTGCTGTAATTAAACCATTACCTTTAAAGACTTTGTAGAAATTTACAACAAATGGCTGTAGATGTCATGTAAACTGAAATATGATAATTGTTAAAGCAAGAAAAAGAAACATTACAAAACAAAACAGTGTTTGTGAAGAAAACAAAACTGATACAACATTTTTGTACTTTGGGCATATTCTGTTATTGATGAATGCCTGGTAATTCACAAAATATTTTCTAATGAATACAAAGCAGACACATAGTCCATTGACGTCACACATGGATGATATTGAGCAGATAGTGTGTCATGTCTCTAGTTATGTCTCTCGTTCTTTAACAGAGCAAACACGCTGAATGGATGTTAGTGTGTGTGACCTGATGAAAGAGAAGCTCTCTGGATTCCCCCGCCTACCTCCATGCCATCTCTCACTCACTCCATTGCCATGGACCTGCAAAACAGCACCCCAGCTGTGTGCGTCTGAGAGGAATGCAGTCCTAGAAGAGGCTGACATTTGCCACACATTTTATCACAGCACTTCGACACAGAGTTGATGATCAGGTTTAAATTCACATGTGAACAGTGACAGGTAAAATGTCAAAATATTCAGGATATTTGACTCAATGCATGGGACCTCTTCTCTGGTCATTCTTAGCTCTTTAATCCCACAGGCCATGGCGATGGAGGGTATGAGGTCATGTCACCACATCAGTAGGAGGTGGAGCAAGGGTGTCAATCTTCACCCAACTACTTGTGTTTCTTATCCTCAACTTCTAGACACACACTTGCTCACACAAAACTATGCCATGTTTTCACGTTCTGGGATCAGAGAAGGGTTTCAAGTCAAGTTGGATTTTCATCATTATAACATGAAAAGTAATGGAAGAATATGAGAACCTTTAATAACCACATTGAATAAGACTGGCACATTTGCAGTAAAGTGATCAATCAATGATTTACTTGTTGGATGACAGCCACAATGGTTCTTGTGTTCACACAGATCTTATGCAGGCTATAGAGAAAAAGTGAACACATTTTCAGTTCTGGAGAATTTGAGGGTAATGGCCTTTGATGACTAAATTCTAATTTCAGTCCTTGATTTAGGAGAAAAAAAAGTTATAATTATGAGAGATTCAGAATTCTAACATTTTTTTTTTATTCAAACCTCTTAGACTTTTTCCTTTTTCCTCCCTAACCTAGTTACCTGTCCTCTCCTTTAAGAGGTACAGGATGCCAACATAGAAAGTGTTATAACGTAACAGTTATTTGTCAGTCAGTAATTCAGAAAATGAGGTATGTTCGATACCACTTTTTTCAGACTGATACCAGTATGAGTACTTTGTTGTGAGTACTCACTGATCCCAATTACTGACACCACTAGTACTTTTGATACATAAAATTTTGATTAGCAGTGACAGATCATTTTGAGCAAAGACAGCCCCGTCTCTCTGCCACCAAGTCCAAAATGAAACACAAACAACTCTCTCTGAGTTTACCACTTGTCTTTAATAAATTAACAAATGTGCAAAATAAATATAAAAACTGTTAGAGTTTTAGTAATGTTTTAAAAATAAACTGAAGTCCAAAGTAAAACAGTTAGCTGTTACTGACGAGGAGGTCTTGCTTGATGCAAGATGTTGTTGCCTCGAGTATCAGCTGCTGATATCTGCAGCCTTCTTGAGTACCTGATACCTTGAAATAAGGCTGGTATTGATGCGATACTGATACCTGGTATCATTAGTCACTCATCCCAACTAAAAAGCTTTTCAAAATGAACTCCAGAGGCAGCATTTTTAAGTGAAGTATTTGACTCTTTGCATTATGAAAAAGGATAATTCATTGCAAATTTTGGCTGGCTTAAAAGTCATCTGTTGTAATTTTTTATTGTGACCTAAAGAGGGTGGACTGATTTCAGGGCCCCCTGTGAAACACAACCATCAACCTCAGTGGCATTTCCATGGCATAAATGAGAGAGAGGTGCAAAAAGAGTGAGAACATGAAGTTATTTTGGAAAAAGCTGTTCACAATAAATGTATGATCTCAGAGCTGGAGGAGGCCAAACGCCTCAAGTTCATGCTTCAGAAACACACAGCTGCTGATACAGAGTGTCTATCAACAGTAGAGAGAGGCAGCGAGCAGAAGTTAAACTGTGTCCTGGATGACACTCCACACTCCTCTCTGTTTTGGAGATATAGCAGCTGTTATGGTTACAGACTGAGCTTCTGAATTATGAATGGTCTCTCAGTATCTGTGTGTGTGTGTGTGTGTGTGTGTGTGTGTGTGTGTGTGTGTGTGTGTGTGTGTGTGTGTGTGTGTGTGTGTGTGTGTGTGTGTGTGTGTGTGTGTGTGTGTGCTTGCCTGGGGACAATCTGCAGTATCTGCTCAAAACATCAGATAACAAATATAGGGATAGAGCTGTCAAACCTTACTGGAAAGTTGATGTGAGGGATTTCCATGGCTGTAGAGGCTGTTTCAAGTTGATATTAAGATTTTTACTGTTAAGCAAATTTACTACAGTTTTTAGCTCACATGATTTATTGTAGAGATCAAATTCATGTTTTTAACTGTTAAATAATTAAGCAACTAAACTAAAACTAAAGTGGACATGTGTCAGGACAGTAGTAAAGGCTCCTCTCATTCAGGTGGATTCTTCATAAAATTAAATTAAGTGACTTTTTTTTTTTTCATTTAAGTTTCACACTTTTTAATGTAAGTTTTCTATTGTCAAAATATCTATTCAACCCGAGGCAGATGCTTTTCTAACCTTAGGCTAGCAGCACAACAGACTGTAAACAACACACAGTGATGGTCTGTACTAAAAATACCCCAAATAAGGCTAAGCTAACGAATAACCAAGACCGAGTAATGAATGATGTGAATTTTAAGGCTGCGCAGTGTAATGGGTAGTGCTGCAGCCTCACAGCAAGAGGGCCTCTGGTTAGATTCCCAGCTTGGCTGGTGGCGCCTTTCTGTGTGGAGTTTGCATGTTCTCCCCGTGCATGCCTGGGTTTTCTCCGGGTACTCCGGCTTCCCCCCCACAGTCCAAAAACATGCTCACCAGGTTAATTGAGCACTCTAAATTGTCCCTAGGTGTGAGTGTGTGAGTGAATGGTTGTCTGTGATTGTCCCTGTGATTGACAGGTGACCAGTCCAGGGTGTACCCTGCCTCTCGCCCAATGACAGCTGGGATAGGCTCCAGCCACCTGCGACCCTGAACAGGATAAGCGGTCAAGAAAATGGATGGATGGGTTATTAATGCAGCAGAGAGATAACAAAGCATGGTGTCCCAGGGTGTCTAACAGTGGTAAGCTCCAAAAGACTTTTTAAAACAGCAAATAGTCAAAGAAATGTACGTGTATGTAACCAAGAGCAAAACATCCATCAACAGATCTGTCATCATGCTGGGAGCCTTGAGCGTCTTCACAGATGCTCCTTGTGGTTGTTCTTTAACTGAGAACAATGGTCTAATGTGACAGCCCTTTCACTGGTGTTGTGGCTGCTGTTTTGTTTCCTTTCTGCCCTTTTAACTAGTTCTGGTTTCTCTTAATACAGGTTGCTGCTGCTGGGTAGAATACCATGGTCTGCAATGTTGTGCCAGATCACACAAAAAGTGAGCAAGCCCAAAATTCAGCTCAGACCAATTTATATAAACTAGTTCGCATTCATAATTCAGACACTAGCACACATTGACGGAGGCAGATTGAGAAAGGATTATTCCTGTAAGAGTTGACATTTCAATTTTTTTTTTTTTGGAAAATACTGAAGACTCAGTTTTCTTTGTTTTTATATGTATCTCTGTTTACGTCCTATCTTTGTTTTCAGCTTGCTATGAAGATAGTGTCCTAGGAATTCTGTCCCATCTCCATTGAAAACACGTCTGGCTGTCTCTTTAAATAATGTTAATAAAGGCTGAAAGACTCTATCAGAACATGTCACATGCCAAACATGTGGTTGAATTTGAAAATAAACATAAAAGATTGTGGGTTTATGTTCTTATAACTTTCCTGATTCTTTCCTTCCATCTTGTTATATACAAGTACTGCTCTGTGATCACTGTAATTGTATGTGAACTATTTGATCAGATACTGTATCCCAACAACTGCATGTAGGTGGTCCCCTCCTCTGTTAGATAACTTGTTGCTAATATGAGTCCAGTCTCCTGTGGGAGTACTTGGATTACACAGCTCTGTTCCAGCCTCTCTATCTTTCCCTTAATCACATCATTTTCATCGCGCTGCCTAAGCCAAGCATAAAATGCCAATCAACCAGCAATGACCTCATGTGATGAATCAGAACATCAAATTTCAGGAAACCAAGCGTGTGAAAGCAAACACTGTGAAAAATTGGAGCTTAAATTCATGGCCCGACGTTGGTGTTTGGCCTCTCTCAGTATGGTTGCTATGTATCATGGAGCTGTACCAACTGAAACTGGAACAACTGAAACTGATGGCCACGTATGTCGTGACATTGCAAGAGGGTTTGTGATGGCTGCCATCCCTGTTTTCCACTCAGACTCTGAAGCCTTGAGGTAGCTGGACACAAAATGGGTCAGTTTTGGACTTCACTGCTGAAGCCTTGAGATAATTCAATAATTATAGTGTCCAACCGATCCACAATAAATCACTATGAACTCAAAATGCAGAATTACAGGTTTCATAACTGGATGTAATTAAGAGCAAACATAATTTGCACTGACAACGAGGCACACATGTTCCCTGTGGCATCATAAAAGTGGTTTCAATCTCCACACAAGGCTTGCCTTCTTATGAGCAGGTTAATTTTTTCTAATGTGGGTCTTAGGGTTTTTTAAAACCTTGAATCAAAAAAAAAAAAAAAAAAAAAAAATCAGATTCAAAAGACAGGCAGGACCTAAATACTAAATAACTGTACTAAAATAAAAACCTAGCTTTAGTTTTAATGTGGGGCGTTAAGGTCAAGTACTTATCAATCAAAATATCAAGGCTTCTGTTGCTTGAATGAGAAACTGGGAACCCTGTGAAATGAAGATTGAAGGCAGGTTTAAGGGCTTCAGCTTAGTGTTAGAGAACAGCATGACCTTTGTCTTGTCAACATTTAAAATCAAGTTTTAAACCCTAAAAAATCTGCTAAACAGAGTCAAAAGCAAGTTGTAACTTTGCAAGAGATTGGTCTGGGGTGGGTACAGAGTCGTACATGACAGAGTCATCAGCATAAAAAAGGAAAATCTCCATTTGTAATGTCCTGATTAATACCACTGATATAAAGGATGACCAGGAGTGGCCCTTAAACCAATCCCTGAGGTGCTCCTTTTAAACAGATAGTGAGGCTGAGGTGTAACCATATTTATTCATTTTGACCATGTATGAGATCATTACCGTGCACCTGCTGGGAATTTCAAAACACTACACACAAATAGCACAACCACACACACGATATGCAGAACACCTCAGATACTGTGCAAAATGAAACACTCTATACTCAATTATAAAAACCACATTATGTTACTATATGAAACCCACACATTTCATAACGCTTAATTCTGTTTGAACCAGTTACACACTGCTGTGTTTTACTTCAAACACTTTTAACCTTTCTACCTCTCAGTGATTAGAGTGCTGTAAGTGAAGTACACAGAGTAAGTGCAAATATACAACATGGTAAGTTCACCAAACACAACACAAGATCAATGCTACAGACTATTAAACATATGTTTTATTTCTCTTCATATAACCAAAATCAGTTAACGTAGACAATCACAAAAAATATATTCTCCTCCTGCTTCAGGTCCTCTTCTACCTCTAGCTCCTGCTTGTCCTCCACGGACTCCCCCCTGTTATCCTCACTCTTCTTCCTTTGACTCCTTCAATTTTGGTTGAAAGCAGGTGAACTCACCTGCTGCATTTCAAAGTGCTCAACCCTGATTGGTGTGTCTACAATCAAGCAATCATGTGTTTACACATCAACAGGCTCATGGGTGTGTTGATTTGTCAATCAGTGCTTTGGAATTGCAAGGATGTGACATCATGATATACTTCTGTGTCTAATGTATACAACTGTGTTTAGTGTTTTTTTGCAAATCACTATGTGCATTGACTGACTTTCTGTTTATTATGGTGGAAATCTGGTCCAGTGTTTTGCTCCTTGAGTGTAAGGTGCTGATATTTTTTTTTCTATTCTTTTGTTTTTAGTGTTTATGCAATCATAACAAACTGTAAGAATGAATAGGTAAGAAAAAATATCTTTTGACTGAGGAAGAGTTATGCTTTGTGCTCCCACTCACTTCTAACTTCAATGGTGCTCAGTAGTCATTTCTTTTTTGTGTATTTTCTTGAAGTCAAGAATTGTAATACAACAATGCTACAGTAGGAAGCAAAGAAAATAGATTATATAACCACAGTGGCAACTCATCAGCTCCTTTTCCAGCATGTTTCCAAAGTGCAGTGGGGAGAAAGGCAGTCTTTGTGTGGTTCTATTAAGTCACTAATCTGCAGAGTCAACAGACAGAGGGTTTCTCTGCCCTGTGGTTCGGAGGCAGCCGTCCTGTTTGTTACGAAGGCTGCCACAGGACTACTCGTAAATGCCTCTGTGGTTTTGTCTTCCTCCCAAGCCCTGTGTGTGTGTGTGTGTGTGTGTGTGTGTGTGTGTGTGTGTGTGTGTGTGTGTGTGTGTGTGTGTGTGTGTGTGTGTGTGTGTGTGTGTGTGTGGAGCTGATGGATATCTGCCGCATCAAATGAGAGGTTCTCTCCAGTGGGAGTACTCTGGGGTTTTGGCCCTCAGCACATTCTTGCCCCCAGTTTACTGAGGCAGTATTGCTTTTTCACCAGAAACATCTGCAGTGGAGAGTGCTGCTGATGAGAGGGACAAAACAAAAAGGACATTAAAGTCAGAGGCTGGAAATCCAAAATATTGTGCTAGAAGTTATACAAGTTACAACAGCTGACGTTAGGCTGACACAAAGCTGCAGCATCAGTGAATTGTATCTTCTCATTCATAAATGTATCACTGATATCATTGTCTCATTCTCTTCTCTATAGCATCTCTGTTCAACAATTTTCCTTTACATATTAAATCAAATTGTGTTTTTTTTAAGACTTTAACCACCCAATCATGCTGCTGCTGATGCTTTTCATGTCACTCGCTTATGTTGTTTCCTTGCAGATCAGCTCCTCCCTGGTCAAATTTGGGATGTGAGGATGGAGAAACTCAGTTTTGGTCAAATGAGAAATTCTTCACCTCTGAAGCTTATCTGACTTTACATCTTTGTGGGATTGGTATGAGGGCACAAAGAAGTGTTGACAGTGGAGCATAATTACTGTGCTGTTGCAGACTCACCATCTAAAAGGAAAACTGTGTGCCTGTCTCAGCCTGGTACACACTGTCATTTCTGGCATATAGAAATAGACATGAACTGGTTTGGGTTGTGCATCAGGACAAACACACAGCAACAGAATGTCACCCACCCCATTGTTAATCTCTCTTTACTGGATCCCATTGGCAGCTCCAATCAAATTCAAAGCTCTTCTTCTGGCTTACAAAACAGTGACAAGAACGGCTCATGCCCACCTGGAGTTCCCCACCCAGGTCTGCACTCCTTCTTGCCTGCTGCGCTCTGCTTGTGCTTCCAATCCAGCTCGGCTCTGAATCTCTAGCCAGACTCTTCTCCTCTGTTGTGGTGGAATGCACTACCTAACTCCATACGATCCGCAGAGTCCCTTTCTACTTTTGAGAGATGTCTGAAAACTCATCTGTTCAGGGAACACTGAGGCACTTAAGCCTACCTGTTCTCTTTTTTTTCCTCAGGGGTAGAATGAGTCAGAAGATCTCTGACCCAGCTCTTAGTGAATTTTTAGCACTGATTATTGAAAGTGCTGAGGGTTGAATGACATTGTTAATTGATTGATTTTTAGTTGTGGTTAGCTGTGGCTACATTATTTTAGATGGGGGAAAAAGCACTTTTTCTTGCACTCGATGGCAGCACCTGTGGCCAAATAACTTGAAGCACTTTGTTGCACTAACTAAGGTTTTCCCTTCTGTCTAAATTCTAACTTGTGTTATATGCTGCTTTAAACAAAAGCATCTGCTAGACGATATTGTAGAATCGTAGAGTGTAAATGAAACTGCTTCCATGGGTAAATCAGTATTTTTTTATGTTTTATGGATGATCCCCTTTACACTGTTACCAGTTGTATAGGGATTTTATAACGCTAACCATTTTTCCTTAAGACTGAGAAAAAGAAAAAAGAAAAAAAAAAAGGGTTCATTCATGGACTACAATGGGATCTTTATTTATGGTTTATATGGAAACTATCTTAAAGCTTAGCAGCTCCATCCCTTGTTTCTGGTTTTATTACTCTATCACTCCACCAAACCCCATCCCTTGCTTAGTCTCTACCCTAAAGCCCCCTAAACTGTTCTGTGACGTCTTGTGGTGATTGTTTGGCCCTGTTGCTAGTTGGGTTTCCAGTTTGTGGGGGATTTTTGTGGTCGGCCAATTGGTGGTTTCCACAGGGGAAACATTTTCATATTAACTGATAAAAGCTCTCAATAAATGGAGGCATTGTAGTTTTTGTAGATTTTTAGTGTGTGTGTGTGCTGCCTGCTGGTGTGTACTCATACATAAAGGAGATGCATGGCATAAGGAACCATGTGCAGATCTGAAGGGGGCCACCCACTCAGAGACTGTGGACTGGGACGTTCCCAGCGCTCTTACCCAGGCCAAACTTAGCCCGGCAAAATTCTCTGTCCTGATCCTGGGAACATGCTGTACCTGCTCTAATGAACACTAATGTGCTTTCTTAAGCTGTTTTCACAAGGACTCCCGAGAGCACTTAGTTACGCACTTCATCAAATACTTTATAAAGTGCTATGTTTAGTAAAACCTTGTTGGCACCACATTTATTTTCTGCACCAGCCTGATTCATATTCCTGTGTTTTCACGTTATGTTGCTGCTGTACATCTTTCTTTTTCATAACTGAGATTATAAAGTGCTAACTTTATTCCTAACGCACTGTTTTTCCTCATAGTTCATTGGAGGAAGTCACAGGCTGAGTGTTGCATCACTTTCAACCAGTAGACAAATGCTCATGTTTTATAAGACCAAAAATCAATACTGAGTGATTTTAATGTGTCATACTTATGACATATCGAAACTAAATTCAGTCTGGATCGCTCTGCTCTGTCATGTCTTGTCAGTAACTTCAAGATACACCTTTTAACATCAGTCTTGTCTTTCATGTTTGTCATGTCTGTTTTATTTTGTAGTCGCAACTCTCCCCTTGTTTCAAGTTACGTCACCTCCTGCCCTGATGTTTTCCTGCTGTTGTGATAGTCATACCCGCTCCTCATTGTACCCATCTGTGTCCCTTTACCTCATGTTTTAAAATCTCTGTCTTCCCCTTGTCCTGGGCCAGATCATCTTGTCTCGAGAGTCCTTGTTGAGAACCCATGTCTAACATAGTCAAAAGCGTTTATTTGCCTTTTTGTCTTACAGCTGTGCTGTAATTTTGAGTTAGTTATCCATTATTTTCCCGGCTTTGCTGTGATTTTGAGTTATTTAGATATTCCAGTTTTTTGCCAGCTTAGCTGTGGCGTTCAGTTTTTGTGATTCCGCTTGTCTGATTACTTTTTTAATCCAGAGCCTTTTTTTGTGGGAACTGTCAAACATCTGGGTCTTCTCTACCAGTCTCTTTGTCATGGTCAATGAGAATCACTATTTGCATGCATTCATTTAATTGTACGTTTTGGTGGCTTGATTCTGGGGGCTCCCTGCCCTGCTCTTTGTGCTCATGTGGAATGCCAAAGTCTGAGGTAGGGTGGGCACACCTCCCTTCTTTTTCATTAACATTCATAAAAAGCCAGTGTTGCACACTTGGGCAAACAAACGATGTTCCAGGCGTGCATGGGTTTCAGAACAAACTTTTATCTTTGAACTCTCTAGAAATACAGACACACAGGCACAGAAATTCAAAGTGGCTGCATCCTGCATTTCTTTTCCTTTTAAATGATAGGACATCATGTGTACGACATCTGCACTCTCACACATGCGGCCTTTAGCATCGATTCCCATGGTTATTGACACTCACACACAACAACATTCAGCACACTCACACAGTAAATATTAAAGTAAGCTACAGGTGGTTAGGCTGAGCATCTTCTAGCAAGCAAACACGACAGGTGCGGCACTTCAAAGACAACTAATCAACTCACAAAACTTTGACGTAAATGACTTATTCACATGAACAGAAGTCTGGTTTCTCTCATACATATTCTTCATTCATGTCACTACATTTACCCACTGTTTCACTACATTTGCTCACCTGAAAATACAGAAACATAAGCACAGAAATTCAACGTGGCTGCATCCTGAATTTCATCCTGGTCTACTAAATGACACGCTTGTACCTGTTTACTCCAAAGACCCCTAAGCTGCCTCAAAACTGTTTGAGCCCTGCTTGTTTCATACCACACCAGTGCCTGAATATTCATCTCTCAACAGCTGAATTAAATACAATACAAAATAAAAACAAACATGGCACCAGGTAGAAAGAAAGAGCAGCAGCAAAGTCCCCCAGGGGTGCAGATTAGGGCGAGCACCAGTAACAACACATATGACATGGTTAAAATCAGACATGGCTTGAAGGAGGGGCTGTCAGGTTGCAGAGTGGTTTGCTGGGCAAACAGCAAGAGTAGCCAGACCCTAAAAATAATAATTTTAAAAAAAGGTTACAGTTCAAATGTAGTGTCAAATGTGTGTCCACGACAACTTGCAATCCAAAGAGCTCCATATATCATCAGTGCATCTTATAAAATAATTGAATGTCCTTTTTCAGTGTTCCTGAGCATATATCATGGATAGAAATTCAGACCCCCCCCCCCCACAGCGATTTACGATCTGGTGGCTGTATCCTTTATTTTTATAGCCTAAGGTATTGCTGGAGGGATCCACCCTCTCTAATTTGTAAAACTCAGCTCCTAATTTGCAACAGAGAGAGACCATTCCCATCACTCTGATGGTCCATTTCCAGGATATATCTATCTACTCCATCATCTCTCTACAAAAAAGAGTCTGGTTGCTCTGGCCTGGGGCTTAACGTCACCTGAACAAGGTCCAGCGTGTTGTTCTGACCCTCCTTCCCCTCTGGTGACAGTTGACCCATGCAGACCTGTGGCTCACCTGAGTGCGGCCTATGGGAGCAGGTCAGTGACCACCTGAGTGCTGACAGGATGTTATACAGGTTGATACCAGATTTGTTACACCTCATGGCAAAGAACAGAGCGAAACAGTTTGTGTAAACAGGAGTTCTTTAGCTTTTCTTTCTCTGTCTTCTCTTCTCTCCTCTTTTCCCACCCAAACAGGACCACTACAGCTCTATTTCATCTCTGCAGAGGTGTCAGACTCTGACAAATCCACTTGACTCTCAGATCAAATCGAGCCTGGCTCCATTAGTGAGGAAGGGATGAAAGACGTGGTATCGGGGGAGGGAGGTGGGAGGGAGAACACGGCTGACAACGCAAGCCTTTGCAGGGTGATACTTTCTCTGAGCTGTTTTGTCAACAGGTGAGGATGTGATTGCACACTTGACTTGTGTTGTTCCCTTCACTGCTCCCAAGACAATGTGAAGAATGGAAAATTAGCGAACAAGAAAAGGAGGTTGTAAGGCCAGCAGATGTGTTGATATGGCGACGCTTCCTCTGATGACAGTTTGAATTGTTTATGTGACAGTTCAGACAAAGTCATGCACATAATTCCTCTTGTTCATCCAAGTGAGGAAATGAGAACGACACTGAACATTTAGGGACTCCTCAGCTTTAATGCTGCAGCAAATAATGCCAACAGACTGACCTGTTCTCACCTCTAGTCCGCTGCAAACACCTCTACTTTTAAAGCTAAACACATACCCCATTTATCTCTCAGAGAGTTACACTGTGATCGTCTGGATATGATGACTCATATGGTTGGCTGTATGTGCAGCTAAGCTTTTCTAGGACTATTTTCCTTATTTCTATGATATTTGATTGTTGTGCAGAACATCTGCAGATGTGTGTTTCCTTTATCGATTTGAAGTATGAATGGTGTTCTTCACTTCAATCAACTGTTTTCAATGGTTGCCAAACTGGGCTTATCTCTATAGAAGTGCGACCCATCAATAAAACAGCTACTTCAATAAAATGACTCTTGGCGCCCTCATGCTCCAGTCGTTTAAGGCTGAAATTCTTGCATTTTTCTTCAGTCCACTAAGAAAAAACACAAATCACAAATCTGTGTAAAAAACAGTGTTTAACTTTTATCTTTGGCAGCAGAAGTTTGAAGGGTTAGTCTTCACATTCTTAAGCTTTTTCTTTGTGGTGACACAGTCCTTGGCAAACTTGCAGAAACATTTAGAGCAGAGATGAACTATGAATGACCTGGACTAAATCAGCTTTCTAAAGGAATGAGACAGAAATTCACCCAAATACAATCAAAAATATACTCCATAAATTCAATTACTTTGAACAACCTGAACATGGTAGCAGATGTTTAAAGAGGAAGCAAGGAATTACAGGGACAAACAAAGATAAAGAGTCACCCTCAAAGAAGAAGAAGATCATGAGTTAGAGCAAAGGATAGGAGGAGAGGGACATCACAGGGGTGAGGTCTGGATTCCCCAGTATTAAGACACCTTAAGACATGTGATTTTCTTTTTAACCTGGCTTAAAGAACGGCATGTTGCTATATGAACTGAGAGAACCCTGAATCCTTCATATGAGATTTTTACACCTGCAACTGAAAGATGGATTTTCAGAGTTGAAATGGCTGAACATTGGAATTTAACCTTGGCCTAAAACACTTATCTAAATGCAAAGTTGTAACATCAAAGAAATGTTGCATTCACTCAACATATGCTTTTCTTTATAAGGTCAGCGAACAGGCTTGCAGGTATTACCTGGCCTCTAAAGTCTGTTACTTTAGAGGACATGATAGATGTGGCCTTAGCTGCCTTTTTGAGGTGAAAGCATTACATATTCTTCAAATATCCACCTGCCGAATTCATGAGCAAACTACAGGAGAATGGTCATTTGTAAGTTAAACCCTCAGCTAAATGAAACATACATCAATTCTGAACTTCTGTCTCCACTGTCACTCTCTCTATGTACCAGAAAACCAGTTCTTGATGACTGTGGTCTATGGCCCTCAGGCAGCACTGCATAAAGCACAGACATAACTCTGCAGTGGAAATCATGGCATGAACTTAAAATCACTCTAAAAAGGCGTATTCTGTAAACATGGTTTATTACTGCCTCCATCGATCACGCATAGCTAGAACACTAGAACATCAGCTGGCCTTAACACCAACCTTTATCAGCTGACAGTAGACATGTGATCTCCTCATCTCAGGCTTTGGCATTGCTCATGGGCATGTGGAACAGGGCGGGGCTCCCAACAGAGAAACAGAGCCATATCATCATTGCACGGGACTGATGAATTCTTTTGGCGAGACTGGCTCCAACTGAAGTACGGTTAAAACTATACCATAAAAGAGGAACTCAAATCCAATTCAATAATATTCAGTATCCATGATGAACTACATGTCTCAACCCTTTCAGGTGACTTGGTACCTTTGCGTTATTAGTCTGTGCACATTTTGAACTTGTATACTGGTTCTTTACATATTTTTTGAGGTTGAATAATCTTGTACATACTTTCATTAATTATTATGTATCATGCATTCTTAGATTTTAAGTATTACCTCGACCAATGAGGTTATGTTTTTGGGAGTTTGTCTCATTGTCTGTCTGTCTGTTTGTTTGTCAGTGAACAACATAACTCAAAAAGTAACAAACAGATCTGGATAAAATTTTCAGGAAATGTTCAAACTGGAATAAGAAAGAAGTGATACAATTTTGGAGGTCACCGTTTGGATCCAGGACTTTTTTTTTTAAAGAATTCTTTATCATTGTGAGATAGGGTTGTTTCACCATATGTGTATATACAAGACAAGGTCACCATCATTTCTGACAGATGTTAAAGTATGATCCACATCCTGGCAATATTCAGGATACTAAGATCAGGAATATGACACATGTACTGGGTCATCATAATTTTCAACATTGTCAGGTAACAACTTATCGTAAAAACTTGCAACTAACAATAAATTATAGCAGACCCTCTGCTGACCGAGAGTGTAACATTAAAGTAGGACTAAAGTGTTGTGTCACAATCACAATATGCTTTTTAGAGGTCTGCGCTCTCTGAGTGCTTTTCTAGTTATATACTCTTTTTGTAACATTTGAAACTTTTTCTTTTGTATGCTTCTGTCACTTTCCCCTTTGTGGTATGAATAAAGGATTATCTTATGTTATCTAATCTTATCTCATCTGAGCTCATCTTATCTCGTCTGATTTTGTTTTAAACTGTTCTGTGGTCTGACAAAACAAAATTTGTCACTCCTTTTGGAAATTATGGATGCTGTGTCTTTGAAGATCTGAGGGACCATCTGGCTTGTTTTCAGCAAACAGACCATAAGCCTGTATCCATGGTGGCAACAGGAAACATGGGTGCTCATCACTTGGTTAGCTTACACATCTGAGAGGGGATCCACTTATCCCAACACAGATTTGTAATGTCAGTGTACATTCATCCCACACATGTGCTTCTATGCGTGAAGGTCAGAGACACCTGCACACCAAAAACCATCCAGCACTTTTGAACTCATCTCCTCTTCTGTCTGTACTGTCCCTCCTTCTCTTTTCTGCACCCTGCGGGCATGAACACACTTTATGACCGTTCCTCAGAAGTCTTCTGGCCCTAATCCTCACTTGGCTTAAGAAACAGAGAGACACTTTGCTACTGACTTTCCTGCTGTTTGATCCCACATATTGAGCTCCTCTGGTCAGCAGAGAGAAAAGAGGGAGCACGGTGGATGGGACAAAAAACAAAAACGTGATTACTGTAACTTTAATTCTGTAAAACCAAGATGTAAACTCATTGCCTGGGTGAATGGCTTTCATTTTGATGCCAGGGAGATTGATGTGAATCCCTGGATTCCTGTTTTGATACAGTTATTATCTATGGTACAGAGAGAGGGATGAAGAACAGAAGGAGTGGAGGAGTGATGATGATATGAATTCTTGTAGGGTAGGACAGCCATATCAAAGCCTGTGGGCAAATAGTGGAACTTTCAATATTCCTAAAGAGTGATATCCCAGCTCGGGAGAGAAGTAACTTTTTGATCTTGGCCCACAAGATGTTACAAATCAAAGAGAGGGGAGAGGGAGGCGGAAATAAGGCTTCATTTCTTTCTTGAAAATGTTTTGATGTCTTTGTTTGAAGCATGTCTGAAATTCTCTGGCAAATCTCACCGTGCCCGCAGAGAATCGTGAAACTGAGCGAGGACAGAGTTGTGATAAAAACCATGAGCATTAAAGGAAAATTCCCCTGTGTATGTGGGGTTGGACACTGGAGAGTGTTGAGTCCAGAAAAGACAATACCGAACCCCCTCTGGTGAGAGCATCTTGAAAGAATCCTGATCCCTGTGGAAGGCAAGCTGGCACCTGACGGACAGACAAAGCTGAGGTCAGGGGTTGTGAGTCAAAGGTCAGGAGCTGGTGCCTGATGTGGAGGCAGGAGAAAGAGCAGTGAATCACCTCAGTTCATTTTGTCTCCTTCTTATTAATGGTCTCGCGCTTTGGGAGGCAGGAGAGCAAGTGTTGCTTTCTTTAGGAGAAAAAAGATAAACGCAGCAGCTTGCAGCCTCAAAGATTCAAGTCACATGTTTCCCATCTCTGCCTGGTTTTCTGTCTTATCTTATGATTACAACATTTACCTTTGTTTTCACTTTTAGTTTTGATATTTTACAAGAATAGAATGTGCAACAAGTGTTTTCACAGTAGCGAAAACACTCAAAGTAGTCCAGCTGCTGCTCATAGAGCTGTCACTTAAGATGTTTCCACACATGAGCTTCAAACCCTTTCAGGACAGTCTGGTCCAGACATTTTGAGTCAGTCTTCAGTAATAGTGACTCCATATTTGTGAGTGTCCTGTGACAGAATAGAGACCTGTTCAGAGTAAATCCCACCTTACGCCCATTGACATCTGGGATAGGTTCCAACTCTCACAGCCCCCAAAAGGAAAAGTGGTTAAGAGTAGTCTGGTTAAAAGGATTTGGTCATGTTTTGGATTTTTCCGTCCTGATAACATTCACACATTTTCTAAGAGTGTTTGTGAAGCAGGACTACATACTTAACCAGGGTAACAAAACATCCTCTTTTGCCTGGACTTATCCTTCTTTTTGGTCGGGAAACTTTGTTTAGAGGTGGGGTGGGGAAGGGGATATTAGAAAAGCCCTGTCTCCACCAAGCGGTTCAGTTTGGTTCATCTCAGCACGGCACACATTTTACAGCATTTCCACTGACTTATCCCAGGACAGATCCCCAAACAACAGATGCGAGTCGTCCCACTTTTTGGCACCCTTCCATAGGGGTGCCAGACTAAACTGATCCTACTTCGGAAGGTGGAGCTACAACACTGCAGACCGTTGATTGGTCAAAAGAATCGTCACTTGTGCACACTGGCTGCATTTCTCCTGGTGGCACACAGTCTTCTCTGAAACAAAACTTGATTGCACTTTGTATAAAAGAGCCACATGCCGTCACAAAGAGGACAAAATGCTGGATGTCTTCCATCCCTACACTTTGTGTACTGTGTCGCGTTTTTCTTCTTCATGGATTTATCAGCAGGGTACACTGTGTCCCGCTGCTATGGCATCACACTATTATTTAACAGATGCGACTTTCGGCATTTGGCTTACACGCCGCCCACCACAAGGGGGCGCAGTTTGCTGTGGAAACGCAAACTTTTATTAATGTCTCAAATCTTAGTTAAACTTTAACTTTATTCATATTTTTGCACCAGATAAATATTTTTGGCCAATGGGCTACCTCTTTTTTCTTTCTATTTCAGTATGTTGTGAGGCATTAATTATGTTTATGTTATAGAAAACTTTCACTTCAAACAGAAATAATTTTTTTTAATACATGAATGGTTTATGAAGCAACTTTTTTGTCTTCAAGTATCCTTGGTACTTTTGTGCCTCTGAAAGACGGGGTAGGGTGTCCTCTTTTTGGGTTTTCAGAATGTGGTCACCCTAGACTTAACCTTGATTTATTAATTAGAACTAAGGCCGTTATGACAAGTTTTTTTTATAAATGTTTTTTTAAGCCTTAAGTTTGACTTATAGGAAAACTTTGTAAATGAAGCTGCACAGCCTGTGGCTAATTTTGGCTTGTGGCTAATTCATTAGCTGCTAATGGGCTTGTTAAACATCAGGCTTTAAGAGGAGACTCTGCCTGAAGTTCATTAACTCACAGAGGTTGGGAGGCAAAGCAGACACGTCACTTGTTTCACTCACTGCTGGCTCCCTGTATTCCCTTGTAGTTATCATGAACAAAGACATAAACTCAAGAAAGTAAAACTTTTCTTTAACATGTTACTTTTTAACTATGTTCTCCCCTTCTGTTAAGTTGCACATCTTAATATACGGAGACAGATCTGATTTGGAGAAAGCCTCCAGTGACTTCTTGCTAAACATTGGGTTGGTTTGACAGGTGCAACCCCAGAAACTTGTAGAAAAAGTCCGTTTTTATTGATTTTACATCTTTTTAACAGAACGGCATCATTAAACTGAAATCTGTGTCACATGTTTGTGTTGATAACAGCTGAACTTACGGAAAATCACTCTTGCTTTCTGAAAACGTGACGCAGGTTTTCGCTTCTCAAATGTTCTGAACACAGACGCTGAAATTAGAGAGTGGCAACAGCCTCTTAAATCCTCATTTAGAATTGTAAAAGATAGTTTACTGGTAATAAAGTTAAACGTTATTGAAGTGTTTGATGGCCAATTTTACAACTCCCTAAAATCAGCCTCCTCCATTTGCAAAAGTGACAGCGACACTTCACTGGCCTGTTTTTGGTGGTTTATTAAGTGAGATCCCTTTCTGTTGATTGGATGTCTTCAGCAGTCAGCTAAACACACAAGCAGAAGATCATATCAATCTGATTCCTGTGATGTTTTTGTACACGTTCAATGTGCGTCTTTGTAGGAAAGGAAAGAGGATAACACTAAAGATCATAATTTTTTATTTCACTTTTTAGAGGGACTGACAAGGCTATGCAGAGGAAAGAATATTCATTTCCATGTCAATTGTGTTGAAAATCATCAAACTGTCTGAGTCCTGAATACTTGGTGGACTCTGGGTTGAAGAATGTGTCTGTCCTCTCTCTGTTTATTTGATAATAAAATCAGATTTACAATCGGCCTAGTGGCCTCTGGCTACCTTTGTCCTACATCCTACTCTCAATGAGCCCCCTTTTCCACTGTCAACCCATTGAGTTCTTTCTTTTCTCTCTGTTTTAGTATCTTCTCAGGGTACTCCATAATTCAATGAATGAAAGGACTCCTTTGAGGAAAGAGCAGCCCGGAGAAAATTACCTCTCTGAGCCACATTTAGAATAGGAAAACAAATAGGAAACAATTGACAGGATTTCAAAAAGAAACACAAATACCATGTCTTTGGTGTTGGCACAATGAAACTGGATTAAATGCAGAATACTGCTGAGGTCTTATGGGAGCCCAGGTTGCTGCGGTGGTGGCATTACTGGACCTATGTCTCTCATCTTCCTCTTGATAATAGCCCAGAGATCCTCTCTGCATTTTAAGTCTGGCAAGTTTTCTGGCCAGTCAGTCACTTTGACATTATAGTCATTTCACCAGTTTGGCAGTGTGGGCAGGAACCAAGTTCTGCTGGGAAATTAATTCAGCATCTCCATGAGGGTTGACAGTGGTAAGGCATAAAGTTCTCTAAAAGTTCTTGACAGATGGCTGCTTTGATCCTGGACTTAAGAAGAAGAAAAAAAGTGGACCACCACCTACAGTTGTCAGTGACATGACCCCCCCAAACCATCACAGACTGTGGAAACTTTACAAATGAACCTCAAGACACTTGGATTCTGTGCCTCTCCACTCTTCTTCCAGACTCTGGGGCCTACAACGTTTCATCTGAAAACGCTGAAACGCAGTGGAAAAATCTGTGTTTACATGTAAACACAGGAACTGAAAACGCTGTAGTAAGCATGCCAGCCCTGTAGGTGGTACCATAACTGTCTTGGCCAGAGGCCGCTTTTGGGAGATCTCCACCAAAGAAGAGTTTAGCCGATCATCTGGTGTATTGGGCGATACTAAGTGCAAAAGTGGAGCAACAGATACACATTTTGTTGAAACACTGCCAGCAGATACAGTAGATTGAGCAGCACAAGGACAACACGATTGTAACAACGGTTCTGTTGTCCTGTTGTATGCGCTCATGAGGAGCGGAGTGTGATGTCAGCGTTTCCACTGAAAACGCCAGCCTATCGTTCACATGACAATGGTGTCGGCAGCGTTTCAGAAAAATCCCACTCTAGAGGCCGTTTTCAAAAGTTTGCGTTTTTGCTCGGCTGAAACACTGTTTCAATGTAAATGCGAGGCCGAAACGCAACAAAACTTTCACCCTTAAAACCATTGTCACGCAAATGACCCCTGGATTCTTGATTATTTTCCATGTTCAAATTTATTGTGATGAGTCTGTTTATTCATCGCCTGTGAACTCCACTTTGAAAATCTGGGAAAACCTTACTGACACTTGATACCGTTTTCAAAACGTGGCTTGCTGTTTGGAGTTACACAGTGTTTATCAGCAGCAACCATTCTCAGAAGGGGTGAGCACAATATTCTACTCTTCTCTTTCCAGGATAATGAGTGATGCTATAGTTGTCTTAATGAAAGACCTTAATAAAAGTTAACTTTTTTTTTCATCATTCATAATTGCTCTCTGGCTCACTTAAAGAGTGTCAAGCACATAGTTTTTCACGTTTCACTGTATAAATCAGGACTTTCTTTGAGTTGGACTTCAGAGCGCCACTTTCTCTTCAGACCTTTATTTTAAGCTCCCTCTTAACTTTGTGTCTCCCACTCACCATAATTCCCAAGATTATCATCTCTTGAGCCTCTCTGAGGTCAGAAATGGGCCTCAGTTCTGCGTGCAACCTCTTACTAATCCTCTTGTTACAGCGGCAAATGGATTTAATGTTTCTGGTACATTTTTCATTAAGGAGCGATTCACTCAAGAATGTGCAAGAAAGAGTTAAAATGGAGGAAATGCTGCCTCAACACAGGAGCAGGTTACCATCTTTTGCAAGACTTTAGTAACGTTTTTCTAAGGGGTGTAGACAAAAAGTACAAGAAACAACAATGGTTTTCACGATGCCCTTGATATATTCAACAAAGAGTGAACAGCTGTAGTATTTATCAACATATACATAAACATATAAGTATATATCTATATTCTGAGATCTGACTGATGTCTTTCAAGCATCTGCTTTTGCTCTCGTTTGGTTTCACAGCGGCTCTTAATGGCTTTGTAGTAAATTAGAACACAAGCACAGAGGGATTAAACAGAAGGGAACATGCTACACTGACATAAAAATAACTATGATAGAGAGACTTTGCTGACAGACACATGGCATCCAGATTAATCTCCACACACAGCCACTCTCCTGTAAAAAAAAAAAAAAGATTAAAGGAAAGTCACAGCTCTGAATAACCAAGATGTAACATCCAAGTTTTGATTGTCTGATTGTGTCAGCCACAGGCAGAGTGAAAGTACGCACACCTCCATCCACTTACAACCTCTCTGAGTCCATCATAAAGCCCTAAACTCCTCCCAGGCTCATTCCCCCTCTCTGCTCTATGTCCTGGCTTAGCTGCCTCCCCTTTGTGTCCCTCCAAACAACTAGCAGCAGGCCTTTTTGCTCAGCCGGGCCAAAGACAAAAGCGGAGCTGCAGGAGATGGAGACGATGTCGGGAGGAGGAGGAGGTTGAGTTTGTTAAGTGATTTGGAGTGGTTGACAGCAGGTCGGCTCTTTTTCTTCTGCTTGTGTTAAAAAGGGCTCATGACTTTGAAAAGGGCTGAGCTGAAGTCAATGAGTGAATAGCAGAGCAGGAGGTGTTGTTAGGAGGTGGAGGGTGTTTGAGGAATATTTGATAGCGATCAGGCAGCTGTTTCCCCTGAGGCTGCAGAGGGATGGAGACTGACAGCAGCCAGTGCACGCTGTATGCTTCATGAACAAACAAGCAGGGTCAAAACCATATGATGAAATAACAGGGATGGTGAGCAAACATTACTCTGAAAACTTGATCTGAGGCAACAAAAAAAACAGAGAGGAGCTCCATCTGGACTCAAACAGCGAGGTTCCTCTTTGGGACTGAGAAACACACAGAAGAGATAACAAGTAAAATATATTTACTGTATGTTTTAATAGACTTAGAAAAAATGTGAATTCATTCCTTCTTTCAAAACCAGCTGATTTAGATGAGGCTATCTGTGCCAAAATGATCCCTCATGCTCTGTGCAGGTGGTCTAGGATCCTTGTCATCATGTCAGAGCAGGGACTGGATCTTTCTTCTTCCTCAGGTATAAACATTATCAGCATAGATGCTCCATCTATAACAGGAATCAAGCTTATCTTTAGTGATTCAGATTATTTGCTTCACCAGGATCTTGCTATCTTGGCTCTCAAGCAGCTCCCCATCAAGGCATTGAGTAAAACAGCCGGTCCATAGAGTGATATGCCATGAAAATAAAAAGATTTTCATCCTTAAAAAAAAAAGAAAAAGAAAGAAAGAAAAGAGTTTCTTTGGAGTTTTTCCTGTTCTCTTTAAATTACCCTTGCAGTGTTTGAAATAAAACTCTTTTGTTGTTGTTCAACCAATTCCTAAAAAGTGTTAAATAAATCAGTAAGGCGTTGACAGTTTGGCTCACTCTCCTCAACTGTCTGTCTCTTCCCTGCTCATTCCCAGTCACTGAGAATAAATCTAACCTCAAAACAGGATCCAGTACCAGAACATCAGCCCTGACCGCGAGGCTGTAAATCTTCACCAAGCGAAGCCAAACCTCAGCGTTGTGCATCCCTACTGCGTCCAGCTGTCAACACTTAAAGACAGGGTCTGAAAGACAATACACCCTTGACTTTACATTGACGTTAACGAGGAAAACATCAATCTTAAAACACTTCCAGTTATGTTGTCAACAGCCAGTCAGATGAAGATTTCTGATCAACCACACTAACAGTAAGTCTTTGTCCCAGTTTTAGGAGGTCAGAAGTATGTGGTCATGTTAAAATGTCACTGCGTCAAAATAGGACACGTCTCGAGTCTTATTCATATCATCATATGACCAGAACATAACCTCCCTCTCTTATTTATTCATTTTTAAGTAGATCAAATCAGCTCATAAAAAAAAGTCATTCCTGCCATTAGCACCCTAGTTTCTGTTTCAATCCAATCCAATAGTTATAGCACCCTTTGATTGCACTCCCTCCCCGCCTTGTGGCCCAGAGTCTCCGCACACTGTCGTACATTACTTTTAGTGAGGCGCTTGTTTGTTTTGGAATTGAATAGAGATCAGATCGAAATAAGTTTTCTTTGTTCAAGGCAACTTTTGCTGGATTCAACTCGCCAAGGTAAGGTACTTATCAATGAAGTTACATAGCTCTATGGTTTGAAGTGCGATGTCAAACAGACGCTGGGGCAGCCGGCTATATGTGAGCCTGGTGCTCTGACGTATATGTAGGCTAATGTGGCAACAAGTAAACACTGTCAGTTTGTAAGTAGTCTGGCAGCCGTTTATATTTAGCGCAATGTAACCTCACTCTTCATTTTATTGATAGACTCTTGAGTCTGAACAGACCACTGCAGAATAACCGCTGCATGTGGGTTTGAATGGAGATTATCACTAACAGCTTAACCCCTGTGTTAAAGAGAGATACAGCCCGGGATAAAAGCTAGTTAGCCTAAAGCTCGGGCTGTATCATTGTCCTGTTTAGCTTTCTTCTGCTCTTCTGTCCTTTTTCCATCTGACAGTTAGGCTCCTGTGTCCACCATCATGAAATTAATCATAGAAATTGCTTTTAGCAGAGAAAAACACAGATCTCTGTGTTTTATCTTTTATCACTACTAAACTTCATCAGCTGGCGTGGTGTTGTCATAGAGACCTACAGGTGCTGTAGATCTATCTAGTCCTGGACAATCCGAACTGGGAGCTAAACAGAGGCCATTTAGAATAACCTGTAACCAGCAATATTGGCACTGATAATCCAATTTTAAAGCGTGGATTACAATCAGGCAAATATATAGAGGGAAGTCTCTTTCGAGATCACTTTCAAACTCATCACAGCCCCTTTAACGCTGTTTTTTTCACTGTGTTTTCTACATTTTTGGGTGTAACGTTGTCAGGTAAATGGGGCCTAAAACAAGCAGAGTACCTCCTCTTTACGGCTGAGCCAAGCCACCCATTAGAGGAAACGTTCTTCAGCCATCTTTGTCTGTATGGATCTTATTCATTTGGATACAACCCACAACTCACTGCGATAGCGGTGCTAGTACATTCCCCTCATTCCTGCTGACGCTAGGGGGAAGTACTACCTAACCAAAAGAGGTACTTCACAGTTTTCTGGCAGCGCTTGAACTCAGATTACTTTTTCTAAATTTATATTTGTGTGTATTCAGTCTCATGCCACTAGAGTAGTTGCATTAAAGTTCTTAAAACTGAGAAGCAACAAAACGTGGAGGCGTTCATGCAGAAAATCTACCTGACCAAAACTCAGATAAACTTTCAGCTTCTTAACCGCTGAGCACAGAAATAAGAAGGTTGGGAAATCTGATCTCAGATCAGAGAAGCTGAACAGAGTCCAACTTCCATCTGTTATATCAGGTTGTACTTGACCTGCAGAGCGTTCAGCATTTTAGCTAGCATGTTGTTAATCTGCTTAACTGAGCTTTAGAGAGATGGAGTTTCTCCCTCTCTCTGTTTCACACACACAAACCCTCTTTTATCCTTTATCACACACAAAGACACACTTTCACCATCACTGTTAGACACACACACACACACACACACACGCACACACGCACACACACACACACACACACACACACACACACACACACACACACACACACACACACACACACACACACACACACACACACACACACACACACACACACACACAATCTCCCTCCACTACATCCTGTGTGTTTTCATTTCCTCCCTATCACCTTTTAGGCCCTGATACAGAATCTTATCCCCATCTGTCTCTCCTTCCTCATTCATTCTTCTTAAAGCACACAGCTGCTTTTTAGTGCTTTGTATCCACAATGCACATGTTCACATGTTGGCTATTTAGCTCTAAGGGAAGCTTCAGTATAGCTTTTATATTACTGCTCAGTGTCTTCTTTGTATAGCTGAAACACACCAACTCAATAATGAAGCTTATGTATTTACACTGAGAATCCACTGTGGTAAATCTCCCGCCAATGTCTCCACACGGTTTACACCAACTCCTCCAAAAGCAACACGCCAGCAAAGCCAGTTACGCAAAGAGAGGGCAAACTCCCATGAAATCACCCAACCGTCTGTCTCGCCTACTTTTCAACACCACAACCAACAAACATTAGTTCTGTCCTCTGTTTGTTGTGTATTCAGTCAGCTGTTGAAGTGTGTCCCATTAAGAGTGCAACGTCTGTGACATAAAGAGCTGTTTGAGGATTCAAAGAAACCGCGGCGTAATAGTCGAGACAGCAGATTTGTAAGGTGCCAGCAGGGGTTGGAATCACACTGGTGGCTACAGGTTTTGGCTGAATGGTCTCAGGTTTGGCAAAGGAACAAAAACATCAAGTCGTCACCAAAAGGCTTACAGTCTCTTTTCAAGCCCGCTTTTAAATGCTTGGCTTCTTTTCACAAACCAAAAAATGTGTTACATAAGAAGTTTTTAACTACTGCAGGATGAAACAACGTACTGGTTCCTGAGTAAACATGCAAAAAGCTGTTAGTTTGAAAGGTTTTACGCAAAGCTAAATCATGAACACTGAAAATGACACCAGGATACAGCTGAGCACTGGAGTACATCTGATATTAAAATTCAGTATAAAGTATTTCATGCTTGTTGGGGAGGTAGAGTTTTGCAGCACCTTCATGTTGTTCACATCTCCCACTTAAATAAAGCATATCGTTATACACTCACCTGCCACTTTATTAGGTACACCGCTAGTACCGGGTAGGACCCCCTTTTGCCTTAAAAACTGCCTTAATCCTTTGTGGCATAGATTCAACAAGGTACTGGAAACATTATTCAGAGAGTTTGGTCCATATTGACATGATAGCATCACACAGTTGCTGCAGATTTGTCGGCTGAACATCCATGATGAGAATCTCCCGTTCCATCACATCCCAAAGGTGCTCCATTGGATTGAGATCTGGTGACTGTGGAGGCCATTTGAGTACAGTGAACTCATTGTTATGGTCAAGAAACCAGTCTGAGATGATTCCAGCTTTATGACATGGAGCGTTATCCTGCTGGAAGTAGCCATCAGAAGATGGGTACACTGTGGTCATAAAGGGAAGGGCATGGTCAGCAGCAGCTTGAACCGTTTATACCAGGCAGGATGGATCCATGTTTTCATGTTTTTAATGCTAAACTCTGACCCTACCGACCAAATGTGGCAGCAGAAACCCAGACTCATCATCACCAGG
The DNA here is from genome assembly GCF_033239565.1 of Halichoeres trimaculatus. NCBI lineage: Eukaryota > Metazoa > Chordata > Actinopteri > Labriformes > Labridae > Halichoeres > Halichoeres trimaculatus. The sequence continues at coordinate 20,510,352 of NW_027437180.1, read as the reverse complement.
CAATGTTTTTCCAATCTTCTATTGTCTAGTTTTGGTGAGCCTGTGTGAATTGTAGCCTCAGTTTCCTGTTCTTAGCTGACAGGAGGGTCACCTGGTGAGGTCTTCTGCTGCTGTAGCCCATCTGCCTCAAGGTTGGACGTGTTGTGCGTTCAGAGATGCTCTTCTGCAGACCTCGGTTGTAACCAGTGGTTATTTGAGTTACTGTTGCCTTTCTATCACCCCAACCCAGTCTGTCCATTCTCCTCTGACCTCTGGCATCAACAAGGCATTTTTGCCCCAGAACTGCCGCTCACTGGATATTTTCTCTTTTTTGGACCATTCTCTGTAAACCCTAGGGATGGTTGTGTGTGAAAATCCCAGTAGATCAGCAGTTTCAGAAATACTCAGACCAGCCTGTCTGGCACCAACAACCATGCCACTTTCAAAGTCACTTAGATCACCTTTCTTCCCCATTCTGATGCTCTGAACTGCAGGAGATTGTCTTGACCATGTTGGCATGCCTAAATGCATTGAGTTGCTGCCATGTAACTGGCTGATAAGAAATTTGCATTAACGAGCAGTTGGAAAGGTGTGCCTAATAAAGTATAAAAGTATAAATAATACATATATATATATATATATATATATATATATATATATATATATATATATATATATATATATATATATATATATATATATATATATATATATATATTTATATTTATATATTTATAAAAACAAAGTCTGTTTTAGTCTGAAAGAAGTTTTGCCATTTAGACTGAAATCCTGATGTTTAAGAAGATTAAATTACATCTAGTAGGCTACAAGTATACAGAGAAACTAGCATTAGCTTTAATGTGAGGTGCATTACTTGTTTGTAACAGGCAGATGTCAGGCCACAATGGGGACATTATTGTAGCAAAACTATATTCAAATGTGAGTAAAATGTCTTGCAACTGTATCTCAACCGGTGTGTGCGTCATTAGATTTGCAAACATGTAAAACGCTCTGTTAATGGACCTTGAAATGTGTGAATGTTAACAGGAATCTACGAGTGCGCATTCAAAATCTGTGTGCATGGAAACAATTTGTAAATGGGAAAAACTATCTCAAATTTTCAAATGTTATCAAATTTGCAAGTGTATTACAATCTGTAAACATCTAGACAGTCTGTAAATGGATATATCAATCTATCAATGTAAGAACATTTTTTGAACGTTTACACTGATATGTTTGATTCTGTTGATTCTAAATTTTATTTGCACCTTTCTGTTTAAATTTTGTAAAACCAATTAAAAAGTGAGCTTTGTTACAAGTGCGTAAGAAATGGAGAGATTTGTTTGATCAGCTGACTGATGTGTTTTGATTTGAGGTCACTTTCCTTTCCTTGCAAGTCATAAGGTGAAGTAACTACTGAAAGCTCCTTTTCTCCTCACCAGTTATATCTACATTTTCTGCTTGTGTTTTAAATAAAGTCATTCGGTCAAACAAACTTTGAACACTCTTATCGTTTTTCCACTGTTTTTTTCTCCTGTTTTCACGTCTATTCTTTCCACAAGCAGTTTTGTGTGTATATATGTGTGTGTGTGTAACTCTCAGTTACAAATTCACAGGGATTTCAGCTTCAGTATTATGATCCTCCAGATAATCTCTCCCACACACACGCACACACAGAAGCCTGTTCATTTTCTCTTTCAGGTTAAATTAAATCCTTCAGTTCCTCTCACAAGCACTTGGTGAAAACCTCCTGCCCTGAAAGGCTATTCTCTGACCACCACACTCACTGTTTTTATATAAATAGTTTATTAGTATCAGTAACATGTCAGGAGGCTTTTACTTCCATCCTTTCTTTATGCAGATAACATACCAGAAGTACAAACAGACAGTGATAAAAACAAGGGTTATAAAAATAAGAGGATATACGTGCATGTGTGTGTGGGTGTTTTGTCAAGTAAGAGTAAAAAAAAAAAAAAAACTAATCCCAGTCACGGTTTCTAGAAAGGATTCCACCCAGTAAATAATCTGGGTCGCTGAGTCGTTTACACAAGACGAAGATAATAAGTCCTCTGATATCCCAGAATCCACTTCAACCAGCATTATCAGCGTCCGTGTTGGGTAGTTTATTTCTCTCACTTTCAGTATAAACTGTTCGAAGTAAACGTCAGGTCCTTTAAAGTCAGCTCCCGTGCATTAAACTCCCAAAGGTTCAGATGTGATCCCATCAAACCCCAAGATCAGTCACTTGATGGCAGGTGATGAGGAGCTGAAGGTGCTTGTTGTTGTTGTTGTTGCTCTTCTGTGATGTTTTGTCCTCCTCTGCTCTTCTGTCAGTCTGACTCTCTTCACCTGATACCTGCTGGAAAAAGAGTCAGTGAAAATGTGGCCCCCAAGCAGCAAGAAGTGTTGAAAAATGAAGTTAATGTGTGACGTGAAAGAAGCGACAGTTCCTCATGTGTCGACGGAGGGTCTGTGTCAGAGCTCATATCAACATATCCACTCAGAGAGCAGCAGTAAACCTTGTTTGCACTAAACTTTAGCTTTGTTGAGAGAGATACAGAGCAACTATTGGAAATGAAAGCATTTCAGCCCTGGACTTTTATCTCTGTCACATACCCGGTTGGTGTGACCCATCTATTAGCAACTGGCTTCAGGTGACAAACCACAGAAGAGTCACTGTAAACTGCCTTCAAAAACTGATTTAATGTGTTTTTGTGGTTTTCTGTGGTTTTTCACCTGGTGTCACTTTTAAATGGGTCTCACCCGCCTAGGAGGTGTGATATGTTTCCAGAAGCTTCAGTCACTTCTGATGTTAAAAGTCATGAACTTCATTGTGATTACTCTCTTTTTTTCTGTCTTGTCTGCTTTTAGTCAGCACCGACTAACTTTTGAGGCAGGCGTACCGCTTGTTTCTTCATTTCTGGCAACTATGCTGGAGCAGCTGCTTTGCACAACTCATCAGTTTTGACTGTTTCGGGCCAAGAGTTCTGCATGATTGGGTCGATGTGACTGACAGGTGTGTAGACTGTTGGCCCCAACTCAACCTCTTTGTCTGAGTGTAAATAAGGAAGACGTGAATGAGAGTCAGCATTTTCAAAACAGCCACTGCCATAGGCTCCAAAATGCTTCTATAGAAACCAATGGGGTGATGTCACTCACTCTGCGTCCTTTTTACACTTCGAGGTGAAAATTCACTGTTGAGCAAGTTTATGTTCAGCAGAGAACAGGCAGTTTTATTGCAGGTGAAAAGAAAGATATGGAGTTCCCCTCCACCCTTTTCTGTGTTTTCGGAGGGGTGGAGGTGTGGGGTGTGGGGTTAAGTTGCCCTAAGGGGAGACAAACTCGAGGAGAAGGGAAATAACAGTAAATACCTCAGATCTCTTATCAGCTCTCTTGGTGTCAACAAACACATTCAGTTGAGAGCCCTCACATGAGGAATGAGTCTCACACACACACACACACACACACACACACACACACACACACACACACACACACACACACACACACACACACACACACACACACACACACACACACACACAGTCTACCCACCATTGTCTGTGTTTGGACTGCTGTGGCGTTTATTGTTGCACATGCACTCCAGGTGATCCTCCAGCTTTACCTGTACCTCCCTCAGCTTGGGTCGCCGTCGTACGTACTCCACCTTTGCCACCTGGAGACAGTCAGAGAGAGAAGGAACCAAAGGAGCAGAACATAAGACTTTTTTTGGACAAACTTTTGCTTTGCTTGATCTGAATAGTTAATTATGCCGACTACTCTAATAGAAACACATCACATCTCATCAGTCGTAGCTCTGAACTCAATCCAGACACAGCTGGTGAGTAAATCTGTGGATTTTCTCACCAGAAATTTAGTGTTCGCTTATTTTTAAATATCATTTAGCATTTCCAAAGACAAACAAGTAAGAGTGGATCTAGCAGTATTTCTCCTGCTCTAATATTAGCATGAAACACCAGACAGCTACAGTAATGACGCAGTGTAAAACATGGAGTAGTCAGATAAAAGGTAACTCAAAGATGCTGTGAGGAGGAGCTGTTTAATTTTGGACTGCAGCGCCACTTTCTGGCCTGGATTGTCATGCACACTGTCGTGAAGATGTAACTCAACAAAGTGTGTGTGTGCTTTTTTTGGAAAAGAATGGAAAACAGAAATTTTCGTTATTCAGGACTATTATTTAACGAAAACAACGCAACAAGGTTAATTGTTTTTCAAGATGCATCGTGCTCTTTTTTGATACATGACAACGAGCAAACTTTGTACCATAGTTTAGTAGCCGGTACTGGCAGCCCAGTGCTCTAAGATATGTCTCTAATGTGTAGTGTTAGTGAATCCTTGTTATGTCCTGCCAGTCACCTCCCAAGCAGAGCTGATGTAACCTCACTCTTCATTTTACTGACTGACTCTCTTGTTTGAACAGAACACTGCAGAATAACTGCTGACTGTGGGTTGGAATGGACATTATCACAAACAGCTTAGCCCCTGTGTTAGCCTTTAGCTTGGTCTGTAGTACTCTCCTGTTCAGCTCTCCTGCTCTTCTGTCCTTTTGTTGTCCGACAGTTAGGCTCCTGTGTCCACTATCACTATACAATTGATTGAAGAAATCGTTTTCAGCAGAGAAAAACAAAGATATCTCTTCTCAATAATAAAACTTTGTCAGTCAGCATCCTGGTCCTGGTCGACCAGGTTCAGTTCAGTACGGTTTGGTATGGTTTTGGTACATCTGTTAAATAATAGAGTGACACCATCGCAGCACGACACAGTGTACCCCGCTAATAAATCCAACAAAGAAGAAAAATGCGACACAGTAAACAATAAGCAACGATGGAAGACATCCAGCAACTTGTCTTCTGCAAACAAGGCAATCAAGCTTCGTTTCAGAGAAGACTGTGTGCTGCCAGGAGAAATGCAGCCAGTGTCGCACGGAGTCAGATAGTCAGCTTACATCAGCCGATAATTAAGGTGAAAAATGTCAAAATATAGGTGTGAATGGTAAACAGACAGCGACAGATACTGATTTGTTGACACTCATTGTGCTTATCAGGACATCCAGGATTAATTTGAATTAAATTCTTGTGCTCATTTTCCACAATTAACTTCCATAATTTAACAAAGGTTGTGACAACAAAAAGGTGAGTCTGCTCTAGTTTGATAAATGAGTTGTACCATGCCAAGAAAATCACAGAACCTTCAGTGAAGTGTAATTTGTTTTCTGTAAACACATGTTGCACATGCTAAAATGTCTGAGAGTGGAAACAGTAACAGAACTATCCTTTAATTAAACACTAATAAGCAGAAATGCATGAGCGTACATATCAACACACCTGGATTAGTGTAAACACTGTCACACCATTTGTTAATGCTCACATCAGAGACATGAAGCCAAGTCAGGGAGCTCCGGGTCAGATTGCAAAAGTCCCCCTGCTTCAAGTCTGAACAGAGTCAGAGCAGCCGAGCATAAACTTAAACAACAGCAGCTCAGGGGAGGTTTAGCTCAGGTGAGTCGCCAAGCTGCTGAAGCAACAAGGGGCTAGAACTGGATGAGGAAGTCTGACATCCTTAAAGGGGAGCATGTGTCTAAGAAAGAAGTCTCTGTACTTAAAATACATTTACATAGTTGTTGTTTTGAATTAAGTGTTGATGTTAACCCATGTTGCAAATGTACCCATATGCTCTTCTGGACATTATAGTAATTATTTCTGGACTTTCTGAAATGCAGAAACTAGAATTTTCATTCAAAGCTACCACACAGGTGTCATTGACTGGTATAATCAAAGTAAAAATGAGTATAAAAATCCTTCATGACTGTGTTATGTATAAATTTGGACTACCCTAATCAGTCTATCATTCCAGAAAGAAACTGCTTTTAAGAGCAACAGCAAACCTTTCAGAAATGCAGCTTGGCTAGTGGTTTGTGATAAAAGAGTCAGAGCTAAGACTTCGATCTCACGCTTTGGTTTTGTTTCCAGTTCAGAAAGCAAACAAAAACAACAAAATAGGTAATCAGACAACATTACATTTCCCTCCAAACACAGTTGCTATAGCAAATCATTTTCTCTGTGTGAACTTCATCTGGTCAGTCACCTCCTGACAACAGACCAACACACCACAGCTTCACCTGTTGAGCACATGTCTCTGTTTCACATTCTCAAACAAAACCAGAGCTTCTGACACTCCCTCATTTGAAGCAGCAGCTTTATCTTAAACTGAAAGAGCGATCTATTGCTTTCCAGCAGAGCTCAACAGGCTCTGGTTTAAATATGCCGACTCTCATCCTTCACTCTCACACTTGAGGTCATAACCTGACATAACCTCAGTGAGGTTAACGCACTAATGCTAATGTTATCTTTATATCTCTCTGTGTCTCGCACAAGGACACAACACTTAAACCTCAGCCCTGCTGTTTCCCCTGCGGCTGTGTGTGAACGCATTTTGCACTTGTGACTGTTTACCCTCTGAAGGCTGGATCTCAGCACATGTGAGTGACTTTACTTTTGATTTCCTCTGTAGGCAGATGAAGGCGAGTCCTTTCATCTTAGATCGGGTGTATCAGCAGGCCAAAGCACAGAAACTCATCCTCTCCTTATCTCCTTCAACCTTTTGCCTCTTAATCTTTGGCAACACACAAAAAATATTTTTATTTCCCATCTCATGATAATTTTTGTTTATTTACTTTTTTTCTCTGCATGGCCACAGTTCTATTTTAATGAGAGAAAAAGCCACTGTAGAAATGAAGTTGCAGGTCAAAGGCAAATGTGTTGATAGTGGAGCTAACGTTTGAATGTATTAGTCGTGTTATGGTAAACTTTGTTTCAAGGTGATGTTATGTCACAAAAAGCTGCATTCCCCGTGAATGATAAGGTAACTTTCTCTAACACTTAAACATCTCTATTGGGCTGATGTCACATTCAGTTGTTAAGGATTGCATCTTAGATTCCCTTTCTGCCTACAAACACCTTGGGTCACCTCCTTGTTGGCAGGGTGAAACTGAACCAATCGCTTCTTTCCAGCTCTGGCAGACATCAAGAGGAAGCTATTATGTTCTTCAAGAAATTCACTGCCAGACTTAAAGCCCAAAACTCACACATACACACATATACACACACATGCATTTAAACACAATTCATAGACACTGGCAGCGGTGGTGCCACAAGCTGGTGAGAGTAATAGATTTTGGCAGCTTTAGAGTTTAAACTAAGAGCAGATTGTGGTCCAGGGGTTGTATGTTTACACGCTCTGTGCCATCAATAGTTCGAATGTGAGCGCAATGTCTGTGCTTGTACTAAATCTAAAGAAGACTTTCAGAAATATCTGCAGGGTGTTTACTGCTGTTTATACTGAGATGTTTTTAAGGTAAGAGAAAGAGGTAAATAGTAATACAAACGTCTCATCAACTGCCTTTTTTGTTTTGTGAATCACTTCATTCCAAAGTGTAACCAGAGCTTTCAAACTTTGGTTTTCTTTCATGCTAATTAATCAAATTTTTAGTTGCATGGTTGAAATGTCATCATTTTCATTTTAAATACAGGTCAGTGATGTAAAATCCTTAACAGTGCAGAAAATATTGATAGCTCACTGACATCCAGTGAGTCCCGCCCAATGTGCCCCCATTTGCACTTTTAAGAAGTTTGGTTGATTACTCTGTTTCACATGGGGTCTGTATGCATGAGGACGTTCAGCTGATCGGCAGCTAAAAGTTGTAGCACTCAGGTTTAATTTGGGTTATGTTAAACCCAAAGTGTTAAATTATTTTTATCTTGTCAGCTTGGCTATCAGATGTTTTTAATGTATCACTGATAGACTGTTAAAAAAATGGACGTCCACTTGGTCGGCTCAAAGTGAGGTCTCCACAAAAACTGCTCCCCCTGGTGGCTGGCTGAAGTATAGGTTAAAAAACCTGACTTTCCAATCATTCCAGATGGGCTGTTGTCAAACTTTAAAAAATTAATACTCCTCGTAGAAATGTTTCTCACGTCCGATTGTTGTGGTGATTTGAAGATATTATTTGGCTGCCTTGTATTCAAGTCCTCTTTTTTCTGAAAAAGTTTCGTTTTCATTAGTTATAAGAGGTTAAATGAGGCTTTACGCAACGTTTGACAATGATTGACAGCTGCCGTTCTCGTGTTTTTTTTTCAGGGATTGTAAAATATGTCGGGAGGTAGAGTCAAGAAGTCATTAGACTCTCGAAAGAAAAAAATATATATCATTTTTGTCACCCAGCTCCACTCAGATTCTCCCAGAATCCCTCATCGTCTCTACTGCGCAGACTCTGGCTGTACAACTGCTACAATGGCTGCGCCTGTGATGGGGGAATTTTGGCTTCAAAACTGTACAATGATAAATGGCAAAGCCACGCTGTCCACTCTATATACAGTCTATGGTATCACTCAAAGGTGTGGTGGGGATGTTACTGCAGAGACAGCAGAAGCAGGTAGAACGAAAAAATGACCAATGCTGGCGGTTGTTAGTGTAACACAAGGAAAATGTCTACATCTCTGGAAGTTGATCTGTGGACAGCTTAAACTTAAATCTTTACCTTTTAAGATGGGTAGATTCATAATAAAATATGCATAAATTCCAACAGAAAATGATAAAAAAATGAAAATAATCCAGAAAAAGGTATGATAACATAATACATTTGAACAAAATAATTCTTGTAGAGCTTCTTAGAGAGCTACATCAATCCAAAACTTTGAATTGACATTGTTTTTCTTACCTTGACTGTGCGGTGGTGCTTCCTAGCAGCCTGACATCTCACGCTGCTGGTGTTGCAGCAGCCGGTGCAGCGTTTCACCTCAACGCAGGGTGGCCAGATGATGAAGTTAGCCGAGGTGGGATCCACCTGGCTCCTGGGGATCTCATAGATCATTGTTCGCACCTTACACGATGCAGGCAAGGCTTCTTCTATCACTGTATGGAAACACAGAAGTCAAAGGTTAGAGGAAACCAGACAACAATCAGAGTCCTTAGGTCAGGATAGGTTGCATGGATATTTAAGGAGATTTAGGTGTGTTTCTTTTTCTGTGACCTTCATGGTGTGTGTGAGTGATTGTGTCTCACCTGTGCTCCTCCTGTGTCTGGTGTGTGTGTGTGCTCTCTTAAGGTCAGGGAGGCTGTGAGAGAAGTCCTTGTAGTAGCTGTGTTTGGTCTCCTGGATCACCTCGTTCTCTGAATATAGACACAACACGTGCACATTGAGACTTCACATGTTGACTGTACTGTTCATTAGTATTTCCTCATGCAGTCATACCCAGACACAAACTGAGACCTCTCTGTAACTTCAAATATTTGATCAGATAAAGGTCAAAAAAGGGGGGGGGGGGTGAAAGCCATCATTCTCTTGGGACAGACACTATTAACTTAAAGTGAAATGAAAACCTGCTCTTTAATAAGGCAGATCAGAGAGGGAGCTTCAACAAGTCGTCTTGGTGTTTGACCGACTGACTGACAGGATGTTTACGTAGAGAAGCAAGTTGTTTATCCCAGACATTTCTATCAAGTCTCTTTTGAAGCGAGGGCATGCTTAAGCAGGTTATTCTAACTGAATTATGTTTATTTCTGTCAGTAGGTTACCGAGTTCAGTGGGAAATACAGCCCATGAGCGTGGATGTTAAACACAAATTAAAACCTGATTCATCTCGAGTTCACTCTGAGGTCCCTCACGGGTTTCGTCGTTTGAGTGAGCTGAGAAAACAGAGTTACATTCCTCAGGGACTTCAAATACAGACGGGGACGCTGATGGGTTAACAAATCAAACTAAAGTTGTCTGAGTGCTGGGACTGAGCATTGCACTAAGCATTAATGTAAGTCTTGTGTGTTTGACCTACATGATGTTGTCTATTTGGTGATTTCTTTCATTTTCATTCAAATAAAAAATCCTCTTTCAATCTTTCCTCAAGGAAACTGATGTCAATGAATGCATCCCTGTGTGATACTGAGAAAACTTCTCCTAAGGGGACAGGAAAGTTAATCCTACCCTTAGTTTGCCTGTAGGTGTGAGTGTGTCTGTTCTTTGTCTGAATGTTCATCCTGTGTTTGGTTGGCAACGAGTCAGGGTACCCTACCTCTCACCCAATGACTGATGGGATAAACTCAAGGGGCAACATCTGGTTTAGAAAAATGAAGCCTATGTGGAAGTGTTAAAAGTTGCTGTTCATCGAGGATCTGCTTGAGGCTGGCTGCAGAAAGACCAGAAGTGATTTACACACCAAGCCATGGAAAATGTTTTTTTATTGTGGCATTAAAAAGTGTATTAACTGCCTGGTTCAAAAAATGTCGGGTCTGAAATGCCAATACCGCTATCTGCACACACTGTACAGTGAGTGAATTTTTTTCTAACTCAGCAGTTTGGACGTTATCAGGATTGTTTGATTTTCCAATCACAGCCACAGCTCAAGTCACGTGACTGAAGGGTGCCCTGTAGCTGTTCGAAAGGAAACTCACAGCCAGTGTCATAACCACAGCCAGTGTCATAACCAATGACTAGCTTCATTTCATGGTTTCAGGAACAGACGGGAGACGACACGGAGGCTGTGAAGGGTGTCAATAAATGACAGAATTTTAGTGCTCTAAAGTTTTCTTGTCACGTTGGAAGTCTCTTATGTTTTTTGGTCTCTTTTTGTCTCCATACAGCTCGCTCTTTTCTCTCCATCTTTCTACCCATCCAGTGTCAGCAGATGGCTCATCACCATGAGTTTGGTTCAGCTCAGGATCTCTGTCTGCTGAGAGGAGGTAATTCCTTGCAACTGTTGCCAACTGCTGCCAAACCCTTCCTAGACCTGCTGTATCGTTTGCTGCTTGTCTTTGTTTACTCTCTCTACAGCATGTTTCCTGTCTCTCTTCAGCTATCCTGTCAAAAGAGGAAAAAATGCACTCAAAACACTACTACCATTACTACTCAACTACTACTGTCGAAAATAACTTTCAATGAGGCGTGTGTTTGTTTTGAAATTGAATGGAGATTGTATCAAAACAAATTTTCTTTTTCGAGACAACTTTTTACCGGATACAATTCACTGAGATAAGGGACTTATCAGTACAGTTAGACTGCGATTTGGTTTAAAACGTGACATCAAGCCAACTCTATGTTAGCGACATTGGCAGCCCAGGGGTTCCGACATATCTGCGGGCTAACGTGACACCAAGTAACCACTGTCAGTTTGTTCATAGTTTAGTAGCCATTTATATTCAGTGCAGCCGGCAGCCCAGTGCTCTAAAACAAGCCCATAATGTGTACCGTCAGGAAATCCTGGTTAGTTATGTCCTGCCAGTCATCTACCAAGCAGAGCCAAAGTAACCTCACTCTTCATTTTATTGATAGACTCTCAAGTTTGTACAGACCACTGCAGAATAACTGCTGCATGTGGGTTTGAATGAACATTATCACAAACAGTTTCGCCCCTGTGTTATTGAGTGATACAGCCTGAGCTAAAGGCTAATTAACCTTTAGCTCAGGCTGTATCACGCTTCGGTTTAGCTTTCTTCTGCTCTTCTGTCCTTTTTCTGTCAGACAGTTAGGCTCCTGTGTCCATCATCATTACAAAATTAGTCACAAAAATTGTTTTTAGTAGAGGAAAAAACACAGATCTTGGTGTTTTATGCCTTCTCTTTACTATCTCTACTCTCAGTCAGCGTGGTGTTGTCATAGAGACCTAGATGTGCCGTAAATCAATAGGGCCTGGTTGACCCGATCAGGAAGCTATGTAGAAGTAGAAATTTAAAATAATCTGTAACCGGCAATATTGGCGCTGATGATCTTGTTTTAAATTGTGGATTACAATCAGGCATATACCTAGAAGGGAGACTTTTTAAAGGTCACTTTCAAACTCCTCACAGTCCCTTTAAATGATTGATTGATTGGCTGACTGGCTGTTTGTGGCTTTCAGGTATGAAAAGGTAGAGAGAAACAAACATATCATGTTGCCTACTTGCCTTCTTAAACAGATGCCCATGTACTCTCTGTCTGTTTTAAGGTGCTCTTTGGCCTCTGTATGAAACACAGTAGGATTTAGATTGTCTCTTATGTAAACCTAGCCACACTTGGTCAGTTGTTAGTGAAAATGCACAGCCTGATGGATGACAGATGAATTTATACAAAGAGCAATCAATGTCAGCTTTGGCTTGTGATTTCAAACTGCACAACATTTTTTATTTCCTAAAGCTTTATAGCAGCATTGATGACTGAACCTGTCATACCTGGTGAAAAAAGTGCAACTAGGTTATTAAGTTTATTGTAGTAAGCAATGGTTCCAAATTTTACAAGGGGAGTTCACTGTACTGCCTGGATTTTACACTGAGTTTCTGTGTGTGTGTGTGTGTGTGTGTGTGTGTGTGTGTGTGTGTGTGTGTGCGCAGATAATATGTTGTTATAAAATCAATCAAGTCATCTTCAGTACATCAAACACCTCAACACGTAGCACTGCCAAACCACTGAATATCCAGTGAAGAGTTCACAGCCAAAAAAATGGAGCTCCATTTGTGTGGGTCTAGTGTGAACGCCTAAGTTAGTGTGTGTGAGTGTGTGTGAGTGTGTGTGTGTGTGTGTGTGTGTGTGTGTGTGTGTGTGTGTGTGTGTGTGTGTGTGTGTGTGTGTGTGTGTGTGTGTGTTTGTTGATGAAAAGAAAAAGAGGTTCCCGGAAATCAGCATCAATGATGTCTGGGCAGGACTGTTTTAATTTGATTCTGAATACCAAACCTCACACATCTTTGAGGGTGTGTGTGTGTGTGTGTGTGTGTGTGTGTGTGTGTGTGTGTGTGTGTGTGTGTGTGTGGTGCAAACAGTCACGCACACAAGTCCACCTTTAACATTTCTCTCTCTCTCTTTCTCTCTGTGTCTGTGTGCCTCTCTCGCCCTGACATGCAGGAATTTGAGCATGAATTATACATAGCAACACAGCAGCCTTCCAGCGGGCCCAGCTCTCAAACCAATAATGGACGGCATGACAAGAGCATAATGAAGAGAGCCACTTGACCCCCACCGAGCCGGGGAGCCGTCACACTCGACATTTGCATCTCAATGATGCCAGGATTAATGGTGGCACCGCTCCGAGCGGCAGACATTAAAAAATGAATCAACTTTTCTTCACAGGCAAGAAGAAGTTTGGAGCAGAGGAAAGTTTGTTTGGCAGGAATTTGGAGTCTGACTTGGGGCGTAGATGCAATAAAGTCTTTTTTTAATGCTGCAGTTATTTCCTCCTGTCTCACCTCAATGATTCAGCCTGCTCTGATTTATTACCTGGATAATGAGAACTGGCAAATGTCATCTTCTCTATTTACTGAAGCTGATTATTACTGTTATTAAGAGTTGCAGCCAATTTACTTTAATATGTGGTGTTTGTTTTTTTTTTTTTTTGGTGCAAGCAGGATATTCAGCTGCCCTTCCGCTTTTGGACTCCTTTCTTCGGAGGACACACATAGTTTCTCTGAGTTTTATCTTTTTGCTTTTCTTTTGAAAAAATATCCGTACATAAATCCAGATCACATAAAAAGGGATTGGATGTTTGATTTGGTTGGGGGTCAAATTTGAAGTCTGAAAAGGTTTAACCATCATGTTATTGGGCAAGGTTAATATGGAGAGCAAAAGAAGGCTGGAATCCAATACCAAAGCCTAAGGATGTCATCCAACAAAAGTTTAGCCTTTTATTTATCTGGACATAGTATTTAGGTGTATGTGTGCAGGAAATGATTCGACATGCTCTTTGTTAATTTCATGTCATGTTCATGTTCCCACATCTTGAGTTGCAAGTTGAACTGTGCAAAGACCAACTGACAGAGTAGAAAGTCTTGGCCCTTAGCGCTCAATATCATTTACCCAGATCTAATCTATGCTTGCTAAATCCAAAGCCTGGCAAATTGGCCCCTGGCAAACTTAAAGGTTGAGAGCCAGTGTTAATGTTTAAGATACTCAGACTCTATGAAGATAGCAGCAGCAAGTTTGGCAACAAAGGAACAACCAAGGTAAAAAGTAGAAAAAGCTAAGGATTAGAGTTGCAATAGTTTAAATGCTGAAAAAAATCTCATCAAGAACAATAAATCATAAATAATTAGAGATATTCTGATTCTTGGGTTTAGCATGAGTAAAGCTTCAAAATGCTACAGTTCCCACAATGCAACTGTCTGAGTAGCAACCTCATAACTCCACCCACTACATAGCCCCATAAACATTTTTAGCATACATACCCCTGGTGAGATAACCTTGCTCACATCATTTTTTTCAGACATGTCAATAAACCACATTGACAGTTTACACACTGATTAATTACTTAATCAGTAAACTGAACCTGATCAGTGAAATTGGAGGAATACCCCACTGAAGAATGTTCACCTTTCCTTGAGGACCAGTGGAAGTGGCCGATAGACACAAAGTTAACTCAGTCTCAGGGTTCATAGAGGGTGTAAAGAGCAAGACAGACCACTGGTCTCCTGGCAACACCCAGTGAGGCATTCCAGTAATGGGACAAGAGGACAGCATCCTCTTACTGTGCACTCAACCAGATGCGTCTAATGCTTCATTCAGAGTCTCTCAAAGCACAGACAGGGAGGGAAGCAGCCCAGACTTGGCACATGAAAGCTTCTGGTGCTAATGTTTGTCCACTGTTACCAGGAACAAAAACAGTTCTTTTCAACCTTAGTTGGCATTTATACTTATGAGCTTCTGTCAATACAACCTCAGAGGAAATCGCCTTTGAATTGGGATGTTGACACACATTACCTCCTCACAGTAATCCTTCCCCTGAAAAGCAGCTGAGCAGGTAGTTCTGTCATCACAGACGACATATTTGCTGAATTTTTAACCCCGTTTTCCAACAAAGATCAATAATCCTGCTCGTGGGCGTGAGGACAGTTGTATTAAAGTTAAGCGCTTTACCTACGGAGTCTATCTCTAGCAGCCGCTGGAGGTCGCTGATGCTGCGGATCTCGCTGCGGGAGAGCCGCTCCAGCAGATCCCGAGGGAGAGGAGACTCCTGTGGGTAGAAAGTAAATTTGTCATAGCAGAAATAATGAAGATGCACCCTTTTGTGCGTAAAATCATAAATGCTTATCAAAATCGAATTTGTATATTCCAACCAGGTCAATGCAGTCGCGCCACAAGATAGACTTCAGTGGTTACAGTTCAGCGGAATTAAGTAAAAACGTCATGCGTTTTTTTTTTTTTTTTTTTTTTTTTTTTTAATCAGCCAACGTCTGGCACGTAATCAAAATAACTTACTGTGCAGGAGCAGACATTAACAACTGCACATTCGCGCATAGCTTACCTCAGCAGCGGTGCGTAACAGGCAGAGGTAGCCGGCGAGGAGGTGGTACACCACAGCTCTCATCTCCTTTCAAATTCGTGGCATTGGCACCAGGACGAGGTGGAGATCCTCTGCAGGAGCCGGGCTGTCGCTCCCTGTTCTCGGGAGCCCACAAACATCCCTTGGGAGAGCTGTGGTCTCCACGAAGACCTCGTTGAAAGAGCGAGCAGGGCGCGTCAAGAACTAAGGATGATGTGCATGCAGCTTATGTTGTACTCCTGCCGATGAGTCCCTGAAGCTGAACTTTAAGGTAAAAAAAAAAAAAAAAAAAAAAAAACAGCGTAAAAAGTTTCAAGTCAGGGGTAAAAATTCTAACTTTTCAATGGTATCTGGAGTGCAGCAGCTCGCTTTGGAATTGGACGAACGAATGTCCAGTGGAAGAATGAAAACCATTCACATTTCCCTCTGTATCCATCATTTTGTCCTCATTATAATCCTTTCAAAGTCTTATTTGTTCGTCCTCCAGCTGTTAGGTTGGTTGGCACTCTTTGTGGGTAAATCTGCAAATGATATCCTGCACAAAAAAAGAGATCTGTTCCGTATTCGAGGATAACGTGGCATCAAAGGACGAGAAAAAGCTCTTCGCCTCGCAGCCCTGGGGAGTTGGATGTCAGTTCAGCGGTCCTGTGATCTCCGGGGTGAATGGAGCTGGGATGCTTTCAGGCACAGGATATAGCCGTGCGCGTCCCCGGGTTTCAACACTTGGAGCGCGCTTTGCATAATAAAATGCAGAAAATTGGAGGAGGTCTAACCACAGCAAAGGACCGTGCATGTCGAAGCATCACTATAAATCACTTTTATCACAGCTTTAATGCAACTCCACGAAACTTTTACTGACAGAAGACTGCAGTTTAATGGGATAAATCAAGCTGATGTCTGCATGCTCTCTTTTTGTCTTCTTAGTGCGTCAGTTTTACAACAAGAATGTGACACAATGTTAGGGCATTATTATAGTAGCAGACAAGTAGTTAACTATTATCTTCTGTCCCCACTGTCACTGAGCTACTTTTCCATAATAAACAGGTTGACACGATATCAGTTGTTGTATAGAGTTACAGAAATACGGGATTTAAAGAGAGGGTGTTGTGCTCATTTTCAGGCTTTTCATCTTCTCATAGCTCTGCAGTAGCTTTACACAATATACAGCTAAAACAATTTTTTTTTTAGTTTGGTGCTTTTGAAAACCCTATTTGTAGCTTCTGTCTGAAATGGTCAATATTTGCGGCTGTCTCTTTAAGGAACTTAAAGCAGTCAGGCACCCTCCCAAAAGGTGGCCAGTAGGTGTCAGTCAATTTGCAAAAGCAACAACATGAACGCAAACACCAAAACACAAAAGCAAAAGCCACAACAAAACAGAAGTGCAGCCACAACAAACATTAAGAACACAATTATTCCAACTGACACAGAAAAGTTATAGAAGTAAGTAAATGATTGTTTTCTTTTTATTTTCAGCTATGATGAATATAGCTCTAATGCTAATGTTGATTCGTAAAGCTAAGTATAAGATGATGATGATTTAGGACATTTTTCCAGTAAATAAAGAATGTGAGTACTATGAGGGATATTACAACACCCCTATCAAGCTACATTTATTATACATGAAGTTAAAAAAGATAATCATTGACTTACTTTCACAACGTTTCTGTATCTGTTGGGATCATAGACTGTATAAAACATGGACGTAGTCTCGCAGACGTCACCCGTCTGTTTTTGAAACTGAAATGAAGCACATCGGCTATAGCGGCCATATTGGTAGTGGCAAGGGCTTCGCCTACAGCCATTGGGCGCCTGTCGGTCATGTGACCCTCAGCTGTGCCTCTTATTGGGGGAGCTCGCAATCTTAATATCCTCGGAACGGCCACGTTAGAAAAAATTCACCCCCGTACAGTGGGTGCCGGTAGTAAAATTATCGACTCAGACAGGAGACGTTTTTTGAACCAGGCTGTAAATAGCTTAATTTCTGCTTTGAAAGCAGCTTTTTTTTGGCTTGGTGTGTATGTGACTTCAGGTACTTCTGGAGCCAACTTCAAGCGAACACTCGAGAAACAGTAGATTTTAATACTTCCGCATTGTCTCATATTCCCAGACCAGAGGTTGCCGCTTGGTTGGGATAATTAACCTCTTTTAACTTTCGTTGTGGCTGTACTTCTGTTGCGTTTTGGCATTTGCAAATCATCTGACATCCACTGGCCACCATATTCCTTCACTGTTGTCATGCAACATAGTAACTATGGAATTGACGGATATTTCTATGATTAGACTAAAATCTGGCCTACAAAGTTTGGAAATTCTCAACAACTGAGAACACGAGAGTGTTACATTTCTTATGCCCTTTTAATGAGATTTGCCAAATCGTGATGTCACAATCTGGGCAAATCTCGTTTGAATCTCTCTAAGTTCTCTTGTGGTTTTGTAAACCAACATTTGCCACATAAAATGAAACTTTCCCCACATTTAATAATCACACCCAACTCAACCTCTTAATATGTGTTCTGAAGCATCAGACTGATAATTAAAGACAAAACCTGTCTGCTGTAATGAATACATATATAGAGAAAAAAGTGACAAGTCCCAGTAAAGGCTATTTTTGTCTTAAACTGCAATTAAAGTTAAGAACCCATGCATCTTTGATTTGCAAGCATCCACCCATTGTCAACACCACCTGGTCAGGGCTGCAGGTTGCTGCATCACGTGTCAGGTCAGACCTTGGACTGATCACCAGTCCATCTGGAAGTGTTTTCTTCAAACTGTTTTTGAATCAAATCAACAGTCAATTAGAAAGCAACAATGCATTCTTAAAACAGTTATCCCTGCAACATCCTCAAAGGTGTGATTTGTAACATGCATTAGTACAGCCTTCATTGTGCATCTCAGAGTCTGCATTATAAAAAGCAGTTTATAGCCATCCATTTCTTTGTGTAAGTGCAGGAAATTGTTGAGGGAATGAGAAAGACTTTTCAAAGCTAAAGCTTAACAAAGTGGCACTGGAATCTGGAAATCCAGCCTCAAGCATTCAAACATGCACGTACACATTTAGTCTCTCTTTGTCCGTCTCGATTTCCCATGTACACACAAACACATGCACGGCAATTTAACCAGGCTCCTTCATCCCATCAACACACACTAAGTAATCTCAAAGAAGTTAATCTGACTTTATCTCTCAGTTTCCTGTGCAGACAAAGAAAAAAGCAGGAGACGAGAAAAAAAATCATTCAAAGAAAGAGGAGGGATGGAAAAGTGAAAGAAGTAACGATGGAAAAAAAGACCATAAGACACTATGGGTAACAGGCTGAGAGAATACAACAGTGGGGTTACTCGTGTGTGTGTGTGTGTGTGTGTGTGTGTGTGTGTGTGTGTGTGTGTGTGTGTGTGTGTGGAGGGGAGGGGAAGGGGGCTGTGTTGGACCAAACACACCACCAATTAAAGCCCATTTAGCCTGACAGAGGCTAATACCATCACAACAGAAAACCACCTCTGTTTCTCTGCCTCTACTCTCCTGAATGGCTTCAGTGCTCCAGACACACAGACACACACAGACACACACGGACAAAGAACCGGAATGATGGAGGGGAAATGGGTCAGAACCGATTCGGGTCTCGAATGGGGACACGTGTGCCGTGACGCTGTCACTTCCTCCTAGCAGCAGCTCTGAAGCATCCCACTCATCCGGTGTCTGTGTTTCTTCTCTGGACCAGTCAAGCTCCCTGCTGTCAACACCTGAATTGTGTCTGTTAAGTTGAGTCTGTCTTCATTTTGATCCTACTGAGAATAATCTAACTGATTTAGCTTTTTCTGAACAAAATAAGCTAGAAATAAACTGGATGAAGTTCGAATTCACAAACAGGATGTTTGAAACCAAGTCCTGATTACATTGGGTTGGTTTAGTCCTCGTCTGGATACCCCGAACAGTGTGCACATTGGGTTCAGAATGGGTTTGGACCAGACGTCCAGATAAGATCCAGATTGAGTTTGAACTGGACGGCAAACGGTACTGTGCTTAAGCTCACTTCAACACTAAAACTCAATTAACTTCTTCTCAAACATCTTTTGTGGTGGGATGAGAATAGAGAGTAGTGCTGCAGAGATCACAGGTGATTCTTGCTTCATTTTGAAGCAAAACAGCTCTTTGTGTGGGATTAAAGACAAAGAGAGCAAGGATAATCTTTATGTTCATATTTTCTTCAAATGAGTGAACTTCCATTGGGAGAGTTGAACAGAGCTCAGGAGAAAGTATTGTCTTGTGGAGTTTTGTCTTATGTGTTGTTGTGTCATGATATTATCATATGGTGGGACGTATAGCACATAATATTGAGTGCCTTTAATCATGTTTTTTTATATATAAGATTGAAATGTTTAATTTTGGTTTTCTGACCTGACATTTTAAGTAACATTATACAACTGTTTTACTCAAAAACTCCTGCTAGGAACTCTTAGTTTGTGCTGGTTTTAGCTCCACTTGTTGACAAAGTGTTGGCTCTTAGCTTATTGCTAATTTTGTCTTTCCAATGTGTGAAGAGTCTTCTGACAAAAATCTCATTGTGCTTCTTGAGCAGTTAAAAGTAGTGAAGTAGTAAAAATGTGAAAAAATACTGTTAATTCTGCACACCGTCAATACCTTTATTTGCCCCCCACCCCTAAACCTCCTCCAGCAACAACTTATGCAGATGATGATGATGTTCATGTTTCTTTGGTTTACAGGGTGTTATGAGATCGAAAGCAGCCAACAGATGCTGAGCCAGTTTCACTCGAATGTAATATCAGCTTTCATGCTTTGTCTTTTGTTTTTGCATTTGCTTGATGTTTGGCCATGTTACAGATTAGACGTGGGGAATGTAATGGACATGGGCTCCACTATGGCACAGTTAGCATCTTGTATCAAGTAACTGTTGGGGCACCAAGAAGCAGAATTACAAGTTCTGGCACAACAAGGCTTAAAGACCTTAAAAACTATATGCAAAGCAAGTTTAAAAGGGCAGGCTATAAATAAAGGCTTTCTTTGTAGTCTGATTTTCCTCTCTTTATTATCTAACATAGCTGTCAAAGCAGAGAAGATCATTTTATGAAGTTTATTTATAACCTAGGGAAAACTTCAAATGTGAGTCTGAGGACTTTTCACTGAAGCAAAATGCTGTCCTGTGGGAAAGGAAAATCGCACAGATGGTATTAGAGTAAAATGAAAATATGAGTCTGATTTCAAAAGGGTGTTGGAGATGTGAGCAGAAATAAAACAGGCTAAGTGTTTAACAAACAGGGTGCCCATAAAAAGTTAATCCAGCTGGAGATAAAAACTTTTATGAGCAGGGTGGGGGTTGAAGACTTTCCTCAGTATTTTTCTTTAAAAAAAAAAAAAAAAAAACAGGCACATGATGGAAAAACCTCTTTTTAAACGTTTTCCTCCCTTTTACTCTTCAATCAAGCCATCACTAATTATTAAAGGCTTAAAAAAAAAAGAAAAAAAAGTTTTCATTCTATCGTAAAACCCCAAGTGAGTCTACTGCTGGGCACCTGCCAAAACCTATTGTGCCATGTATGGAAGTTTGGTCATCAGCCAACTGCAGATTAATCCTGGATTACCATTTCAAATATGCTGGCATTTACCTACATGAAATGCTACCCCCCCCTCGCTGCACACACACACACACACACACACACACACACACACACACACACACACACACACACACACACACACACACACACACACACACACACACACACACACACACACCACACACACACACCACCCCGCTCGTCTGTTCATCTCAGGCCACAAGTGAATGCTTTGTTTGGGAAAGAGAAACACAGGGTCCTTGTACTGTGTGAACACATGAAGACAGAGAGCCATCTTAACTCAAAGGAGGCATACAGTAGGTGCTGGACCTCCCACCAGTCTGTGTGAGATTTACTCCATGTTGAATACCAAACTGGAAATCAGCAAGTAACTGAAAAACATAAATATTTAGCAAAATTCAAACTTCGTAACTTAAACCGAAGATTAAAATTTCCAAATGTTCAAACCACAGGATCGTTAGATGATAATCAAAAAATTTAAGTGGTATGTGTTTTTTGCTTGCAATAATTCAAGGAATAAAAAAAATAAAAACTGCAGTTGTATTTTGAGATAAAACAATATTTAGACAAGTGAAAGTACAATGGGATTCAAATGAAATTTTTCAAATGTGAAACTGCCCCGAACTGTCTGAAAGTGTAGGCTTGATTTGAAACTGCACAAAGAGTCCTCTAACTTGTGATAGAAATGCAAAATATTTGTTAAATGTGGTTTCTTTAGGTATGCATTTCTCTCTTTGCTTACAGTATTGGTGTTATTTTGGCGGCTGTTGAGCATGTGCAGCACTTGGGTCAAATTTTCCCCAAGGGAAAACAGTGTATCATATGAAACAAAACAAATTGAAAGTAACACAATGTGAGATATCCTGACTTGACAATGTACCTTGACAACGTACCGTGACCACTAGCGTTACCATGCAGCATGACGCAAGGCAGCATAACACAACCGATGAAACAAAAGGTATCATTACAGCTTCATGTAACACAGTTTAATATAACA
The DNA here is from genome assembly GCF_033239565.1 of Halichoeres trimaculatus. Lineage (NCBI taxonomy): Eukaryota > Metazoa > Chordata > Actinopteri > Labriformes > Labridae > Halichoeres > Halichoeres trimaculatus. The sequence goes on along the minus strand of NW_027437180.1, from coordinate 20,488,491 downwards.
TACCGTATAATGTGACACAATGTGACCAAATACAAAGATGGGTTATGCAAAGTCACAGTGCCACCAAACACAATGTGACGTAAAACGACATAACCATGTACTGTACTGTAACGTGACACAGTGTAACGTGACAGTGTAACGCGACACAGCGTAACCTGACACAGCGTAACCCGACACAGCGTAACCTGACACAGCGTAATGTAACACAGCATAACGTAACAGCGCAACGTAACAGCGCAACGTAACAGCGCAACATAACAGCGCAACGTAACACAGCGTAACATAACACAGCGCAACATAACACAGCGCAACGTAACAGCGCAACATAACACAGCGCAACATAACACAGCGCAACATAACACAGCGCAACATAACAGTGCAACGTAACACAGCGCAACATAACACAGCGCAACTTAACACAGCGCAACGTAACACAGCGCAACGTAACACAGCGCAAGGTAACACAGCGCAACGTAACACAGCGCAACGTAACACAGTGCAACGTAACACAGCGCAAAGAAAATTGGCCCTGGGACAAAAAAAAGTTGAGTCTTCCAGACAGCTATAGGGTTCTACAAGGGAACGGTTAATTCGTGACACCTTGTCCATCAACAAAGACTATGATATTGCCTTTGAGCAAGGCTATGGTTTTAAAATGCAGAGCTCTTAATGAGTCTGTGATGTGAAGCCTCGTGACTGAGTTCAAATAATAAACTGTGCAAGGAAACAATATTTACATGCATTTATATTTTCTTGCTTTTATAACATTGCTTTTATAACAATGTATATGTATAAAATCCTACATATGTGTGTTAACTTTACAAAGGAACGTTTGGAACAGATGGCTCTCTGCTTTCTTATCTGAGCTGAGACAAAACATCTGAGCACTGGACCTGCCTGAGCACTTCTTGTACTGATGTTAACATCTACAAACCTCTCTGTTTACAGATGATTAAGACAAAGAACTGTTTCAACACATCGTGTTTTTAAGAGAAAGAACTGAAAGCAAAAAGGCAACAAGGCAGTGACACTCATATCAGATTAACACTGTGCCACAGGGTCTGTCATCCAAAACAGGCCGGTAATACATGTGCTTGGTAACTATTACCCTCCAGCAGCAATAGTAATCATGACAGTGGACAAAGGGGAAGTCTGGTGATGTTAGTGTAGAGCAAAAAACCCTCAAGTATGGTCAATGGAAGGTGGCCAAAATTTTTAACTTTAGACATGAAAACTGCAGATCATTTTACACTAAAAACTTAATGTATAATACACATCCACAATCATTTCCTTGCAGCAATGGACCCCTAACTCATAAATTAGACAATCTAACCTAATCCATTATTCAAGAGGAGGCTGCTACAAACTTAAAGAAAAGCTCTATCTTCTTGTGCTGTTAATCCTGTGACGTTTGTATACACGCTAATTTCACTATCGGCACACACTGCACGGTGAGTGAATTTTTATTAAACTCTGCTGTTTAGAAGTTATTTGGATCCTTTGATTGTCCAATCAGAGACACAGCTCAGGTCATGTGACTGCCAGGTAATCTGAAGCTGTTCAAAAGGAAACTCACAGCTTGTGTCATATCAAATGTGGCTGCGTCTGCGGATTGGCTTTATTTCACAGTTTCAGGAACAGACGGATGATGTCCATGTTTTATACAGCCTATGGTCATAATGTGGTTTGTGGAGATATAGGCTGTGTCTGGTAAAACAGTCATATAACTACTTTTATCAAGTGTGTTGCTGTGGACACCTTTATTGAATACCTTGACACAGTTCTGGGCTACCAGCTTAGCTTCTTTGAAAATACAGAGGATACTTTCAAAAAATACTTTGTGACTTCATCTGGGACTTTAAATCAGAGACCTGAGTGTCACTTGGCAGATTTAAGAACAAATGTACAAATCCATTGGTGAATATGTCTTAACTTGTCATTGTCCTGATCCTCCGGCTTGGTCACTTGTAACTTGAAATTTGTTGAACTGTAGATGAAATAAACTCTTCAAAGTATGAATTAGTGGCCGGCAAAATAGTGGGGAAACCATAAAAACCTTTGAAACAAAATAAAAAAACAAACAAAAAAAATGGACAACCAAAAAAAACAAACAAAAAAAAAACAAAAAAAAACAGAAAAAACTTTAAACAAAGGAAACAACAACAAAAATAATTTACTGTTTTAAAAGTGAGTTCTGGCCTATTCCAGTCTCACATGACATTTGCATCAAAGAAGTTGCTCAATTGGTTCAGGTTTTAATTGTCTGGATAGTGTGCCCTCAGCCTGACCCCTCACTTCCAGCCAGCTGCAGCAGAAAGTAAACACCTCTTCCCTTTTCCTCTTCCTCCAATTCTATCACCCCCTCCTCCTACCATGTTTGTCAATAGCTTTATGATAAGGTGATGATCAACATAACCATGGGGATCGAAACAGCTGGAACAGAGCAACGAGGAAAACAAAACCCACTCTCATCAGACTGACAGAGTTTGCCCAGCTGACAGCTGTTTGGGAGCTATGAGTGTGGAGTGTGAAAACAGGCGCCGCTGGGGTTTTTGACCTGTGGAACATTTGATTCGTCCCCAATTGTTCATCGTCTCAGTTGGGAGACTTTAATCTCCTCTGCGGAAATAATTGGGAGGCAGTGATGGAGTTAATTGTGTTTTCCATTGATGATTCATCAGGAAGTGTTGGTGAACCCCGCTGACCACACACCCACACCCTTAAGTATGTGCACAGGCTCAGGCACACACTTTGCTAGGTAACATGTAAGTAACAGTAAAAGCATATGCAGTCCACAATTTATAAAAAGAAGTACGATAAGGTGCCGAAAGTGTATTCTTTCACATGAACACATTTGCACACATCAGCTGACCAGTTTTAGAATAGAATGGAAAAGAATGGGATTTTTTGTATTTCTCAGTCCTGCATCGTAGAGAGATGAACTGTCCACTGCTGCTGTTCCAATCACAGAGTTAACACTTTTCACCAGTTTGTCCATTCACCTCGCATCTTTGTGTTTTACACTGCTTCCCCAGCAGACTACAGCACAATAACACACCTGCCACCACAGACTGATAAAACATCTGCGTCATTTTTCCACAGATGTCAAAGGATCTTAGCGTCCCAGAGAAAAAGAGGTGGCTCTGCCCCTTCCAAGTAGAGTGCATCTGTGTTAAAGGACCAGTCCAACTTGTTTCCAATTGTACACCTTGATATTTGGAGGTTGGCACCACCTCCATGTTCACCCCAGGATCGTTAACTGGTCGAGGGCAGAGCCCAGATCTTCAGAAATCGACTATCATTTCCTTTGTCTTCGAGGCATTCAGTAGAAGACAGTTTCTGTGACTCCAGTCACTGAAGGCTTTTATACAGGGTATGCACATGATTTCACAGCAAGTGAAAGTCACTATGGTTATGCCAAGCAGCAACCTCGGGTCTAAGAATATGAGACAATGCAGAAGTGCTAAAATCTGCTGTTTCTGGAGTGTCCGCTTGAGGCTGGCTCCAGAAGTACAGGAAGTCACATACACACCAAGCCCAAAAAAGCTGCTTTCAAAGCAGAAATTAACCTATTTACTGCCTGGTTCAAAAAACATCGCCTGTCTGAGTCGCTGAGTCTTTGCTTTCACTAACGGCACCCACTGTACAGGGGCTGAATTTTTTTCAAACACAGACGTTCAGAGGATATCAAGATCACAAGCCCGCCCAATCAGAGGCACAGCTCAGGGTCACCTGACCTACAGGCACCCTATAGCTGTAGGCAAAGCCCCTGCCACTACCAATATGGCCGCCAAAGCCGATGTGCTTGACGTCCGGGAGACTATGTCCATGTTTTATACAGTCTATATATAGGTAATGCCCACTGAGTGGCAGAAAGGGATTATAAGAGATGAGTAGCAGCATTAGCTTAAATACTGTCTAAATATAAGAATATTTCAAAAAATGGGGAGGAGCTGCTGTGATATTGATTGTACAAACAGGTTTAAAAATCAGTCTGAGCCATCTTTCTTCAGGCTACTGAAAGCCTAGGAAAAGAACAGAAGGATATCTGCATTTTGCGGGAACAACTGGAACTGAAATGTCTGTAACGCAAGACTGACAAATAAAGGTGATAGTCAGCAAAGTCTTTAGACTGTGTTCATTTTATTTAAATAGTTTTGACACAAAGGTCAAGTCAGTCTAAATAGGCTTTTGTCTCACTTTCTAACCGTAAACATGAAAACAGGGTAGGGATATAGCCAAGAAAAAGATAATGCCAAAAGCAGAGCCTTGGTTTAGAACAACGATGTGAAACATATTAACATCTGTAAAATGTGTCAAACTGCTCCTTTTAATAAGGAAAACATACCAGGAAACAGTTCAAAAACAGTAGTCAGTATTTTAGGGCTTTTCAAAAATGTTAAGTTCTGTAGTTCCCCCTTCATAAGGCCTTTTAGCATGTGATTATTTCACCTGTTGACCTCTGAAAATTTGTAATAACCGCGAGGAACATCTATGTTTTTACTCTTGTGCAAGATTAACAGCACCTTTGATAGGCCTAAGATGAAAGGAAACTCCCTTTGTACTCCAATGTCATCGGTGAATAGGCAATGATAAAGGTATGGTTACGCGATTTCTTGCTACTGGAAAATGTTCATGGACCACTTGTTCTTTGGCAGTGTGTATGGATCAATGTTTTGACCAATTTTTCTTCTAATCTCATATCATGTTCCACATTTTTCCCACTGTTGCTGTGTTTACTGTTACATTCTGAAATGTTGGGTGAGGTTTGTTGTGCCACTCAGTCTGACTGAGAGAGGCGTGTCCCAGAAGGGAAGTGACGAAAACGCATACCCTTTATACAGACCACGACTGTGCAAGAAAAATGCTGTCTTTTCTCAGTATGAGGGTGTTTGTTCATGGTGTGTCAGCTGCGTAAGATGTTAATATACAGTAACACACAGACAAAAGGACAGATAATGACTGAGTAAACCTCTTTCTCTCTCCACTTATCATCCTCTCTCCAACTCCTCTCAGTTGCTTGATTCCACTGCATTTTCAAAAGATTAAGAGGCCAATTAGTAAAGCTCTCACGGCAGTTATTACCACGCTGGGAAACTGGAGAGAGAAGAAATCCCCCCTCTACTTTTCCAAAAGAAGGATTTCTCCCTCATTGTCGCTGGGTTGGGAGAGAAGGATGTGGGGTGTATTTGGAGGGCTGCTGATGTGGTAATTTTGGCTCAGAAACAATGCTGCGCTGTCTAAAGACGGGTAATGGAGGGAAGTAGCCGAGGTCGTGTTTGCCTTGTGTGTGTGTGTGTGTGTGTGTGTGTGTGTGTGTGTGCGTGTGTGTGTGTGTGTGTGTGATACACAAGCTGCAGCAACAGAAACAGTGAGGTGACATCATGGCATCATTCTGAAGGCCACGCTAGCCTCCAGATGAAGGAGGAAGCATCGTATTAACTCCTAATCAGGCCGATGACACAGATGCTTTGTGTGGTTGTTAATGAGCACCAGGAAAGACAGAGTGGAACAGAGGGAGAGGCTATTCCTGTGTCAGAGTGTTTGAGTAACCATGGAGGTAAAATATGCTGTGCCCATTGGTACACATTTACCATGTGTCATGAAGACATTACAATTTCTTTTAGTGGGTTAAACATGATTTAAAGTATTTAAATAAATGTTTTCTTATCAACTGATTATTCATTTGCTCATGTAAGTACTAGAGCAACCACATAAAGCCACAGCCTCCATAGACAAATCATCTTGCTGCTGTCACACTCAAAATCTCTTCTCATTTCTTCTACAGTCACTTTATCATTTCATCCTGGATCTTTGAAATCCTCCTTGAAACGCTGGTTACTTTCAATCAAACTCACCAGTGTCCAAAACCAGCTCTTCAGAAGTCCATTTTCTTCACATCCTGTATTCTCCCATAACTACTACCACCAGTTATTTTCTGTCCTGCTAACAGCCTAAACACTGCTTGGAGTATATAAAGGCGACAAAATGAACTATCATCACCAAAGGCCTGGAATGCCACGGGTTAAGAAATAATGCCTCGCTTATTTGTAAGCCAATCAAATAGCCACGATAGCAACTGTTAAACTTAAATAAGTTGGCATTTTTCAAGCCTGTGCTTCAACATTTAAAGATGTTCCCCTCTGGTTCCAAAAAATCCAACAAGACCAACATGACATAATCAAAGACTGTATAATAAATGAACACAGTCTCCTTGTTGTCACTTTTCTGTTTCTGGAACAGAGTTTTGAAGCAAAACAGCTGGTGCAGCCATATTGGAAATGGGGCGGGGTTTAAATCTCCACACTAACAGCATAGGGCACCAGTCAGTCACGTGAGGTGAGCTGAGCCTCTGATTGGGTGAACTCACAACGTTAATATCTTCTTCTACTGAGTAAGAAGAAAAATCCACCCCCTTTGCAGTATGTGCTGATAGCCCGGTGTCAGCCTCAAGCAGAGACACTCGAGAAACTGCAGATTTAAGCACTTCTGCATTGTCTCATATTTTTAGGCCAGGAGTTGCCGCTTGGACAGAGCATTATATTTTAGCATATATATATATATCATTTTGATAAAAGATCACCAAGATCAAGACATCACAGAAACCTGAAAAATATTTAGGAATCAGCAATATCTCAATAATGTAAAGGCAGTGGTGGCAAACACCTTACATTGGGTGGTGGTCTAATGAATTTGTTAAGCACTATGTGTGTCTGTGTCTGTGTGTTCATTATTACACAGTGTTGTTATTACCTGCGTGCCAACTCTCCAGCAGCTGATGGCATGAGGACAGGAGACTCTCTTGTATTGAGACATGAAGTAACCTGGCTGTGCTTTCCTTTTCATCAGCACTCATTACTACCATCCATATCTCTGCAGAGGAGTCACTGCAATGCTGGATTAGACAGAGACAAGTGCTCAACAAGCCTGGGATGGAGGGCTGAACATGAGTGGGCGGAGGGAGAACCACAAAGGGAGAAGTTACAAAGGCTGATGAGGATTTGGCTGAGTATTAAGAGGAACAGTTACTGTTTTGTCTTATTAATCTGTCTGGTAGTGTTTGGCACAGAGAGCTGCTTGGAGAACTGCTGCCTTCAGAAAGCTTGGTGATTGACCTGGCACTCCAGAAACAACAGGATTCGGTGGGAACAGAACAAATTCATTAAGTCGAAGAATAACTAATGCGTATGCTTGTGCTAACGGGGATCCTAAGAAAGAAAGAAAGAAACCAATAAATCACCTACGAATTAAATCTTAACATTACTTTCTTTTTCTTATCTTTCTGAAATTCAAGGCAGTCAATAGATATTAACCCTAAAAACAAGCCAGTGTGGCTGTTCAGTGGTCTGTGCCTTTCCAAAAAAACTGAAAGATATAGTTTTTTTTAAGTGCTCAAATTGTTGATAATAAAGTAACATCTACTTGCTGACAAAGACTTTACATTTTAAGAGTTATGGTCACATGGATGTGACATCACCCATTCTGAAGCAGATTTTGAAGCCGATATTTGATCTCCTCTTGTAAATGCTGACTAACTTTGATTGACACAGAGACCAGGCAAAGTTTTGGTGGTATTTGGGCCTCCTCCCTTGAAGCTACAGTGTGACAGACTGTGATATTTAGTTCATCAGAAGAGTAATACACGTTGAGCAATACTTTTCTTTTCCCTTCCTTTCAATCCCACATCAGTGCTTTAGAGGTTTTCAAGTGCTAATGAGGTTCAGTGGAGCTAAAACACTTGAACCATGTCAAAACAGTAGCAGACCTATAATGGCTAGTTGGTCATACATGAGGACTCAGCTCTTTAGCTCCTTATCTGCATTAAGAGCTGTGATCCACTTTTTCTCGGTCTGGTTGTTCGACCTTTATTTTAATCGTTCACTGGCATGTTAACATTTACTGTGGTTCTCCAGTCAGCAGTGCAGACAGATGTAATGAAAAGAAGTAATTGAATCACTGAAAAAGGAATCACTAAAATGTAAATGGAGAAAAATATAAGTTGGGCTGCGTGTACAGACTGTATATTATGTGGGTGCACTTTCCGTGACATCATCTATTTGTTTCTGATGCAGAGTTTTGAAGCCAATAGTCGACAGCGCAACCATTCCAGTCAAGTCAGTCATTCCCTTATACAGGGAAAAACTGCAGGTTTAGTAACTCTAACAAGTAATGAGTTATAAAAAAGACTAACACCGTGTACATACCATGTACAGAAATTAGCTATATTTTTTGTACCAGGCTCTAGACATCTGTTTTTTTGCTTTTAAAATTGGCTTTCTTGGATTGGTGTTTTTGTGGTTTTCAATGTTTCTGCAGCCTCAAGTGGAATCTAGAAAAAAAAAAAAGGGTTTCAGTTTTTAACACTTCTGTATAAGTCACATCAGCAAACAAATTTGATTTGGTTTATAGTATGTTTGGCCACATAACCCTGTTTGGATGTTAAAAACAGCTGCTCACCTGTTGTACCCTGGAGTTGTACACCCTGCTGACTGCATTGTCCCTGCTGTGGCCGTGTGCTATGATTTAGTGCCCTCTGTTGAACAGCAACAATGACTGCAGCTGCATGGTTTAAAACCTAAATTTTAAGGTGAGGAAGTGTTGCAGGAAAATTAAAAGATGAAGGATGCTGCTTCTAGATTTTCATGTATCAGGAAGACCAACTCGCAAGTGTTGGTCCTTCTGTATATTTCACCTTTTATTTTCAAAATGGAAACTTTTATTGGGCTTGATAAAGACTTAGGTTTGAGTACAAAAGTAGAATAAATGGGTGAAAGCTTGTTTGGACTTGTGATTGGAAGTTAAAGGTGCACCACAACTATGTTTTTATCAGTAGTTAAAACTGTGTTTGTGGGTTTAATCCTGCTCATCTCAGGTATGTGAAATTTGAATTTATTTATTTGATAGGGGTGATGCAGTTTGACATTATTTTATAACAAAGCATGAATCTGGTGTGCTGCTAGTTTCCAACTCTTGTCCCTAGTCGGGATTTTGAGGTATGAGAAACATTCATTCTGAAATAATTACCAAGAGATGGTCAGCAGCAATGAATCTGTCACTTACTCCTGTGCCATAAATGACCATGAGGATCTCAGAGCCCTGGAAGTCTCAGTGGGTGAGTGAAAAACTTTAACTTCCCATAATGTTACATAACGCCTTTCTTAAAGAAACTTTCATTTTCACTTCTAAAAATGGCAACAAAGGTCAAAATAAGATATTGTTTTTGTCCAGATTCTGTCAACCCGACCTGCTTCAGTATGACTTGAATGCAGCCAGAGGGATCTCCGACATGTTTTTCTGGGATAACACAAACTTTTCTACGGAGCCCCAGGAACATTTCAGAAAAAAATTAAATGAGTCGTTGCCACAAAATAATAAAAAAATTGCCATGAAATGCAAACTCATGGCCACAAAATAGTTATTGTCAAGCATATGCATAAAAGGACCATTTTTAGAAGCTTTAGTTGTTTTTTAAAATATATAACCATGTTGTTCCATAGCCTACACCCTAGTTTTACACTTTTGTGGGACTGAAACATCAGAAAAAAGTATCTTGGCACAAATATTATCATTTGTGTCCATGGATTACTGTTTCAAAGCCCAAGTTATTAATTTGTGGCCATAAATTATTTCGGGATGCAGGATATTTCTGAGCTCCAATGTCACTGGAAGGGCTCTCTACTTCTGAATATTTTACTTAATTTACAAAATGTGAGAACGAAAATCTTTCTTTAAATTTTAATGTTACCAAAAAAAGTGATTCATACATGTCAGCCCTTTTTTAAATATGCAATTAACTAAAATAGTAAAGTTTCACTGTTAATCTATTAGTAAACAAGTCAACATAAAGAAATTAAATAAATAAGTGCAAACATCTAAATTTAAACTTTCTGATGTTTCCAAAACAAGTCTGTAGTCCCTTTCTTCAACAAGGAAACAAACTCTTCCTGTCTTTGAGTAAAGTCAATATTAATAAATTTTATTGTCATACCAGTGTATACTTCAGTAATTAATCCAAATACAAAAACACAACAACAACAACCAAAAAACAATAAAAGAAACCTCCAGTTTATGTTGTGCAAGTAACAGTATAACTTAATTTTCAAGTAAGATGACAATTCAAGTCCAGTTTTAACAGTGCATGAGTGTCAGGTTGACTGCACTCTGACAGACAAAAATTACGGACTGGTTATACGGTGTCACAGGTGCAAGCAAGTTATGTACCGAGTTGTTTATTAGTCTAAAAGTCAGTATAAATAACTTTGACAGTGATGCCATGAAAATGTGTCAGAGGAGACAGGAAGTACAAATATGGGTCCCAGATACATAAGGCAGCATGGTTGGTAATTTCTCCTGGTCATTCAAGCTGAGCCACAGTAGATTTTTGATTCTTACTGCAGGAACTCTTGGATGACATCGCCTCGAGGGAAAGTCAGTATATGCACACAGATAAGTAATGTTTATCAGAGACGATCAGGAAAGTCGTAAAGAAGAAGGGGAAGTGGAAACTTAGCGAGCAGTATTATGTAAGTCTTTGCTACTTTCAGTCAGATTTGGTTGATACCACTTCTTCATTTCCCTGAAAAACTTTGCTCTGTATCCTTCAATAAGTTGTGAACAAACAGTGAACTAAAAACACCCTGACTGTGATTGAGTCAGTGATAAGGACACATAATGCTACTTAATTTGCCTTTTGCTAGGCCAGTCATTTACTGTGTCAGTTTGTTATCGCCCATTTCTGCTGTCACGTTAGCATAAATATCAAATGTATTGTCTTGAATAGTTTCAGGAAAGAACACACTATCACAGATGTTACCGCCTCTTATATACACATGGCTCTCTCATTGTTTGTGCCTCTTTATAAAGTGATTATATTCTTATTGAATCCACACATAGGACTCTTCTTTGCACTCTACCACTTCCATGGTCCCATCTTTGCAGCACCCCCCTCTTTCAGCATGACTTGTGCTTTCAGTTTGACAGTAGCAGCTTCGCCAGAGATTGGAGGTTTTCCCTCTTCTCGTACAGATACATCTGGGTTTCCCACAGCATGTCCACCAGGACTGCATCACTCACCTCATCCAGCAACACTTCCTGAGATAACTGAGGATTCATTCTGCAAATAATCGAAACAACAAAATAATGAATTTAAAGAATACATCTATAGTGGATCAAACATTGTTTTATCATTGTGTGTTATATTTAAAAATAGGTTTCTGCTTTTAATTACAGTTACCTTGTAAATACATTTTTGTTTCTGTGACTTAACAAGTGTTATTGAAAACAAACTGCCTCTCATTTACACCAACCTATGCATGTCTGTTGTACATAAGTATGAATATGAAATAGAATTTATGGAATAGAATTTATGAATGCAGTTAATCTGGGAGCTGCTGCATCTGCAGAGAGATGATTTTCATTTCATATCCTGGAAAAATATAAACATGTTTGTGAAGACACTGTCATAGTGAGCTGACCTGTAGTAGATGGTGTCGATCATTTCACACCAGGCGCTGGCTCTGTCCACTGCACAACCGTCAGAGTCTGTACACTGTTGGTTCAGAGAGAAATAGTTTCAGAACTAAAACCAACAAAGGTAATTTCTCACATTACATAACATTTTTTGAAGTTTATTAATATGCCAGTAATACCATACGGCTACTCAAAAAGAAGTTTAGATGGTGACAGATGGCAAATGTGCACAAGGATTTTTTTCTCATCTGCATGGTGTGCAGAGGGCATTAAAAGGTCCATTAAGTTGATGCAGAATTCAGAGAGTTGGATACACAGAGGTGCATGTAAAAAGTGGACAGACCATCGGCGTGCATATGTTCTAAATGAACCCAAAAAAGATCAAACTCCAGCAAAAACACTACAACTATGAGATGAAAGACACAAACACAGAATACTTTGTTGCCTTTTCATTTTTACTACAGAAGTTAGACTCAAAACTACTACTAAAAAATATAATCATAAACAATAAATCGCTGTGCCCTTGTCATACTGTCTATGGCCAGTACATGACAGCCGAAGTGTTTTTTCTTTCATCTCACTTAGTTCATAATGTCATGAACCAATCAGACCAGCTTAAAGGTCAAAATGATAACTGAATGTTGTGATTATTGTTGTCTTTTTTTTTTTAAATAACACAAACTTCAGTGCAGATCTTGAAGAGCTCTAAAAAGTCTATGTAAATTTCAGGTGGAGTATGCAAACTGCAAATATACTTATTTCTGATCTTTGGAACAAAAAACTCCCAGAGCACAGTCATGGTGCACCCCGGCAGCACTGCACGTAGGGTGAACGCTCATGTTCATGTTAGTCTGATGCCTCCATGAAGTTTCATCTGTAGAAGCAGATGATTTGTGTGGAGCTGTCACTGACTGAAGCAAGAACCTTTCTGAAGCTTTCTGAAGCTTTACTCACACAGTCCACAAGCATTTTGCCCAGTTCCTTAGCCCCTACAAAGGACTTGGCCAACTCCAGAGGGTTGGATGGTCGGAAGACATCCACGGAGCTCACCACCACCTGCGGGGGTTTACCTGGAGATACACAGGACCAATGCAAGTTACAAAAAGAGGAAATCTCAAAGTATAACAAGACACATTAAATCAACAGACTGAAAAGCAGGCTAAAACAGGGAAATAAAACATGGACAAAGTGCTTGAAATGTTGCTCTATTGGTCATGCAAAGTAATACTATAAGTTAGATAAGCCATTATTTAGCTGCCTCACATCTTTAACAATTTATGAATTTGGGGTTGACTTTCCCTCCAAACAGCAACTGAAAAAACTGATTCCAATGAAACAGCAACATTCAGTGAAGCACAACCTGAGGCAGGCTCAGAAAGCGTAAGTAAAAACGACTGAAAAATACTGAAGAAGAGATTTAGACGAAATCTTATATTTAATCACATAAACATTTAGTCAGTTTCATCTGAGTCCAAGTACAGTGTGACTTTTCATTAAAATGCTAAAAAAATGAATGAATTCATTTGATCAAATATATGCAGGAAACAAAATGTCAGATTCTGTATTTTTCAATAAACACACAGTCGTCTGTACTTGAGCATAACCCAAACACAGAGAATCAAAAAGTTACAAACCATTTACAGATGATGGTTACACAACACAGTCAGGTTCAGACACAATGAGGTGGCGTACCTGTACCAAGGGAGACCACTATGCCCAACTTCTTGATCTCCTTCTCTTTGTTCTAGAGAGAGAAACAAAAGGTGGGGATGAGTAAATAAGTAATCAAATGACAAATAAATGCTTCAGTAATACGGCTGAGCTCAAGAGTGACTGCAGATTAAATGGGGGTGGTCGTACACCAGAAAGATAGGGTGCAGCATCACCTCTGCTTTTAAAGCTTTATTGTACTGATGGATTTCTGACATGGCATCTAGGGTCGGGTTGTTAGCCAGCAGCCCTCCGTCAAGAAAGCGTCCCATTGGTCGAAAGTAGGTGGGGGCAGCGCCACTGGAGCGGGCGGCTCGCCATACTAGTTGCTCTGAAGTAAAAACAGAAAGAATTTTATAACGCCAACAAACACTTCATCAGATCTTGATTCTGGTTGCAGGTTTGAAAACTATAAGTTGCAAATAAAGAAAAAACACGTGCTCACAGAACATACACATCCATCCAAAGAACCCAAGAGCTAAAAGGCTGCTGTGAAGTAGTGTACACCTCTAACGCCAACTTATGAACCTTGCTTTTTTTAAATCAATTTGATTGATATTATTCCTATCAAACCACTGGTGAGCAAGAAAACACCTGTTGTTCACCAAATATCAAACTATCCCTTCAAAATTGGAAACATTGTGTCTTTGTGAACTTATTCCCTTCAAAATGTGTTCACTCTCACAGACACACACCTTCATCTGTCACCTTTCTACGCTTCCTGGCTGGCTCCACTGTGTGTCCTACTATCAACACATCCTCATCCTCCCAGCCTGCAAAAACAAAATGGCTAGCACTCAGAAAACACAGCAGGACTGTACTAAAGATGACCTATGGAAGAGGAGAAGGACCAAAAACAAAATGAGGTCAGACCTGCAACAAAAAAACAAAACATACGCTTCGGTATGTAAGTGCAAACTTTAACTTAAATCTTACATTTTTGTCTTTTTTTCCACAGATCTTTGAGTTTTAAATGATGATTATTTTATGTATTAATTTATTTTTCACTGGCATTACCCTCTATTTTTTCAGTGGTCCCAATCCTCCTCTGTAGGTTTACAGTGGCAGACAAATTCATCTTTTTTTTGCACACAGGCTTTCCAGGTTTCATTTCCTAAAGAACTAAGGTTTTCACTTTTAGGAAAATGAAATTTAAAGACACCTAAAGTTACCCAGGGTAAGTTTGTAAAAACAGTCCTTTGTACTGCCCTTGAGTGGTAGCATGAATTAACTGCACTTCCCTTTCTTAACAATGTTCCATCACTGCTGCAATAGGCAAGTGTCCATACCACCAAAGATATAAATACCTTGTGGGATGGTGAGAGGCTTGAATGTGGCAGTGGTGGCATACGGGGGCTCTCTGTGGATGGAGGGAGGGTCATAGTTCCTAAAGATGTGCAGCTCTCCTGGATGTCTGTCTGCGAGAACGCTGGTCACCATCACCCTGCACAAAAAAATGTACATGAGTAAAAAGAGAAGAAAAAATGAAAGCAGCTTTTGTTAAGAGAAGCAGGGAGTAGAGACTTCAGGAAGAGGTGCTGCAAAAGGTTGAGCCCAGAAGTCAAATCAGTGACTGCTGCGACAAAGACTTAAGCCTCTGTATCTGGTTCTTTTTCATACTAAGTGCTTTCTGTTAGAGAGTCACATTAAGCACAAAAAGTTACCTGGGATACTGGACTTCTGTCATCTTTGTGTTCTCTCCAAACTCTTTCTTTAGGAAGTCTTCCAGTGGTGCTGATTCATAAGGTCGTGACCCCTTAAACACCTGTTCCTTCATCCTAAAATACAGGCAGCGCAGGTACTCCATGGACTTACCTACAGGTAGGACACAAATTATTGTTGTTTTTCTGTAAAATGCACAGAAAAGGGAAAATGGGGAAAGTGCACAGACCATGAATTATAGCGAGGGCCAGGATCCCTCCAGTGCTGGTTCCAGCAACCCAGTCAAAGAGCTCCCGGGTGGGTCGACCAGCCTCCCTCTCCAGAGCGATCAACATTTGGATCAACACCAGGCCTTTGATACCTCCACCATCCAGACACAACAGTCTGTCCATCCTGTAGAGAAACAGTGGTTAAATATCTCCATAACTGTGAAATTAATCTATATAATAAATATAGTCATAAAAAAAGAGGTGTCATACTTTTTGCTCCCCATTTTAGTGCT
The DNA here is from genome assembly GCF_033239565.1 of Halichoeres trimaculatus. NCBI lineage: Eukaryota > Metazoa > Chordata > Actinopteri > Labriformes > Labridae > Halichoeres > Halichoeres trimaculatus. The sequence continues at coordinate 20,473,148 of NW_027437180.1, read as the reverse complement.
GTCAACTTCAGATGTGCCTCTGCTCATGGCACTGACTGCAGCCCCCATATACATGACGTCTTCAAACCCTGTCAGACAGTTACAACAGTCACCGGTGATGGATCAACATATCACAAAAATCATGCATTAGGACAGAGAAGAAAAGAGTTTCATGTGGGTTTTTTCAAGCAGGAGAGAAGTTTCATGAGAAGGACTAAGGATAAATTCAGCTTATTGCCTGGAAAAAAGAAAAAAAAGATGAGCCAGTGTTTGCGTATTCAAGGTAGAGTTTTCAGAAAAGGTCATGTTTATGAGTCAAAATATAACTGTAGCCACTTCTACCATTAACAACATGAAAAGAATGAGAGAAGCACATGTTCAAGTACAGGGGAGGAAAATGGGAAACCTTACATCCCTTTAAGAAATGTAGCCCAAACAAAAGTTTCCACTCGTGTGAATACTGCCATTTACCATCAACTTAAGCAGCTTCAACCTTTAACACACTATTTCATTAATATTAGGGCTGCAGCTATCAAATATTTTAGTATTGGAGTATTCTACTGAAAATCCCATCGATTAATCGAGTATTCTGATAAAATACATTTTTGTTTCGTTTAAGAGCAGTTATTTTTCAAATGACAATTTTTCTCTTTAAGAAATAGAATTTTCTGATACAGCATGTCAGTATGAGCACTTGCTTTGGTAGCTCCAAAATCTGTAAACACGCTTTGACACACTTTTTGTGCCTTGTGCATCTCATCAAATGTTGCAGCCCCAAATGGCACCCGTTTCGTAGAATGACCCATTCGTCTCCTAACTCCAGAAAAGAAGCTTGATTTGTTGCTAGTTGCTATTTTGTATAAGAGTTAGCTTGAGGGTTTGAAAACTTTCTTGATATGGCCTCAGCTCTATTTGAAATACCACTCTTTGATCTTTTTTAAAATCAAACGATTCCTCGAGGCGGAGAAAATTGCTCGAGTAATTTTTTGTAAACGAGTACCTTGAATCATTCAAGGAATCGTTTCAGCTCTAATTAACATAAGAACTGTGGCAAAAGGCTCCGTTGCAGTTTTTCACAGCACACAGAGGACAGTGCAGGATTTAGAGGAGATGCACTGGTCAAAATATTCAATACAATATCTTCTGGAAGTGAGAAAAAAAAAAGACAGAATCTGTAAATAATTAGAATACTCTCTGGAACATGAAGAAGGCCCAAACTATTTTGACATTTTAAAGGACTGACAACTAAAGGTTTTAGTTTAATGATGTTCTCAGCTCCCCAAACTGTAAAACTTTAAGTAAAACAGAAAAAGAAGAAAGGAATCATTAAAAACAATATAAAAAAGAGAAGAGGACTTCAGTGTTGGAGGGCAGGAGGAGGAGGGATGGTGGCATTACCTATGCCTGCAGGCCTTGATGAGTTGGAGATTGGGGGAGGACTGCCAGGGGAGGGTGGGAGGCAGCGCTGGACCCCTACACTACACAGCATGTCCAGCAGTATCTTTCTATTAGGACCTTTCGTGTTAACACACACACACACACACACACACACACACACACACATGCAAGTCAACATATTAGACATGCAAACCCACCACACAATTTAGAGAGAAGGTTCAGAAAGACAGGAAGAGAAAGAAAGAGCAGAAGAGAGCAAGAAAGAGAAACAAGAACATAAACCAGCTGTTAGCAGTTCTCGTGCGTTTTTAAAAACCAACAAATGGCTCCAACTTCCTTTTACCATCACTTCTGTTGTATGCTGATCTGTTCTAAAACTACAATATAGAGCAAAGAATTTCAATCTTACAATATTTACTTTGCAGAATAATGTAACTATCTCTTGACAGTCAAAACTGTCCTGTTGAAGCAGATCTCAGAAGTTATGAGCTGACAAACTTTGTCTCTGATACCCTCATAAGACTTACTGATGTAAAAGAGACCATCAGAAGAGCAAAGACTGTACATGTATGCTAAATATTTATGCCTGGCCAGTCAAATGTATTGTGAATACAGTCAAAACTTTTTACAACATGCCGAAAAAACAGTTTCATTTTCCCCTTAGTAGATGTAGCCTGTTAATTAAAGGAGAAAGGTGAATTTGTTTGCCTTCATATTACTATTAATTTATCTTCCTCAGCTTGGTTATGTGTGTTTCAAATGCCTTGAGTAGTAGCTCTGCCCTCTGCAGTTGAGAAGATGAGCAACACATGGTAGTAAATCCTCTTTTTGCAGCATAGAAAGGAGTAAAAGCTGTCAAACCTGCTGTAAGAGCCTAAATACATTTATTGTTTGTAACAGCTTAATTCAAAAAGGAGACAATATTTAAAAAGATAATTCATTTTTATAAATGTTCAGACAGACTGAGAAGCAGAGAGTGGAGCCTTTTGTCTTTATCCATTTTTAATGTAAGTTTTGAAGTTTAAACCTTTTAAAACTTGCTTAGATTTCTGTTGAAGAAAACTTTCTGATGGGTGGTCCAGTGTTTTCGATATAAACAAATAACGGAAATGCTAGAGCGTCAAAATGAGTCTTAGTTCACCTTCACTTATATTTACAAAAACAATTAGTAAGACAAGCTCGAAAATCACATTTTGAGACAATGCAGCAAAATTAGAGTTAGTCATTTTGAAAATCACTCATGCCATGCTTTGCCTCATCATGCATGAGTTCAACTTTACAGGGTAAAACGTGCATTTAAAAGAGTCATGTTACATGTTAACATGGTACATGTTAACATGTAACATGTAAACATGTTATAATTACACTGGCCTGTTAAATTGAATTAATTTTCAGTTTGTCTTCCTCTCCTTTTCCTTTGATCCAACCTTCACATCACATCCCCTCTCCCCTTTTTTTCTTTCAGTGTCATCGCCTCACTGTTTGAAGCTCCGTTTTTCTACTTTCTTACCTTTGCTTGTGCGAGCTGCGATGAGTCCCGGGGTTTCTCCCAGGTCATTATGGATCTCCACATCAGCCCCGAACACTATAAGAGCTTTGATTAACTCCATGTGGTCCATCTGATGAAAGAAGAGTCACAAAAAAAAGTAATTCTATTTTAGAAGCAGCTTAAACATTTGTATGAAGTGCATCAAAAAGGAAAAAAAAAATATTTGTTTTCTTTTACTGTATCAGAAAAAGAGTTTAGAGAAAAAGTGTTTTTTTACTTTCAGTGAATACATTTCACTTTGTTGAGTTTGCTTTGTTTTTTAGGGATGGCAGGGATAGTTTGTCCACACACCTTCATAGCCAGGTGCAGAGCTGTGTTTCCATCCTGCCCCTTCAGGTTAGCATTCGCTCCGTGGGTGAGCAGCACCATGGCTGCCTCAAAGCGTCCCCTCTTAGTCAAAATATGGAGGGCGCTCTCTCCTGTCTTACTGAGGTAGTTCACTTCACAGCCATGTTCAAGCAGCAAACGACACATCTGGCAAAGACAGGGAGAAGATTTAGCTAAACAGCCATAAAGTCTCCCTTGAAACTGGCCGTTGTACTTTTGTGCTTGTACTAAAATGGTCAAAGTGTTCATATTTTTGTGAAATCCACTGTTGCAAATTCAAGTTTTGCCAGGTTGCTTCCCAGGATGGGTACAACGAAACCCAAATATGCATTTAATAAAAATCAACTTTTGATTTCAATCATGAAACATAAAATGCTCTTTTTTTTTTTTACCTCTGCTGTTTTAGCCCAGTGGAGCGGCGTCCCTCCATATAAAGAGTCCTCGGCCTGAAGCTGACCTGCATCAGCCTTTAGGATCTCTTCCACACAGCTGACAGGCAAAGGGAAAACAAAAAATATCACAAAAAATATCATAGATCCAACAACAGTTTGGGTAACATAATAAAGAAAATATAAACAGTATATTTTGTCAGTTTTGAATCTTCTGTAATAGCTTTTTATAACGTAACCCAACCATTCACAGTCAAAACATTTTTAAGATATATATGTATATCTATGTTTCTCATCTCTGCCTCCACTCACCCCTTCTCACTGTACTTCATGGCACTGTGGATGGGGTATCCACTGCCACCAACAACATCACACTTGGCCCCACCCCCTAGAAGACCTTTGACAGACTCCACACGCCCCAGACGGCAGGCAACATGAAGCGGTGTTTCCCCATTGTTGTTCAGCTCATTAACACCTGGGCAAAGCCGCGAACATAAGACCTGAACGATAAGAAGATGGGAGTGGTCAGAATGTGATAAGGTGGAATATAACTCTGACCTACCTCCTGCTGAGTCTCACCTGGATGATGGCTGCAGAGTCCTGCTTAGCAGCACAGTGCATCGCTGTCTCTCCGTTGTGGTCTTTGATGTCAGTGCGAGCCTGGCTCTCTTCTAGCAGCTCTGTCACACACACTATATCGCCACGCTCACACGCCAGGTGCAGCGGTGTCTGACCTGAAGCATCCCGAGCATTGATCTGACTGGAGACACAAAGATGATGTAACCTCACATGATGTGCATGATTTATCCGGTTTTTCAGCATGTTTTTATTGGTTAGGTTTCTCCAGGGCAGTTATTGATTTCTAATCAAGTTACTTCAGTATAAAAGTGAGCTTGAAAGATCGGAGACTTGGCTGCAAACCACAAGCTTTCCACAGCAAGAAATGTCAAACTTCCAATGCCTTTCTTATAATGTCTTTGTCACTCCTCACTCACATATTAATTTGTACTATGTAAGCTTCAAGGAAATACGAACTGATTATTATGTTGCACCTGGATAAATGAAATCAAAATACTGCATAAAAAATCAGCCAGTGACAGCTGATTTGCAGCTAGCAGGGTAAAACCCTGAAACCAAACAGAAGGTTTCAGAGCAGAGCCCTGTTGTTATGTATCCAACAGGATGTTTTCTTGCAGTGCAGTGTGTTTAGCTGCGACTTCCATGCTAATATCTCATAATTCATGCCTTTGAAGAAGAGGCTTTCACATAATAATCCAACCTTTATTCTCTTTCATCCTGGAGCAATAATATCTTCACAGAGCCAGAAACAAGAACTCATGATCATTATTTTAATTGATTTTCTCAAATATAGCTATGGTTTATAGAAACATTTTGTCTGTTGGAACAGGAATTCATAAACATTTATTCAAAATAAACAATATGATTATATATTTACACATAATTTCAGACTCTTGTCATTAGTACTGACATGACAACCATCCAGTTTTATCCTACCTCTGGACATAGTTATGTTTGAGGCACTCCCTCAAGCCTGTCTCCACAGCGATATGGGCAGAGCTCCAGTCCGGATGGCTGCGGATGCAATCCACTATTGGCTGTGTGGTCTCTGCCTTCAAAGGAAGTGTCTCATAGAAGGGGCGAAGCTTGAGGGCATACTGAGGAAACCAGTTCATGGCATCTTCTTCTGACCCCACCTGAAACAGCCTGATTTATACAACAGTGCAACTGTGATGAAAATTGATTTTCAGGAATTATAAGGATGGGCAGCAATCTCCAAACTTCCATCAAATTTTCATCAGCGTATTACACATTCAAGTTCATTTCTTACACATAATGAATCACTAGAGAACAAAATAATGGGCTTTTATTTCACAAAGCTGCTCTGTTGATAAATGGTTGGCTTAATAGTGATCAAAACTAAATTTAAAAATCTTAAAGGTTTGAAGTAAAAGTCAAACTTGAAGGGATACTGGTATCAGTACAAAATTTTGCATCTTACAAACATGCATTTTCAAAGAGCAAGCACATATTTCCATAAGTCCACTGTATCACACAACAAATGGCATGTTACACAACTGCTTATCTATGATGTGATCAATACTGACCTCAGAGTCACAGTGGGTGTTTCAGGACACATAAGCAGACAGTCCCATGACTGACACTGAGTGTTTTTGTACATGACTATGCGTCCCTCCTGTTTCACGATGACTTTGCCTCCTCCACTGTAGTCAGCCAGCTGCACATCCCGAACCTTGTAGGGATTGGCAAAGAGGGTTGACACAGAGGACACAGTGTCCAACAGCCGGCCGAGGAACTGCATTGTGACCACCTGAAACAATGAACAGAGAGCATGGGGAGTGATTGGCCAATCTGCAGCTCAGTCTGTGATCTCTATAGAAGCCCATAGCGAACATGAATGCATGCATGATTTTATTTACTCTGTTTCCGAATGATTATTGGTCCATTCTGGTTGTTTTCCAGGCTTGATTTTCTATTTTTGTTTAAGAAAATAAAGCTGGAATTCCCTTCATTATTTAAGTCTTTACCTTTATCTTAAGCTGTCTTGTTTTGATTTCTTTTAAAGAGGCTATATTTTGGCAGCCCAGCAAAGCAAGGGGTCATCGAGGTAGCCCCCTTTGTACTTTCACATTGGTCCCACAACAGCATAAATATCGCTCCCTTAATGATAAGTAAGACAGGGGCTGAGGAACCTGATCAGGACTTACTACTGCTGTAATACGAGCCGAGTTGTGCATATTTCTATGCTATTGTATTTTTAAGTTTGAGCTTTTAAAGTTATGATCGTGTGATGTTACAACGAGATCTTGAGCAATAATAAATAGAATTAACATGTTATAAGAAAATACAAATAAACAAAAAATATCAGAACAGGCAGAGTAAAACGGATGACTATATGTCCACCTGGGGCTTCTAGAGATCTCCAACTTTTCACCTGTAAAATTAGATTTGAATGCAGCAGACCTAACTGCCTCACCCCCTTTAACTACTCTATCAGGAAGCTAGACGATTGCTTTCAATATTAATGAATGTTTTATAACATCCCCAAGACAGGAGGTTAGCTTTACAAAGTAGCAATAGGTGAAATATACCAATAATATTCATTTCGGTGGTCTCCAGTTTGAGTATAGATCAACGGAGTAACAACAGCCTCATCAAAAAGTTTCTGCGGTGTAACATTACAGCACATTATATAACAGCTAGGCTTGCCACCTAAGTAAACAACTCAGTTTAGACAAGACGTCAACTTTATACTTTCTACAGCACTCAAAGCCCCCGAGTTTTCCGACGACATGATCATTCTCTTAAAATGATTAAGAAATGGGTCCATTCATTCTGCTCACGAGTTCACAGTTACACTGGGTCGATGACTTGATACCATCAATAGTACGAGGCAGACCACGCGGTTAAAACACGTTTATGGGATGTTGTACAAACAAAGACTCGTATCTGTGCTGTCGTTGTCTCATTCTACTGTTTGACTAATCGCATTAACTCGAAAAGAAGCAGCCAGTGACCGTCTGTCCATGCTTACCTGTTAGCTTTGCTCTCCTCTGCGAGCTCTGACTCCTGACAGCTACATCAACAACCGCCGCAGCGCAACCAAACCTGCTTAGACTCTTGATTGACGTAAGTTCCTCCAATCAGAGCTCGGTGAAAGAATATTGCTGGAAAAAGGGGCGGGACACGGTAAATTAAAGATAATCGGGGAGCTTCCTTTTTTAAGAACTGGATTGGTAAATCCCAACAGCAAGAATGTCCTGTGACCTCTTTCAGAGAACTTTGAATATCATGTAAAGGTATCAGACAGAAATTCTGGCTTTAAAGTCAGAAGTATGATAAATGTCTAAAAAGTTTTTTCTCCCTTTTTACAGGCCTCTGAATAAAGTTTCTAGTTGGCCCTAATTCTCTTCTACTATATCCACGTCAAAAAATCTGAATCGGCAACTATGCAATTACAAACTCAACGAATGAATTAAAACGCCCATGGATGTTTTTCTCGGGACAAGCACATTTTTAAACGACTCCTTGGGACTTTGGGGGCCTTATAGCCTATCATACAGTGATTTTATGTCCAACCATGGCTTTTGCGTATCTTGACAAAGTACCGAACCAGGGCATTGGCTTTCCCTGCATCCGATTAGTTGCAAATCATACTGATTTTTACAGCACTGAGTCAGTGCATAGTGTATCTGTGGCTTTAAGCATGGATGGAGAGGATAGTCCCAATATCAATAAAAAGGGAATTAGAAGAGCTGGTCCTGATTTTTTTTTTAAATGTTGCTCAGAATGTAAATTGTGCGAGTCCAAAATCACTACCCAGTACATAGTGAGTGAGGAGCAGGGAATGAGTGAGTGATTTGGGACACAAAATTGTAAGGTTTGCCTTAATTTACAGATTCTGTGTAGCAAATAACTTAAAACACACCCAAAATCACATTCATATGTGGCTCTTTCCTTAATATGAGTGCGAAAATCAAATATTACTTGAAAATTTTAACTTGGAAAAAAAATAGTGATTCACAGCAAATAATGTTCTAACTTTTTCGTATTGCACAGCTGATCCTTTTCACCCAGTGTCAAGTAGAATCACTCACACACACACACACACACACACACACACACACACACACACACACACACACACACACACACACACACACACACACACACACACACACACACAAGTGCTTTACACATTGAGATAGGTCAAATGTTTGCCCCTGGGTAAATGCAGTAAAGTCTGGAGAGTTTATGTTAAAGTAATATAGCAATAAGATAACACACAGAATAGAAGAAGTACATATTTCGTATTTTAGTAATACAGTAAATTAGTAGACAGCAAGATTACAAAAAACTATCATGGCACCGCCCGTCATCAAAGCGAGGATGAGAGCTCAAAGTGGCGCGCAGTTCTTTGCATCCCTCGTGAGAGTCTTCATCGTTGCCAGGACAACCGAAGGGGGCTGACCCCGGCCACGTGACAGCTAACTACTCCGTCGCTGCTCTGCTGCTGTTGGAGCGGTGTGTGCGTCTGTGTATGTGTGTCTGCTGTCTTTCTCACAGTTTGGCTGTGGTCGGCCCGAGCACACAGCAGAGCCTGACGTCTGGAGGGAGGAAAACACAGACAGGTAGCTTATTCCGGGCTTAAAAGATGGAGCTCTCTGCGGAGGGAGATCGCGTTTTCGCCGCGGAAGCCATACTGAAACGCCGCGTCCGTAAGGTGAGCTCCAACCGCCGCCGTCCCGCGTGTTTTGACTTCTCACAGATGTTGGCCGCGGTCAGCTCAGCTCAGCACGGCACGGCACTGATCCAGCCCATAGGCTCAGGGCTGCGCCTATGCAATCTTCTGTAGGCCTTGTTGGCTAGCGGATGCCTTTACTCTGAAGCCCGAGCTACCCAAGAGCTAACTAGCATGGCGATCAGTCATGGCTCGTATGTTCTGGCTCTCGCAGGGCAATAAAAACAGCAACACAAAGAAGGGGCTAGCTGCAGAATAAGGCAGCCCAGCCGATGGGAAGAGGGCTGTGCTGTGAAATGGAGGGTCTCGTTTCCTCTGCCAGCTAATGGTAGCCAAAGCTATACGACCACAGTCTACATTTTACTGCCTGTGGGGGATTCTTTCACAACCACATCAAAACTTTTGCAGACTACTGTTTCTTGGGGATGATTACCTTTGTACTTAGCTTCTGATTATGTTAATGAAGGTTACAAGCTACAGTTGATAAAGTTTTGATGCTGTTTTGGATCATTCCATCATGGGTTACCTTCTGGAAAAGACTTCTTAATGGTATAAACTATTGGATATCATCTTAATTGGCTGATATCCACCTTTGAATTGCATGATACAGCCCCATGTTTGCACCTCCCTCTTGTGAGACGCAATCCATGCACTTTCTCATAAGCAGGTTCAGTTTTAAAAAATGTGGCTCCTCTCACACTTCATGAATGAGTCATCCTTTATGAAAATGGTGATTGTGATAATGCCCTTCTTTGGAGATAACTTGTACAACCTGACAGTGTCCAGTGCTGAATTAACAGTTTGATCAGGAGTGCAATTCATGGAGGACAATAAACACAAACTAAGGTTAAAACGGACAGGCTACTCTGATCAGCTGAGAGGGGGCTCTAAACTATTAGAACAGTGTGTTCTTGGTAGCTTAATTGAATTCAAGCATGACACTTACCAGACAACTGAACCATTTATAAAGGAGGCAGGACTAAAACATCCATAATTTGATAAAATTGTGTTTCGTTGCAACAGAAGAGTTTCAGGATTTTGTGAAAGACACAATAAATGTACCTGTAACTCCTTCCAGAAGACTGAACGGTAGAGTGAGCACTGCTGCTGAAAAGATTTTAAAATACGTCACCCCTTTATGTGTATGCCAATTTTGTTAATCTATCTTGTCCTTATAGGGGAGACTTGAATATTTGGTGAAGTGGAAAGGATGGGCCATGAAGTAAGTGCTTCTCTTGAGTCTGACTTCAATGAAAATCTTCCATGCAAAGCAGAAAATTAGCAGTGTTGTTATGCTGATTTAAATGTTCAAACTCTTAATGGTATATGTGGATTCAATCCTCCTTGTTAAATCATTAAAGAATGAAGTGTTTCCCTGTAATGTGTTTTGAATGTTTCTCTGGTTCTGTTAAGGCACAGCACTTGGGAGCCAGAGGAGAACATTCTTGATGACAGGCTGATTCTGGGCTTTGAGCAGAAGTAAGTAAAGCAAGTACATAATTAGCTACCATACACCATGTACATATCAAAAAATCAATACCTTGCATTGCACAGATTAAAGTTTCATTTGAGGATGTCATTGTCTGCCTCTAATGTCGCTGAGTAAAGCTTGTGTGTCGTTTTAGTTTTTGGGACTCAATTTAAAATCTTGCTCTTTTCAGACACACATGCATCTTAATGTGTGTGTGCGTGTGTGTGTGTGTGTGTGTGTGTGTCCCTGCTTCTGCTTTAAACCTTTCTGTCCTTCCATTTCCCTTCTTCTTCTCCTCTTCCTGGTTTTAAAAATGGCCATGCGAGCTGAAGTCTTTTATGCCTGCTGCCAGACCACTTGAAAGGGCTGCTCACAGAGTGAATGTTTACAGTAAACTAAAATGGACACCATAAGACAGACAAAACTGAAACAACATCAAAAAGGAAACTACAACAGACGTGCAGATCTGGCTGTGTTCGGATGTGGCTTTAGACAGTCCCTGTGTCTGCCTGCTCTACTTTCATTCTGACACATCTTTCATCGCTGTCTTCTTGTGTTTTTTTTTAGACTCTTTTTACTTTTATTAGTTTAAACTGTCTTTTACTTTTTGCAGGGAAAGAGACAGGGAACTGCACGGGCCAAAGAAACGAGGCCCAAAACCCAAAAACTTGGTCCTGAAGGTACGGATTTTGGTTAATTGTGTAAATAGTTATGCAGAAATATGAGCTTTTCAATTGGTTAAAGTACTTAATGCACACTGCAGCACATCAGCTGATTGAAAAATCTGTCACATACAGATACACAAACTTTCTAGTGGTTACACTGTTTGCATTCTTGGATCTATTACACAAGATTCCCTTTAGTTATAATGAAAATATAGCATAGCACAAGTGTATTAGTTTATCTAGTTCTTTATTTTCTTAAATTGTTTCTAATTTTATTTAGTTGCTTTAATTGCTTTGAATCCCTGTAAGACACACGTACATATAAAAGCATTTTCCCTTTTCACAAAGATGTTTACAATTTTACAAATCGACATGTAGCCTGGACAGTGGAGTTGAGTTGGGATGCATGAGGTTTCAGAGAAAATCCTGAGTGTGTGACCCCTAAATTGAAGGGATCTGGTGACACTCATGCAGAGGGTGGCATTTGGCTGGAGTTTTTTTAATCATTATTATTTATTTGAAGGCTCTACCTTGAGGCTTTATCTTGCGTCAAAACATTTCTTTTCAGATGGGGATGCTCTCTCCACTTCTCAAAGCACAAATTAATTTATTAAGTATGAAAACAAGGATTGAAAGCTTCCCAATCACCTGACTCAGTCCATGACTTGTCCTTAGTTTGTCTCCTTCTGTGTAATTGTAAAGAAAGTGAGTATAAAGCATGGCAGAGCTTTCTGAAGATGAAAGTTTTTTCTGCTCATTATGAAATTTCTCTGGTTTAGAGGTCAAACAGACTGAACAATATATTTGGCTTACACTGCACAGGGAACAAAGTTGCAACACTGTGGGTTTCCTTCAGTTTTAAATCAGTTTACAAGTGTAACAAGTGACAACAGAGATATTTATATTTTGCAAGAGTTTCTTATTTTAACATATCTAGCTGATTATAGCTGTTTTATAGAAAAATAAATGTTGGTCCAACACCATGAAGATGATCACAAGTTCAAATATAAGATTGCTTAATAGTATATAGCAATATAAAACAAAGGTATCCCATACCTGTGAACAGACTATCACGTGTCCTTGTTTTTTTCATAAACTCATTCTTTTCAGGCTGGGAGTGGTATATTGAGATTTTCAGATTTGTGTGTACGTTGAAAAAGTTGTCATATTACTGGAATAAATGTTTTTCTATTTCTTTCCTGTCGACAGCAAGCCCGTGCTCCAAGAGGAGGAAACAGTGGCAGAGCCTCTAATGTTCGCCAGTCCACTGCCTCATCAACTTCCAGCCGGGCAACTCCTTCTTCCTCTGCATCTGCCTCGCCTCATCGTTTAGCATCTTCATCCTCCTCTTCCTCCACTTCAGCACCCTCTCCTAAACTCAATTCCCTCGCAGCCACCCACAAGCTGAAGAAAGACATTCACCGTTGCCATCGGATGTCTCGGCGCCCTCTGCCCCGCTCAGATCCCATGGCATCCTCCTTCTCCAACCCTGGAGGCTTCCCCTCCCGTCCTCATGTCTCTCCCTTCTCTGAAACCGTCCGCATCCTCAACCGCAGAGTCAAACCCCGGGAGGTCAAGAGGGGTCGCATCATTCTCAACTTGAAGGTGATTGACAAAGCAGGTAGGGGTGGTGCAGCTGCAGGCAGCAGGAATATTACAGCAGGACGCCAAAACATCCCCTCACGCAATCGCATCATTGGGAAGAAGGGTGAAGCACCTTATAGACCTTTCCAGCCTCCTATGAAAATGCTTGGGTTCCCCATGTATGGAAAGCCATTTGGGCTGCAGTGTGGTGGTCCCATGTCCTTCCCATCCCACCCAGGCTCCTGCTCCAGTGCAGGAGCCAGGGATACCCGCTCCTCTCCCTCCCAGTACCAGTCTCCTCCTTCTCCTTCCAGCTCCAGTGGTTCTGAAGGAAAATCTCCCACCAGCACCTCGGCTGCAAAATCTAAGGAGTCTGCAGGAGCTTCTCCTTCTGCTGAAGGTCAGAAGTCTAGTACACCTTCCATAGAGACTCAGACGGGCCAGAGCACCAAGCCGCCTGCGCCTGCCAAATCCTCAAATGCAAACCCTTCAGCATCAGGGTCTCCTTTCCTCCCTTCCTCACCCTCTTCTTCCTTGGAGGATGAAGACGAGGAGGGTGCCCTTGATCATTCAGAAGGAGGCAGAAGTAATCCTCGTCAAAACAGGGCTAAGCCCCATTCCTCTGCCGTCCCATCTTCTGCTACCCCTGGAGACCAGAGCTCGACCCCAGCTGAACCCAAAAGGGTGCCCATCGAGGGAGACCCTGACTGGCACCCCGAAATGGCCCCAAGCTGCAAGGATGTGGTGGTCACTGACGTCACCACCAACCTGGTAACCGTCACCATAAAAGAGTTCCCTTCTCCTTCCTCCTGCCCTGCCTCACCCTCTGCTAGCCCTGAAGAAGCCTCCTCCCCTCCCCACAACACCACCTCTGACGACTCTTCTCCCCCGAAGCCATAGGAGACCAGATTTGAGAAGATGATGCCATTGTTGATGATAAAGATATTTGGCCAGTATTGACACCTTACCCCCTCCATACCTTTCCTTAAAAAGGTGTGTGCATATTTGTCAAATGAAATGAAAGTTAAAGCCGCCCAGCCATTGAATAATACGTAAGATTTTTTTAAAGAGTAGTATAAATTTTAAAAGGGGCAGCTAATACGCCCTTTTCGTCAACTTAAATTGCCATATTTTGTCCACTTGCACAGCACTGACTCCTTTAAAGCAGGCCTGAATAGATACAGTGTTTACCTTCTTTCACTTGCTTCAAACATGCTGAGTTAAGCTTGTTTGCTGCCATAAAAGTTTTACAAAAATGAAAAATCCCCCTCTCTTGTGTGTTGGATGAGATTTTATCAAGCACTCTAGGTGTATGTGAAAGAAAGAAACACTTCCTCTGATTCAGGCCGTGCTGTGAAGGCTGTTGATGACGACAGCCTTCAGATGTTTTGCCAATTTCCTGCCCTCTTGTCTCATTGGAGGTCCAGCTTGTTAACGATGAATGAGCTGATGTGTTTTTTTGCACTTAACACAGTTGGACTCTCATATATTGCATCAATACAGCGAGGTAAATGCAATGCACTTGACTGCATCAAAAAATGACCTATGTTATGTAGTTCATCAATTTTTCAAGGCCTTCTCCTCTTGCTCTCTTGAACGCACATGCATATACATATGGTATGAGTAAGTATTTATATGCACGCACAACCTTACAAGCTGCAAATGAATATACAGAAACAGTAGTTTTAAGTTATTGCTGTTCTTTTCCTGCTTGCCTTGTTTTCTCTCCAACCCACCACTGTCTGTAACTCTGTGACGTCCTCTACGACTCTAAACTGGTCTGCGGTTCATTGAATTCTCTTTCCATGCCAGATAACTTCTCAACTTGTCAAAGTGTAGAAGGTCCATGTGCTGATCATAGTACAGGCACAAACAACCAAATGCAGCTAAAAATAGAAGTTTGTTGAACCCTTGAGCTACTTGGCAGGTGTTTGATGTTTGTCGTCGTACAACATTGAAGCAGTTTCAGCTGTAAAGAACAACCAGGAGTCTTTTCAGCTTCCTGGATTAAGCTTCTTTACTCGTTGTTGTGTTCCTTTGAATGGTTCTTTTAGCTCACAGTGCTTGTGCTAGTTTCATTCATAAGTTTTAGGAGAAGCAGTGTTTGTAGCACAGGTCAGTCTTCTGCTATCCTTAGGTTAAAGAGACCAAGTCAGATTGATAAGCTGTGTGACAGGTTGGTCTGCCATTTCTTCTAAGGTGTGTAATAAACAGAAATGAAGTTTGACTCTGAAACTAGGAGGAATGTTATTTTTCCCAACATCAAGACCTTTGATGAAGGTTCTGTTGGCTTCATTGAAGTGTGACCTGCAGCAGGCACTGATTCGGTTTGTAACCTTGTATGAAGTGTTTGGTGACTGAGTCAGTGGCTTCAAGTCTGAGGCTGTGGTTGTCTTCAGGCTGACAAGGTACAGCCTCAAGCTGAGGTGTTCAAGTATCCTTAAGTACACTTGATTAGGAGTGAGGGTTAAATGGATCACGAGATAAACAGCCTGAGTAGTAATGCAGACTTTGTGTTGAACCATCATAGCGATGAGGGAGCAAAGTGTACAATTTTTACCACTCATATTTCAGCCTTCACTCATGGCTTTGACAAGTAACCAGAACATGAAATCACAGATATGAGAGTTTCCTGCTTGCGGTGGGTGGCTCAGCCCAAGGATTCGGGTAAAGTATTCCAAGAGGAGATAGCGTAAAGTCACTGTTCCTTTGCATCCAAAGGTGGTTTGTGAATTTAACGAGCTTTGTCTTTGAAAGTTTCTCTGTTATGTCCAGCTGAGAAGAGACCCTGAGATGATCCACAGTCGCTTTAGGGATTGTAAATCTTATTGGCTTGGAAATGCTTGGGGATTTTCCAGGCGGAGCTGCAGGGGAGAGGGCATATGGACTGACTTTCTTAGTGTGCTACCACAGCCAGAAGGCTGACAATAAGCAGAAGAGAACTGACAAGACAAAACTTTTTAGTCCTGATTGAGCTGTCCTCTGAGCTTTACATTTCAGGCAGCATGATTTCCAATGAAGTCCCTTTCTAGTGAACAATTGATCAGTATCAGAAAGAGCCATGACATGTTTCAGGAGCTTCACAGACTTCTTTGTAGCAGTTTTTGAGTGTTTTACCATGTTTAGAAACCTGCATAAATGTCTGAAAGGACACTAGTCAAGCTGCCATTCATTGTCCATTGCCCTCAAACATGCTGATATGCCTTTTTTTGAAGGTCAGTGTCTGTAGCAGCGCTGCTTGCAGCAAGAAAATGTGCCCTATTTCTTTTATCTGTGTTGCACGTTTCCATCAAGCCAACCCACTGAAACAAATTGTGTTTTTTTCTTTGAGTCAATTCAGTTCTCTTTGAAGCCTTCCTGCATCAAGTTTTAGACAGGAGTGCTTTCATTAAGTCACGTAGAGTGATGGTGTTTTTTTTCTGCAGAAGTCTCAGTATGTGAGGAGCTATGTTCTCCCTTGACCTTTAACCTTGTAGCTTCTTGACTTGCAGTTTCAAGTCACTCTAGAGCACATGCAGCAAAATCCACAAGGTTATCTCTTTGAAGCCATGTCTTTGTGAATGCAGATACTTGAGGTGAGAGACAAGGTTTGAGGTGATGTCTTCTGGCTTTCATTTGATTGAGCGGTAGTTCTTGACCTCTGAAATGCAGACCTGGGAAGAACCCAAGAGCTATCCAATGGTAATTCTGTTTTTTGATTGTTTCAGAGAACAGATGAGTGCAGCAGAGACTTTTTGTAGTGTCTGAAATTGCCTCTTGAGTTGTATGGAAATATCAGAAAGAACCAAGAGCTAAAAATGAAGTTTTGGCCAGTTTTTTTTCTCAATATGCTGGTGTCTGATTGCAACACCAGAAGCGTGCAAGAAAAAATACACCAGGCTCAAAGACTTGAGACTGGGGCCCATTAAAGAAGGGAACTTAACCATAATAGAAATCATCTCGCTGCTGGTTTCTTAAAGACTGTTCCGGACATGTTATACAATTCCCTCTCCTTGATTTATTATTATTCATTGACTGTGTAATTCTCCAGACGTTTGATAAGGTTACCACCAGTAAGATGTGTCTTCTGTTTCAAGTGTTTTCTGCTTTGCTGCTTTAACATCTTACCTTAGAAAAAACCTTTAAGCTCAGACCTGGTGCTTTCTGGCTGGACAGTAAAGGATGTTAGCACAGGTTCCTTTCTCTCTCTTTTTTCTTTTTTAGAAATATATCCAGTTTGCTGTCTCTGAGTCATCCTGTTTCAGTGGGTAAGCATCTTCAGTAATCTCAAAATAGGTCAAACTCTGTCTCAAAGGTGCGGTTGTGAACTACCGCTGAGCTACTTTACTGTAAAAGCTTAGAAGTGTTCAGATATTTCAGCCTTCATGCGCCTAAAGTACTTTGAAAGAAACATAACCCTTTATAAACAAACTCTAAACCTTACCCTGGTGCTGCCTACTCTGTGTAGACCTTTCCGGTCCTTTCTCTGGTGCACCTGTGTGTGTTTGTAATATTTAAAAATCCTCCGCATGTGTTGCCTTATAGCTGCTCCACTCAACCCCGGCTGTACTCAAGGCGACTTTCAACTTATCTTGCAAAGCTTAGACAATAAATCAAACCTTCCTTACCTGCCACGACTGCAATGGTTGAGATAAAACACAGTGTTATTACAAACAGTAATATCCTGTATGGGCTGTGATGTCACATTTTCCAAAACACAACTTTCTCAGTCATTTTCACACAGATGAGGGAGATGTCGCCTCCTCTCCTGTCCTGTACTGGATGGTTCTTGTAGTTGTTGTCAATACTGTTTCAATACGCTCATAGGTTACTTATGGAAAGATTTATTCCAAAATGACATATCCATTAAAATGGGGAAAAATGTTACCTTTGTAATGCCATATTCAAATAAAGGTACTTTTAAGCCTTATTTTGACAAAATGAACTAGATTTTTCTTCTAAAAACTGATCAAAATGGATCAACAAAATGCTGATTTTCTCTTCTAAATGGATAAAAATTGTTGGAATAGATTTTTCCATCTGCTGTATCTTTGATATTTAAGTGGTGGATAGCAGTGACTCTTGCAGTTGGTAGATGTGTGAGGTATTAGGCTGTTAGGCAGCTTGTCAAACAGTTGATAGCAATGTTTTTCTCTTTTTTCCTTCTCATATGGGGTAGCACAACTCAACTTAGTGGCCTATCTTTCAAACAAATAGGGCTCTTGATTTTATTATTTGAGTATTTCAAACCTTTTTTGTTCTTTTTGAATTGTTTGACATTGATATGTGATGTAATTGTCAGTGCTGGGTTTATTTGGCACTAATAGGAAATAAAGAAGGATTCTTGTTTCATTGTATGAAAAAAGATGCTTAATGAAATGACAGTTGTGCTTTTTAAGGCTTTTGTTCCTTTGTACTGTACTTTAATACTTTTTTTGAAATATGCATAATGATTTTGATATGATGCTGTCATTTGAGCGCCATTTTTGAAAAAGTCCATGATGGGTTTGATTAAAAGGCAAACTGATTTTAATGTCATGACTGCAGTTAAGTCTGCTTTCATGCTAATATGAATTATGTACATTGAATTGATGGTAATGAGAAGCTGGAGGATAATGATGTTGTAATGTATCTGAACTTCTGAAGCATGTTTTGCAAACCCTTATTGTACAGATTATGTATTCAATGTCATGTTACCTGTTACTGTTGTTGCTTTCTGTGTGTTTCTTGTACAAGGCTTTTAATTAAAAGCTCTCTAAAAGCATTTTGACTAATTGCACTTATTTTAGTTGACTCATACTGAAGTAATTCTTCTCAATTTCACTCTTAGACACTGTAAAAGATTATTTGTTGAAATGTTTTATTCTTGTATGATTATTATTTTTCCATCCATACATGCATTATTTATATAGCTTATTCCATTTGGTGCTGCAGGGGAACTGGAGCGAATCCCAGCTGTTATGAACGAGAGGTGGCGTGCATGTCTGTTCACTTAATTCACAGATCTAAAAGTGATTCTAAGCATGTCTCTGGACTGTGAGGGGAGCTTGAGTACTTAATAGAAACCCAAGCATGCTGGGAAGGGCATTCAATGAATAAATCAAACTAAGAACCTGAACTTACTTCTCCAACAACATGCAGCCCCATTAACAGTTTCACTGACTGACACAGGTAGGTAGGTAGGTAGGAGCTTTATTTATCCCAAGAAGAAGGTGATATCCTATCATTCAATTTCACATGTTAAAGGTCCCATATTATGCAAAAATTACTTTAAGTCTTTCAGTGAAATTTGTGGGTCTTTGGCTTTCCTCCCAGCCCACAAAATGTGATACAAAACCTGCTCTTAATAGTAGTGCTTGTGAATGTAAAATCCTGACCTTGGATTTGGGGGATTTGCCTAAGTCAACGATTCCCTTTTTTGACCAATAAGGAGCAAGTCTGACCTGATTGGACCACCGGAGCAGATACCCCCCCAACCCCCTCCCCGCTCACTCCTCTCCCCGCTGCTGGAGAGATTGAGTGTGGCTGTTTTTGGCTGTAAACAGCCACATAGTTCCATGCGCAGGTTTCACATCCTGGAAGGAGACAAGACTAAGTGGCTAGAGTTCATTTATCAAGGAAATGTGCCAGCTACACTCAGTAAAACTGTGCATGTGTGTGCTAGTCGCTTCACGGCCGACGGTTTTTGCAACTGTGGACAGTACAACAGAGGGCTAGTGAATAGACTGGTCCTGAATTCAGGCGCATTACCAACCATCCACCAACAAACCTCGGACCCTGGAAATGTGAGTATTTTAAATGCTGTGTGCTGTGGAGCAGATGTAAGAGCTTTTTCTTAGTGTCCCCCTGTCTCTGTGTTAGCTTCAGGATGCTAACTTCAGCTGTGGTTAGCTAGTTGTTTCAGCCTGTAATGTTATGGTAAAGGAGCTTTGCTGTTTTATTAACGTTGTGCACTCGTGGCGCTGCTGGGCGGAAGAGCGGGGCGGTATCAGCGGTGGCTCATTTACATATGAAGGTCACGCCCACTAAATCAGACCGTTCTGAACAGAGGGGCTGAGAACCTGGAAACAATGCTGCTGTGCTTGATTTATTGGCTTTTTGGACCAAAACATGTTACTGCCTTTTCGTGAATACATTAATGATCCATATTAAACTGCAGAAAAGGAGCATAATATGGGACCTCCAAAAAAAAAAAAAAAAAAAAAATCCAACAGGTCCAGTTTGTTACCTGTGCATTTGAAGTCTTCTAGTGTTGTATATGGTGACTGAAGTCTAGCCTCCTTTTGAAAAGCTGTTTCTATGGAAGACAGGTGACTTGTTTCTTTATTGTTTTATCAGAGGAAAACCCCCTACTAACTAAAGACTCAGATCTGTTCAGCAGTTCAAAAACTCTCAATATTTATTATTCTTCAAAAGTCACAGAAACTATGTTTAAATCTCTATCTATGAATTTTGCAAATTAACTTATTTTCTCAGACGGTAACTTTGTCAGCTGAAAACTCTACATTTACTACTACACATATCTTTCACATTACAATTATAGTTACTGGATTCACTGGTAATGTGACCCTGCTGTATGTACCTTTGATGTATGTAGACACAGGGAAGACCAAAAGTGAGTAAGCTTCAGACTTTTCACTCCAGTTAACAACTGCTCAGATGATATACATTTTACAGCTTCTTAGTTGAGATATTCTTTTTGACTTCTTTGTTAAATGTCTATGATCAGTCCATGTTTAATGAAAAGAAAGGGATGTATAGATAAACTACTGCTAAACATTGTGGATGCACAAAAAGTGCTAGTAAATGTAATCTAATGTTAAATCAATGAGTTTCTGTCGCTTTTCAGATCTGTTAAAACACTAATATAGTTTCACATTCAGACAATCATACCCATTTAGCTACAACTTTGAGAGTACAATCAATCATTTAAAAGCCTCTTCATCTTGTGTTTGAATTTGGATGGAATCAGATGTTTCATGAACAAAGGAAGGCATTTTCACTACAAAATAACAAACGCTCCTAAATTTATATCATGAAAAAACTGCTTTAAAAACAGGAATAACTGTCCTCATCCTCCTTTTTTGGGGACATGTAATCTGCTGCTTGGAGAAACCCTTTTGCAGTTCCAAATAGTACCACAGAAAGGTGCTGTTGAGCTACTTTTGTGTGCTTGCTGTGCTTGAGCAGAGGGATCTATTTATTTTCAGGTGGATTGTAAAGCCGGGGGTGATATTCAGGTCATGATGCCCTGGTATTCATCTCTGAATGCTTTGATGCTGTGATAAATAACATACATCGAGTTCAAACAAATATCTTCTTCTTCAAAGAAAGTGTTTCATTTAAATGTTTGTGCTGCTGTAATGGATGTTAATGGAGTTGACAAAGAGAGGTGATACATCAGGCCTCTGTCAGTGTTTCTCCTCTCTTTATCTTTCTGGCAGGTTACCACTGAGCTGATGAGCCAGATGGAGCTGAAGCACTCACAGTGGTTCGATGCGAGTGGCCCACATCTGTGCGTGTGTTTGAGCATGAAACATCAGCCACCTCTGGAGATTAATCCACAATCTGGGCTACTGGTCTCTGCAGGGAAGCCTGAATGGAGCTGAGCTTCTGAATGTGTGTGGTGAATATTCTAAGCTTTGTATCTGAATATTTTTATGTGTTTTTATTCCCCTAGAGTCTGACTGTTAGACCAGAAACAAGCATGCTCACTTCACGACCTTTAATTCTATTCTTCCACAACAAAATCTGATTTAAATCACCTCTGACTCACACTCCCACATTAAATCTTGTTTTTTAATTTCTTGCAAAATCCACAGTCAAAGGTCCCTGTGCAAAACTTAACCACCCCACTAAGCACAGTATCCTTGGTTGTTTGTCATTAACACTTGTTTTATTCATGTGAGCTGTAGAAAATTGGATAAGCCAGAAAACAGAGGGGAATAAACATTAGAAATCTTAAATGAGGATCATAACACTGCAGGTGTTACAGTATTTTACAACAACAAAACAGATTGGATGTTCAATCTATGACTTTCAGCCAAATATGTAGCTGTGCAAGAATGAAAGGAAATTGCATCTTACATGAAAATTTATTATTTACAAGTTTGTCAAGTTAATTTAGAATTGTCTATTATACTACATTAAAATACACTATAATCTTAAAAGAAATGCATCTATAAATAACATTCCCATATTGGTCGACATAACAGTTCAATTACTTTATTTTACTGAGATTTCAACTTCAAACTTCTGTGAGAAGTTTTTCATTGGTTTTGAAACGGACTAGAAATCAAACACAAACTGTACTTCAGAAAGCAAATAAGGCCAGGATTTGACAAGGTATGCAGCATTTCAGATTTTCATTCATTCATTCATTCATTCATTTTCTATACTGCTTATCCTGTTCAGGGTCGCGGGTGGCTGGAGCCTATCCCAGCCACCCGCTAACTGTTGTGCCACCGTGCAGCCCTCATTTCAGATTTTGTCATTTTTGATACTTACTACAGATTCGGAGCACGATGAGGATTTACACTTGAATAGTACATCTCAGGGCTGCACGGTGGCGCGACGGTTAGTGTTGCAGCCTCACAGCAAGAAGGTCATCAGATCAAATCCCCACTTCGGTCGGTGGGCCTTTCTGTGTGGAGGTTGCATGTTCTCCCCATGCATGCGTAGGTTCTCTCTGGGTACTCCGGCTTCCCTCAGCCCAAAAATATGCTCCCCAGGTTAATTGTACACTCAAAATTGTCTGTAGGTGTGGGTGAATGGTTGTCTATGTGTCAGCCCTGCGATTGACTGGCGACCAGTCCAGGGTGTGCCCTGCCTCTCGTCCAATGACAGCTGGGAGAAGTTCCAGCCACCCGCGACCTTGAACAGGATAAGTGGTTCAGAAAATGGATAGATAGTACAACTCACAGAATTATAAAACAACATCAATGAAGAGATTAGATTGACCAGTTTGTCCATAAGGTACCAAGATGGACACAAACCAAAAATCAGTCACAGGCATAATGGCAGTGTGGCATGTTTTAGTCTGGCCTGCCATAAACACTTACAAGCCTGTTGTTTTGTTTTAGAAATTTGTTTCTAGATTCCTAAAAGTCACACTATTTAGAGCAGTAATCACCAACGTGGTGCGCGTGGGCACCTGGGTGCCCGCAAGAACCACTTAAGGTGCCGCAAGGCATGTTCCAAAAAAACAGCACTGGTTTCAATGGAGCTCCGTACTACCATCATTGTTGTGTAAATCCCTGAGAATAGTTGTGAAATAATTAACATTGACCTGTGAGCAGTTTCTTCACATAGTATTACCACTTCTACTATGATTAATATTATTCAAAAGTGATTTGTGCAATTTTGTGAGGTAAGATTTTATCAGACAAGTAGCCCTTTGTGCCACTCATTTCCCGTGAGGTACCCTTTGGTCTCAAAAAGGTTTATGACCCCTGATTTAGAGGATACCTTCTTTGTTAACTTGAGATAATGAGAAAAGATAGGTAAAATCTAACCTGTGGATGCATGGCAAGTGTTGAGATATTTAAAAAAACAAACAAAAAAAAAAAAAACCTGTCCAACCAGCAGAAGTGCATAAGACTGAAGTTACTTAAATGTTCACTTGAGGGGCGCAGATGGCCCAGTGGTCTACATTGCACTTCATGAGGTTCGCCCTCACGCAAGTGGCCCCTTTATCTCGTGAGACTCCCTGCTCTTGCCCTGTTTCCTGCTCTGTCCACTGTCCTCTCCCATCTGATTAAAAGCATAAAAGCCCCCCAAAAGTAGATAAAAAAGGTCCACTTGAAGCTATCTTTAAAAGCCCTGATCACCACATTCACACCCAATCAATAAAGTCCAACTTCACAGTCCTTAACATCCTTTTATAATTAATTTTCTGTGTATAAAGTCTATGTCTTTTTCTCTATCTGCACGCTCTTGACCCCTTGATCATTTCAGAAATGGTTACTGAACATTATTTTTGGTCAATAGCTAATGTGCCAACCCACTTGTCAGTCAAGTTAGCCATGCCCCACATCATGCAAAATCGGTAGCCTTGAAATCTTCTTAAGAAACAGCTTGTGAAAAAATAGAACCCCTGGAAAAAAACCAATGCTGCAGAAACAAATGTGTGACGCTACAGACTACGTCCATGTTTTATACAGTCTTGAGTGACTCACGCTGACCGAATAACAAGAACATTGTCCTTGCAGACCTTGGGGGAGAATTAAAGCTTGAAGTAACAAAATGAAAAGAATTTTTCAAATCACAACCTCTCCATCCTGAAATCCATGTCAAGTTTTGTTAGATGTCTCATACTGAAGCATTCAGTATTGCTCTCAAGGTTAGAATGTGTCATGAACATAACTCGGCTTTCTAAAATATCTGTCTTTCGAAATCAAACAGCTTTCATCTTGACTTGAAAAAGGAGAACATGAATCAGAGAAGATAAAGAAAACTTATCAGCTAGGAGATGTTAGATGTAAGAAGGAAATGTAAAGAGCGTGGAGCTGACAAGGCTTTTTTCACCCATTGCTCTTTAGGGAGATGATCGAGCAGTTGGTTTGCCAGTCCAGCAGTCTATGCAGAGTGACTACTCATTGAAATATACTACAGACAAAATTGATCTCCTGAGGGTCAACATGACTGACTTTAGTGATCCCCTGACATTAAACCTTATCAACAGATTGACATTTTAGGTTCTTAATCAATCACTCAGCAACCATTTCATTACTTCTCTTCATATTGTGTATAGTGACCTCAGGGCTGATTGTTTTTCCATTTACCTCAATTATCAGGGTATCATCTAAGATTTTTTAACAATATCAAAGGGATTTTAGAGGCAAATGGTGAGATTTATTCATTGTTTCCAAGGTTTTTTTGTTTTTCAACACAAACAAGAAGATGAATCTTCTATAATAAGGATCAAAATGTATTTTTTTCCTACTTTGATGCTCATCGGAGAATAACAGCCATAGCACATTTTAAGATGATGTCTTGTCAGATGGAGGAGCTAATTTAGACCCAAAGTTTCAGATCAAGGTGTGTTCATGGTAAAGCAACACATTGATGCTATTTTAAACGGTTTCCTTT
The DNA here is from genome assembly GCF_033239565.1 of Halichoeres trimaculatus. Taxonomy (NCBI): domain Eukaryota; kingdom Metazoa; phylum Chordata; class Actinopteri; order Labriformes; family Labridae; genus Halichoeres; species Halichoeres trimaculatus. The sequence continues at coordinate 20,448,436 of NW_027437180.1, read as the reverse complement.
CTTTCAAGGCGAGTCTCTTTGCTCCAGATTAAATTCACTGTGAGTTTATCGTTTAGAGAGAAGCTGAGACATGAAGCCTTCCAGACTGCCATGGCTTTAATCATGTATTACTTTTAATTAAATACAACTTAGTTTTTTTAAGTTCTACAAAATCATTTTATCGCTGTGTGTGTTTGTTTTCTTTCTTTTTTTTTTGTTTTCAAAACATTTTAAAAAGTACTGACATGCCTCTTTATAACCAACAGAAGCAAACACAAAACGTTTGATCTGTTTTCCACATTTCTCTGCTGCCACTCGTCCCCTTAGGTGACTAAGACCAGGCAGTGACAGTATCAAAGGCAGCAGATTAATTTAGGAAACACAGAAAAAAAATCATCTTTGGCCTTTTATTTGTTTGTTTTTATCTTTTTTGGATTGGCCTATAAGTGTTTTCCCCAAGCAGGGGGTCCCAGTCTCTAGCAGCAGGGGGTAGCTGGCTGAAAAGTTTGGAAACCCTTGATTTAGTGCTCTGACTACAGTTTGGCTCTACAACAAAGTTTTTAAAGTGTATTTGGAGAGAACTGCAGATTGATGTAGGTGAGTTGATGGAAAGTTCATCCCACAAAGTGAAATTTGGCTCTTTATCACACACAAAATGGATGATTAATTAAATTAATAATATTCAAAGCTAAGGCTATGCAAGGATGCAGTTCCATTTTAATGTCAAACCAATTAGTAGACTCATCTCAAAAATCAGCTGTATGCTTTTCATACACCATTTCATGGTGAGCCTTTTGCTTTGAATACATGTAACTGCATTGTGAGTCTTCACTTAATTTGGACTAATATCAAGAGCAAATACTTATCCATTCAATGCTTTAGAGTGAGGATGTTTGTTTGTTGAACAAGGCCACAGAGGACTCCAGTGTCAGGGTCAGATCATTTCTGTTGGCGTCAGTGGGAAGTTTTAGTTTGCAGTATCTCTTGGGCAAAACAACTTCCACCCACTCAATCATTCAGATGCCTGAGAGTTACAGTTTTCAGAGTTTTTCTCTCCTTCTGCTTTCCTTTCCCACTGCTGTTTCTCCTCTTTTACTCTCTGTATCTCATACATACAAATCCCATTGATATTTCATGCAAGCTGCTGCACTTATGGTATGCTTGAACAGATCCCAGTGCCAGGTATGTTGAATTGTTTTCATGCTGAAGAGCACAAGAGGTGGTGTGCATTATGCAAATCTGTTGCAGCTGTTTCTTGATCATGTTTCCTCCAAAATTCTGCAGTAATGTCTCTGTGACACATTTTACTGAAGGATCATTAAGTTAAAGTGACATATTTATAACAGCTTTTCATGGATATATTTGTGTTTTTGTAAAGGTTATTTCATCATATTTATCTAAATTTCTGCATTGGTGTCTATGTAGTGCTTTTAATATACTATTATGAAAAAAGGTGATTTTAATGATGACTTTCAGCATTTTTTAAATCACAAGTAAGACATTTTACTGATGAATCAGAGATTGAAATATGGCTTCGTTAATCTAAAACCGATATCATCATACTTCGTTCACAACTGTGAAGACATTTAAGTTGTAACATTTTCAAAAACAGAAATAAACCCCTCCTAACACACCACTCACACGCATAAACCTGTAAAGCCCCCCGTTTTATCTTAACCTTTTCCCTCACCTTGTCTTCCTCCTCCGGTCTCATTTTTCTCTCCGACACACACACACACGGCCATAAAAACACACACTCTCCCCGCACTCAAACTGCACACATCGATCCATCACTGCCTTGTTTGTTCACTCTGCTGCTGGAGCTTCACCTCTCGCGCTCTGACTGACGCATGCCCACAGCCTCGCTCCTCCTCTCACGCGCGATCCCCATGGTAACGCAGAGGAGAGAGCAGCTTAGCAACACGAGTCGGAGGAGAGAGCGTCTCTGGTCCAGACAGCGCGGAGCCATCAATATTACACATATAGGGCGGCTAGAGGAAACCAGCAGCGCCTCAGCTAAGCAGCATCAGTAGGTAAGTGACAGATTTTTACAGAAATGAACACCTCTTTAAATCTGAGCAATCAGAGTTTGGTTTATCGACTAACTAGATCGTAATGAGTTGATGCAGCCTTGATCGAGCAATATGAGCCCTGTATCCAGTTACAGTTTCTGAGAAGAAGACACTGATTTGTTTCCTGTATCGGGCTTTTTCTCCAATCTTTTTAATTGCTCTCTTCAGTCGTAATGAAGTTCGTGGTTGTGCTCGTGGGAGCGGGCACCCTGGCCTTCCTCGGTGCTGTCATCTGCATCATCGCCAGTGTTTATCCCCGGAAACGCGCCGCGCCTCTCAGCGACAATGGTACCCTGACATCCGAGGCGCTCCTTGAGCCGCTGGAGCCCGGGTCGGTGGCTCACGCCGGCCCACTGGGCGCCCTGCACGGCTCCGAGTCATTTGGAGGAGGGAACGGGCTCGGTGGCATCGGGCTGGAGGTTCCCACTTTGAACGAGCTCAACCTGGGGGAAGAAACCGGAGGAGGGTCTGCGAAACAGTTCAGCTTTAGTCGATTGATCTGTACACCTGTACCCGTGGGGGAATGCAACACCAAAGATCTGAGGCAGAGGAGGGAGCAGCAGCAGCAGCAGCAGCAGGCGGACGATCCGTACGCAGGGGGGGATGAAGACTGGACTTATCTGCGGACCACCGCGGAGGAACTCCGGCAGACGGTCCTGCAGCAGAACGACCAGATCCTCATGGACCACAGGACGATCCGGGAGCTGACGGGAAAGCTGAGCGAGTGTGAGAGCGGCCTGGAGGACGAGAGGAACGTCCCGGAGCGAAGCATCGGGGTCTGGAGCGGTAACCGCCGCGTTATGGCCGGAGACGATGTGAGTTCCTCCAACGCGGCACAGCTGCAGACGGCGCGGGCTGTGGAGGAGCTGGCCCGGGCCATCATGGACCTGAAGGACCGAATTGAGAAACTGGAGGTAGGCTTTGTGGAAGCACACATGGTGGGCTGAAGGCTAGAAAAACTTTGGCAAAACCTGTTGCCCGCACTGTTTATCCTCCTGTTTGTAATTAGTTTGTCAGCAGGAGATTTGGGCTGATACCAAAATCATGAATTGCCAGTTGAATCAGTTAATCCAGTTTGACAGAATTAGCCATGTTCCTGGGCCCTCTAACAGCACGTTTCCTCAATGTGGGCTTGCTTATCCATGCTAGAGCAAAGTTTAAGACTTCCCCTGTAATTTGAAGAGTGTTTCCACAAGAATTTCCAGTTTAAATCATTAAAATTAAAAGATATAGAAGAGAAGAGTGCTCCAGAAGAGACAGCAATAATGTCAGTACGATGATTTAAAGGCCTGCAGTTGTGTCAGTGTTCATCACAGGTGCCCTAATCATGCTCATACCTCCCTACCTAACCCCTTTATCTGTCCCTCCCTCTTTTATCTTCACATTACCCCTCTGCTGACAAGCAACTCATGACCCATGCGCTCCTCATATCTTACACACACTCCCCCTTGTCCCCCAAGGGAAATCTTTCCACCTGCTGGCCCACCCTCTACCTCTGCAAAAGACAGCAGGATAGAGACATAAATAAAAGATGAAGCTGGCTGGACAGGAAGAGGGTGGGGTGTGGGTGGGGGGAGTGAGGTTTTATGTTTATGTGTGCGTGTGTGCTGAGATTGAAACACAGGGACTGTTATAGCCACACACACACTCTGCTGCATCACTGCCAGCTTTTTCCAAGCAGTTATAAGGTTGTCTCTGCTAGTGTGAATTTACATCCTGGACGTCTCAATCCACCACTGCCTCAGCAACTTTCTTGATATTATATATCGCCCTTGCAGCGTCTTATCCTCACTAAATGTAGCAATCTCATCTTTTACTGCCGCTTCACGACACCTTATTTTTACAACTTCTGCTATGAATACTAATGCTCCTGCTGCTGAGTTGCTAACATCACAAATACAGCACCTCCTGCTGCGATGCAGCTGTATCATTTTACTCTTTTTTCAGTTTGAAACCAACTCGATGACTAACATAATAGTAAGACACATCTATTTATGCAAAAGAGGACAAGAATGTGGTTTAGTCATTGCCTTAATGTTGGGTTTGTCCTCAGTGGAGTGAGAAAACAAAATCTGCACAATTCATAAATAAGCAGCTTCAGGGCTTTATTTTAGTTCACCAGACTTTCAATGAGAGCTATTTGGTTTTAAAGCAAAGTCTTTGCAGAAGTTCCTTGAACCTGCATAATCTCTAATAGCCAGTGGGGGGCGACTGCACTAGCTAAGACAAGAAAATCTTTCTGTTTAATTTTTACATAATTAAACAAAACATATCTCTTGCAACATAAAGATTTCCTGCTTAACAGTGTTTAGTTTGTAGATCATAGCTTTGTTAAACATAGGATGGATGGTAAATCAGAGCATGCTTGTTAGTGTTGAGAAGTTGCAACCACATCTATATTTCAACCAGATAATGAAAAAAATGTCTTTTACCAACTTGTCAATCTGTCATCCAAACGTTGCCTGAAAAACCAAGCTAGAATTGACCAAAAATCCAGAGTTTAAGGTTTTGCAGTTCCCATAAAGTCCAGGAGTTGAGTTTCCCCACAATTAAGTTTTTGGAGGCTTCCACAAGGAAAAGGGTTTAACTGTCTTATTACCTCAGACCTTTGCATTCATCAATGTGCAGTTTTAATACAGATGCGCAACTCTTTCTGTCTCTTTCTCCTGTTAAAAAAGGTTGCCAGCTTAGCCTACATAGTATTGACAGATGATTGGTGTGGACTGGTTTAATTTTTGCAGACTTGCACTATCTCCTCTGCACTTCAAACCAGCTCTCCAGTTGGTTTATTTACATAGCATTGTACCTCTGTTTTCTTCAAGCTCATGATTATGACCTAATAAGAGGAACTCCCTGGGCAGCTTTGCATTCACATGCAGTACGTAATAAAGGGACCACTGGCTTCTTCAAGAGCCATCTAAAGTACTGTAACACTGTGTAGTAGCACTCTGTGCATGTTATACTAATATAATGTTCACACTTGTGCACAGGATGCAGCCAGTAGTTTGGAAAGTTGATTTCTCAGACTGAACACAGACTCTCAGCCTCTTCCTCTTGGATGCGGTGGACCAGACCTTCACTTTTCAGATAACTTGTTGACAAAGCTTTGCCCATCAAATAGACAATCAGGACAACCACAACCTTTGCAAAAGACCACAAACTGGATCAATGTCATTGATGGTGGAAACCTGGTCAACACTGGCTTATGAAGTGAAAGCCAAAGTGTGCTTTTTAAAGTGGACAGGGAAGTTTGCTTTTCATTTTATCTTGAGCAGAGAAAGGTCAGCTTCCTAAAGTCAAATCTATTCATTAAAATGTCAAGTTTTCAATCTTTAAATCATCATTAGAGTGGGGTAGTAAAGGGAAGTCTAAGAGCACATTGACATTTACACAGCCAACAGCCTGGATTGATGCTAGTGCTCATGGGAAATGCACTCCTCAAAAGTAGTTCCCCAGATTTTAAGCACATACAGAGGAGGCAGCGCTTTCTCTGTTGCTGCCCCCACGCCCTGGAACACCTTACCACTAAGCATTCAAAACTGTCCAAACCTGTCCACTTTCAAAACCCTCACTAAATCCCACCCCTTTAGAATGTCTGACCCCTTTCAATATATTGTGTGCTTTGTTTCATTGATGTTTTTATTATAGTGTTGTTTTAGATTATTTTTTTTAATCCTACATACAGCGTCTTTGTCTTTAGAAAAGTGCTTTATAAATAGATGCATTATTATTATTATTATTATTATTATTATTATTATTATTATTATACAGTAACCAGGCTGTACAAATAGTAAAACCACAAACTAGTGAACTGCTTAAGGCAACTTGATCTAAATGCTGACTTTTACATCCTGCAATATGAAATATTTTTAGCATGCATATTTGGCTTGTTTAAGCTAACTAACTGGAGGCTGACACAGTACAGATGGAAAAAATGCAGATAGGACTACGAAAATATGTCCTGTTTTGCAGATAATTAACTGATCATAAACAAAATTCAAGCTTGTAAGAGTTTAAATGACACAGCTCTTAAAACAGTTTCTTTTTAAGCCAAGGACATGAAATTGCACCGAAAGCTTGAATAATTCCACATCCTTTTAAAATCCATATTTTTAACTTCATAACAGGGCAACAGAAACAGAAAGGCCAATGCTCTGGGGGAAATGAGCAACTGTACAGTATTTCATGACAATGCTTTAAAGTGCTTTTCTAAAAATCTATTATCCAGCATTTCCGCTACCACATCTTCAAAACCCTCTGAAAGCAAACCTTATTTTCTGCCCTGGCTGCCTCCATTATCGATCTTTGATAAACGGATTAGTTGTCTCTCTTCTCACAGCGTCCCTGATCCAATCTCCCAGACAGTCTCTTTTTGAGCTTTTATCCCTTTATCCTTACATCTCAAACATTTCCTCATCTTTGTGTCCTTCTTTCCCTCTTTCAGGCAGAGATCGGCCCTGCTGCCTTGAACCTCACAGATACGCCTTCAGGTGCAGGTAGCAGCAGTGCCGGCAGCAGCAGCAGTAGCCCTGCTGGAAACCCAGGCAAAGCTCCTGCTCCACCTACCAGCAGTGCTTCCTCCCCACCTGTGGTGGCGGCTCCTCCAGGTGGTCGCCGTCCTGCCTCCCCTGCTTCCGCAGCCCCCAAGCCCCCATCCAAGGCTTCCCCTGGACGCGGGAAGGGCACCTGGAGGGTGGAGGACCTGGAGGGGGAGCTGGAGCGGAAGATTAAGATGCTGGAGAAGGAGCGTCAAGCCATGAGGAAGGAGACGCAGGGCCAGCATGAAAAAATCAACCAGGGCATTGACACCGTCAGCCACCGCGTCACTGAGCTGGAACACAGTGAGTCTGAGAAGTAGTAGGTGGTGGAGGGTAGAGACGCTATGTGGTGGTCAAATGAATAAAAAAAGGATGTATGGATGAGCTGGTACACACAGGGAGGTAAACAGCTACATCACAAAGCTGACGTACGTGAGAGCAAAGCAAGAGAAAATGAAAGTTTAATGAGTGCTACGGGTGAACTGGGTCATCACAGCAGCAGAGAATAAGCTGTAGATTAAAATAAGATGATTAATGAGAGCTGAGGGTTGTGAAATGTCAAACAAGGCTGCAGGCAAAGAATAAATTAAATGAACAAAATGTATCTGATATCATTTGCTCCTTTCAAGTGTAATCTTTCATTCTTTATACCCAGAAATTCAATTACAACTCCATATTTTAGAGTTGGCAGGTATATGACACTGATTTTGAAGCATTTTATCAACTATATGTGTGTGAAATCTCCACACACAGGAGCAAAAAAGCAGTCTGGAAGTTTCCTAGCAGAAGAGGCAGAAAGAAGAGACTTTAAAAAGGTTAGAGGAGTTAACAGAAGAGGATGGGAAATTTAAAATTCATGAGGTACCAAGAGGAAGGTTAAAAAGGATAGAAAAAGCACTTCTGCATTCTCTTTTTAGTTATGGCTTTCTCCTAACTTTTCTGAGACTCTCTACATCGTCTCTGTCTTAAGAGCAGTGTGGCCCTGAGTTGGAGTGGATGATTATCAGCTGTAGCTGTGGCGTTTCATTTGACTTTGTATATGCACTAAAACAGACAAAAAAATTCTTTTAACTTTGCTTTGAATGCATGAGTCTGCTCCATTTTCTCTCTCTTGGTCTGCCTTTTCTTTCTCTCTGTCTGACTTTCTCTCCTTCATCTTTGTTTCAAAAGCGCTGACAGAGCCATCGTTCCCAGATGGCTTCGTCCTTTCATTCCCCATGAGGACTAACTACATGTACGGTCTGGTGAGGAAAGAGATTACAGAAATGTACGCCTTCACTGCCTGCGTGTGGTTGAAGGCTAAAGAAGGAGGCATTGGGACCCCCTTTTCATACTCTGTGCCTGGGCAGCCTAACGAGCTGGTGCTGCTGCAGGGAGTCCACAATCCTGTGGAGCTGCTGATCAATGACAAGGTACATAATAACAATGAAATGAATCATTTTTCAGAAATTATTAGATGTGTCTAATAGGAAAACCAACATTTTATAGCTTGAGGTTTTTTTTGTAATTGATTAAGCGCAATAGCCTGCAGAGATAATCAGTACCTTTATATGCTGCTTTACTGAATACTGTAAGCCAGGTTGATTAAAATTAACAGAAAAAAATAGCCTAATGGTAGAAATACTTGTTAATTTCATGTTACATGGATGAAAATCCAATCAAATTAAAAAAAACACAATAACTTTTTCAGTTTGTATAATGTGAATTAGTTACCAAAAGATTTGGTCAGTTCTCTGGGTGCACTACAGCCTTCAATGTGCAGAAGCATTGATTTTTATCAAAGCATAAATGTACATTTCTTTGAATGCAGTCATGGCTGAAATACCCACTTTAGCTGTGTTATCTTTCTTGCAGAACTAAAACAGACGTTGCTCTTGAAGAACACATTTATAATTTAAAATAACAAAAATACAGAAACAAAGAACTGGAGTCAGCAGATGACCAGAGCATAAATACCAAAGTAAAAGGACAATATTCTTTTTTATTTCACAGAGCAGGTGAAAAAAGGGAAACGGCTCTGAATCTGACAGATGCCCAAGTTCTTCTTTTATTTATCACATTTGTATTGTGTTTGCCCAAACAAACAAATGTTACTGCAATGAGACAGGAGAGGCAACACTTCAGCTGTGTTTCTAGTGCGTTGATGCTTACCTTTTAAAGTGTGAACACTTATAGCTCCCACAGCAGAAAGGAGTGGGGTTTGAATCTGGCCTGGAAGTAATGCTGGGTCCTTTGGGTGCTCTTTGCTAACATAACTCACAATTGCGTCCACAGTCTGCCATGATTACTGCCCACACTTGTCCAATATCCGATCATAACGGAAGCTTTATGTGTCATAGATCAGTGGAGTTGAAACCACTCGGAAGAAAATGAAAATCAGTTGCCAGAACCCCTGTTTACTGTGCCCTGCAGGTGGCGCAGCTACCTCTGTCCCTGCCTCAGGATGAGTGGCAGCACATCTGTGTCAGCTGGACCCTGAGGGATGGGGTGTGGAAGGCCTACCAAGGGGGAAAGATGAAGGGGAGGGGAGAGGGACTCGCTGCCTGGCATCCCATCAAACCAGGAGGGGTCCTTATACTGGGACAGGAACAGGTAGGACATAAGGATGGATGGATCAAGATGATGGATGTGAATTTATTCAAGTTGGATGGAAAAACACTGTGGTAAATGAATGAAAGGATTGGATAAAGATAGACCACTGGATGGATGGATGGATGGCTGAATGAACAGATGGATACAAGGGTGATGGATGGATGTCCTCACAATTGATTGATGTGTGTTAGAAATAGGACTGAGGATGTTGGAATATATTAAGAAAAGTGAAGGGATGGTGAGTAGAGAGCTAGTTGTACAGATGAATCCTCTAAATAGATGCATTAGTGCTAGATAGATAAAAGAATCAGTGTTGAATGTGCCGATGAATGGATGGATACATTAACAGTGGTTAGATGGGCATGGATGCGAGGGATTGATGTGAATTCATGTAAAGATGATGGATGGATACATGATGGATGAATGGTCGTATGTACACTGAGTGCTGTGTGAATATTTACATGCATTGTTAATGGATTCAATAGAGGGATGACAGACCAATGGATCGATAAATTATTTTTGATAGCTTGGCAGACAAGAAATGTTATTTTAAGGAATACATTACAAGCTTTCACACATAAGCAAACAGCAGAGCTAATTGTGTTCATCCTCATGCTGAGCTGCCTTGACCTTCATTAGCAAGATGTCCACATTATGTAAGAGTTATGAAATCTGACATTATCCGTCCTCCCTGGTGTCAAAAGAACAAACCAATGCACATCTTGCAGCCTGTCATTATTTCATAAAGGATAAAAAGCAAAGTGCAGGGAGTCCAACTCTACAAGATACAGCCATGATGCAACGTGACTTGATTGAATAGATATTCACAAAGAGAGAGCAACTACTTTCATAATCTCTGCTAAAGATGAATCACAGATGGCTGCCATGTGCATGTGTTGACCAGATTTCATGGGAGAAATCTCGGGACAATCCCTCCACAAAGGGTTCTTAGAAATGAGATCATCATTTAATCTTTTTATACAAGAAATCATCAAAATACAATATTCTTATATAGGGATAAAGCCTTTGTTTCTCCTTTCTTATTTAACCAAGAGGAATGTCCAGTGTTGTGTTTTCTCTTCACCAAATGTCCAAAGAGAGTTTCGTTCAGAGAAGACTTCATTTATTTCATTACAGAACTTGTATCAACCAAAAATTAATAAACACAAAGCAACTACTGGTCAAGCACATTTTTTGAACAAATTCTTAATGAGGAAAGTTCTCAAGTGATATGATTCCTGACCTTTAATATGGAAATTTAATCTTGTTATCTGACTAGGCTTAAGGTAAAAAAAAAAAAACACTCAGAAAACAGTGAAAACTGCAGGTAAACCATGTCAAGTTGTTTAAGCGGATGCTAGTGTGGCTAAGGTTAGCAGAACTAAGCACCACCAGCCTTCCTGGCAGGCTCAGTTCACAGGCCTGTGCTGACACATTGCCCACCCTTACCATTTACATGCCGTTTTAAGCTGACATAACCTTTACGGAACTTAATCTCAATTATTTTAGGTCAAAACACTGACAAACTGCAGCGTGCTATAAGATGACATTTGTTTTTGTTTACATAACAGCTAGCAGAGCATTATGGCATGTTGGTAGCTGCTATTAACTGGCTGCTGGTTAATAGCTTTGCTGAAGCTTTAATATTTGGCTTGACCAGTTGGTAATTCCAGTGCTGACTAGTTGGGCAGTAGTGATGTTGCTGGATTGAAATGATGAGCACAGAGTAGTTTCTGACCTAAAATGTACCAAATTTCTAAAATGTAAGACCTTGTGAATAGCTTTGTAGGGATATTTGTTATTCTCACTGTACTTATTACTGCAAAATTAAAGTAACTAAGGAGCACCAAGAAGCAAGGTACTATCACAAGTTCCTCAAGAAAGTCTCGACTTTTCAATTTTCACTTTTCCAATTTCTATGGGAGAAAATTACTTTTTGGTTTATACTGAAGAAAACCTCCACAAAGATTGGTCTAATTGGTATTTAAGTTAGCATTCTGACATTCAACCCATTTTTTTTTTCTGACTCCTCTGGCCAAGGATACATTGGGCGGGCACTTTGATGCCTCCCAGGCCCTCGTCGGGGAGCTTTCCCAGTTCAACCTGTGGGACCGGGTGTTGAAGCCAGCTGAAGTGGCCGCCCTGGCTGAATGCAGTTCCTCGGCGCTGGGGAACATCGCTCCCTGGACTGACCTTGATGTAGATGTCTACGGCGGTGCCACTAAGGAGTCCCTGGACCCGTGCCATGCTGCTCAGAGATCCAACCCCTCAAGCTCCAAACAGTGAAAGGTTGCTGAGGGAGATCAGCTGATAATGGTTGTGTTTCATTGGTCAGTTTAGGAGACAATTTAGAAGATGTATAATGATGTATCACATTGGGGTCTACAGTACATTTGCTGGGGATGGGAAGCTTGCTGGTGGACAGAAATGCGTCACAGAGCTAATAAGCTGTATGGACAGTTATATCTGTTTTGTTTGTTAGTGTTGGTGTCCACACTCTTGTGTTAACTTCTGCAGTGAGACACAGTAGGTTATGCCACAGAACCACTTTAGTTAAGGCTGCATGGGTGGATCATCTTGTGTCATGCACAAGACTCTATGGAAGTTGACTATGGTAGATTAATGACTGGCTTTGATCAGGCACAGCCTGCTGGTTTTAGTAATTATCTGTGGCACAAGTGAACAAAAATATAAAATTTAGACAGAGAGCTTTGAAGGATTTGAAACATTAATGAAAGGAGCCTCTAAAGAGCCATAATCTGAAGGTTTCTTAACTTTTCGACAGAGTGACACACCACACTTGTGTCCAGCTGGTTTAATGCTAAAAGTAAGTTCTGAGATGCGATCATGGTTGTATTAATTTCAACACTTAATTGGTGGCAAACAAGTTTTGTTGAAACTGTAAATGATCCTGCTGAGAAATGTTGTGTACTTTTGAATTTTCTTTTTCACATTGCTTACCATGATGTGGTAAACCGGTGGTCTTATAAATGTATATTGTGTATTGTATCTTCGCTGATGTTGCTCTGTGCCAGTCTGCTCCACATGCTGTAGCCTCAAACAACACTCACAGCCCCATGAAGCTGAGTTGCACTATAATTGTTTGCAACTTAAATGAATGAGTGCTCCCCACTGACGTCTGTAATCAACACTTGATGTATATCCAAGCACCATGTAAACACTGAAACTGTGACAAACCTGAGAACATTTTAAAGATTGTGTTTTCTTTAGGAGTATGATCCAGATGGAGTGTAAATGCATGAGCAAAGTCACCCTGTCAAAAAACAAGCTTTAAATGTGTAAACTACAGGGTTTGTGTCCCCAAACTGTCCCGAAACACTGATGTGTCTGTGGTGAATCAGAGCCTCACAGAATACTCACTTGGGGGTAGGTGTTGCAATATATAGTTTATTTATCTAAACATTGGACTCTGTGAAGGGAACAGAAATATAGTTGTACTGTGAACAAAACAGAAAACAGAAAATGCACATGAATAATTAAAAAGATAAAACTTAAGATTTGCAATGAAGTGTAACCTTGCCCAGAGCTCACACGCTGGTTTTATTTGGTTCTGTTCTCACAAACTAGGTTTGAAGACTGTAAAAGGGTTATTTTTTCTTCAAAAAGCCAGATACAAATTTCTTTACAGAAGTGTGATCTTATGTTCTGAATGTGTGACAGAGGTAAAAAAAAAAAAATGTAGTCCAGGTAGCATTAAGTAAGGATTACTGCAGGCCACTTTGAAATAAAAACACTTCCCTATGAAGGAAACTACACAAGAGGCTTTCTCAAAGACATCACCCAATGAGACATTTTGCAGGTACAACATTTCTTAAGCACAAAAGCAGTGCACATAATAGGAATGTGATTAAAAATTCTCTATGTCTGTTGATAGGAAATCAGAAGTTGCATTTCCACATGAAGTATTTCTCAATTCTTGGATCGTCTTTTGGAGAAACTAAAAGGCTTGTATCCTGATAATGCTGCTATTTCACTGTGCTAAATACCTACTAAGACTGGGCAAAGTAGCTAGCTAATGCATAAAAAGCTCTGGACATTCTAACTTGCACTCTTGTAAAAGCAACTCCCTTAAGCCTAAATGTAGTCTGGGACTTTATTAGACCCTACTTCCCATGCTGGAAAAACACTAAGGGTGCTTTCACACCTTGCTCTGCTTAGATTCAGATGATAAAATTATTTATTGTAGCACTTTTTTTCTCTTTGGTTGATTTGTGTTTACCCTGCAGTATTGTGGGTGAAAGGAAACACTATCACAGGGCTGTCTTTATGTTATCAAATCTGATCTCTCCTTCTCAAACAATGCCATGCATACTGCACTGGACGGCGAGTAAATGCATCAACCAAATGAGTCTGGGCTGACTTGTAAAACGTTGAGGTCAAATGTATGATCAACATTGGGGTACATGGGCAAATATTTGTAAAATGTTGGACACCACTCACCAAACCACAGAGGTTGAGCCCTGTTATGTTGTTAAGCTCTTCTGCTGATGTTTGATTGGATAACGAGGGTGAGTAATTTAAGTTTATTGCTTTTTTTAATGCTGACTATAAAGTTGTTATTGAAATTGCCTCATGGATGTGTATCTGTAGTGTGTTCAGTCAAGCGGCAGTTTGTCCTGTTTTGTGGGTTTAATTACATGCACTGAAAATGAGCCACTCCAGGGTTCAACTGGAAACAAGCTGATACCACCTCTTTTAGCCGATTTTTGCCTGCTGGTTTTCTTTTGCAACAGAATGCAATTACTGTGTTATTATGTCCAAATGAACCAGGTTTAAAGAGGTAAAAAATACATCAACAACCCTGTTTCAAGACTACTTTAAACTATCCAGGTGTGAAAGCACCCTATGCTCCCCAAGAGGTTACAGGTCTTGGAGGTTCTGAAAACTAAGATAAAGACAACAACTATTGAAATGCACAGATTTAACCTTAGCAAGAAGTGTCTTGGATTTGGTCAGACTGATTGTTTTAATTTTACATGAATGTATTTAATCTCCTGATTCAAGCAGAACAGGGCACCAACTGTAAAGGGTGAGGGTTTGATTCCCACCACACAAAAATGTATCCTGTCAACACTGTGTAGTAAAGTCAGATACTGTCGGTTTATTCTGTCTGTTTATTACCTCAGCACATTAGCCCCTACATGCGATTTGACACCCATTTGTGAAGTGCCTGCCTGGGCTCAAACGCCTACCAATGATAGTGGGATGTTTTCATGTTTTCTTCTGTGTCGTTGCTTCTTTATCTGTTTCTGTCTCTCTGCTCCTCCCCACCATCTCTCCCCTGCTCTTGGTTGTTGAAGGCTGTGAAAGTGTTGCGCTTGTCCTTATTTGCATCTTCATGGAACTTCTATGATATTGTGAAATAGATGGATTGAAAAAATAAAAGTTAAATGGTTATGACAACACTACCTGAGTGTGTGCATGTGTTTGCAAAAAGTGTTTTTTGGACGGGAGATCTTTTTACACAGTTCGCTAATTTGAATAGCAATACCGTGAACTTACTCACACAAGCACAAGCAGGTGAATCGATTTATTTCATTTTATAGTAGTCTGACTAGATTAGCTTAGTCTTTGCTTTCAGATGAGTTTGCCTAAGGCCACTGTCTGTGTGTGACTGTGTGTCTGCCTGTGTGTCCGTGTGTATCTGCCTGTGTGTCTGTGTGTGTTCAAATAGAGGTGCAGAGGCAACAAGTATTCAGCAGAGACACAAAGAGAGTCTGATCTTGGATGTAGACATAATAGATTGCTCATACTTCTAAGAAAGGCCAGGTTGATTCGTGACTGCTGATCTGCCCACGCACACGTTTCTTGGCTTTCAGCTCAGATGAACTGTGATCTGATGTGTAACCTCCCACAGATACTGTTTCATGATCATTTACTGACTTCAGTTTGACTTTCTGTCTTTCTCTCAGGCTCAAAGACAGTTTAGTAATTAAAATTTTGGTATTAGTTTCTCTAGATAAAGAGTATGAATAAATCTCACCACTTGACTAGAGAATAGAAGAAGAAGGACAAGAAGAAGAAGATAAACGTTGTGAGTCTCCTAGGTGGAAATTCTGTTTACACTCTGAATCCTGCCATGAACACACATGCACAAACAGCACTTCTGTACAGAATCATGCACTTGGAGAGGTCAGAGTGACGGTACTGCACTCGCAGTGCGCACCTGACTAGTTGGGGGTTTAGTGCCTTGCTCAAGGGCACCCGACAGTGCTCAGGAATTTAAGCCAATGCCTCCCAATCTTGGTCCAAACCTGGGCTTGAACCAGCAACCTTCCAATCACTAAATAAAGTTCTTACAGACTGAGCTTCTGAAAAAAAAAAAAAAACCAGAACTTGAAAGCAGCTTATCATTATTCCCTGAAACTGCAATTTGATTGTAACATTCATCTGAGAATTTTTGACATTTGACAGGTGCAGATACGAGAGCAACCTGAGACCCTACTGGAACATCTTTGAGATGAGACAGTGGGCTAACATCCTGTCCTGCAATCCAGGCAACAGCAACAGAGCTGGTGAGAGTATTTCTGAGCTGCTGCATACTATTTGTCCCACAAGCAGTGAGAATCTGTATTAATAGAAGCATAGAAGCTGAGGAATCAGAGAAGCTTTTTTTTTTTTATCTCCCTAAAAAAAAAATAAAAAAAATGAATGAATGAATGAAGTTTAACTCAATATTTGTGCCCACTTGCTTTATGTCGGTAATGAGGATATGACTAGGATAATGTGTGCTGAACAGGTTATTCAAATTTAAACCCTTAACTTCATGTGGGAATTTTTTGTCATGTTTTTCAAATGTGTATAAGATAAGATAAGATAAGTCATACTTTATTAATCCCCGGAGGGAAATTCAAGTTGTTTGGGCACTCTTCCAAGCAGAGAATTGTACACTCTGATGGCTGCAGGGAGGAATGATCTTCGGAACCTCTCGGTCCTGCAGCGCACAGAGGTAAGGCGTCCCCTGCTGCTGATCCTCTGGACTATGATGTTGTGGAGTGGGTGATCAGAGTGACGGATGATGGCCTCCACTTTCTTCTGTGTATACCTTTCCACCACAGCCTCCAGTGAGTCCAAAGTGGATCCAACCACAGAGCTAGCTCTCTTCACCAGTTTTTCCAGTCGCCTCTTGTCCTTCTGCTTTAAACTATTTCCCCAGCAGACTGCACCATAAAACAAAGCACTGGCTACCACGGACTGATAAAACATCTGCAGCAGCTTTCCACAGACATCAATTGATCTGAGCTTCCTTAAGAAAAAGAGACGGCTCTGCCCCTTCTTAAAGAGTGCATCTGTATTAAGGGACCAGTCCAACTTGTAGTCCAGATGTACACCAAGATATTTGTAGGTTGGCACCACCTCCACGTCCACCCCATGGATGTTAACTGGCTGATGGCAGAGCCCAGACTTTCGGAAATCCACAATCATTTCCTTTGTTTTTGAGGTGTTCAGTAGGAGACAATTTCTATGACTCCAGTCACAGAAAGCTTTTATCAGATCCCTGTATTCAGATTCCTGTCCATTTTGGATACACGCCACAATAGCAGTGTCATCGGAGTATTTTTGGATGTGGCAGGACTCAGAGTTGTATTTGAAGTCTGCAGTATAAAGTGTGAATAGGAATGGAGCCAGAACAGTTCCTTGTGGAGCCCCCGTGCTGCTCATGACCGTCCCAGAGACGCAGTTTCCCAACCTGACAAACTGTGGCCTCTCTGTGAGATAGTCTGTGATCCAGGAGACAAAGGATGGGTTCACTCCTATGTCTTTGAGCTTATCTCTCAATATCATGGGCTGGATGGTGTTAAATGCACTTGAAAAATCAAAGAACATAATTCTTACATAGGTGCCAGGTTCTTCTAGATAGCACAGGGCACGGTGGAGCATGTATGTAACTGCATCATCCACTCCAATATGATTTCTATATGCAAACTGCAGAGGTTCTAGTGTGTCTTTGACCTCAAGTCTCAACAGACGTAAAAGCAGCCTCTCAAAGGTTTTCATAACATGTGAGGTGAGGGCAACTGGTCTGTAGTCGTTGAGTTCAGCTGGGCATTTGAGTTTTGGTACCGGCACAATACAAGATGTTTTCCACAGAGCCGGGACCTGACCCAACTGTAGACTCAGGTTGAAGATCCTCTGAAGGGGTTCACACAATTGGGCAGCACAGTCCTTAAGCAGTCTTGGACACACACCATCTGGACCAGCAGCCTTCCCTGAGCACAGTCTTCCTAACTCTAACCTCACTCCTAAAGCTGTGACAGACGGTGACGGTTGAAGAGGCACAGGTGTAAGAGGGGATGTAGCAGGAGTGGTGGAGAGACACAGATGTGTAGAAGGAGCAGCAGTAGAAGAGGAAGTGGTCGCTGTGTCAAACTTGTTGAAGAACTGGTTGAATTCATTAGCACGTTCAACATCACCCACAATTGGCTGCCTTGTCTTTGTGTTATATCCAGAGATGTTGTTGATTCCTCTCCACACCTCCCGCATGTTATTATTTTGTAGTTGTCTCTCAATTTTCTTTTTATATTTCACCTTAGCCTCCCTTAATCTCCTCTTCAGCACTTTTTGCACCAGTTTGAGCCGTTCTTTGTCGCCATCTCTAAAGGCTTCCTTTTTCTGATTGAGGATATCCTTGATGTCACTTGTGATCCAGGGTTTGTTATTGGGGAAACGGAGTACAGTCTTTGATGGTATGATATTGTCTTTACAGAAGTTGATGTATTCAGTAAAACAGTCAACCTGTTTATCAATATCTATACTATTTTCATCTGTTTCTAACAATACATTCCAGTCTGTGCACTCAAAGCAGTCTCTCAGAGCCTCACTGGCCTCAGGTGTCCATTTTCTAACTGTTACAGTAGTTGCATGCTGCCTCAATACGCAGGGTCTGTAACAAGACTGAAGTAAAACCAGATTGTGATCCGACCTGCCCAGTGGTGGTAATGCAGTGGCACTGTATGCATCTTTGACGTTGGCATATAGAAGATCAAGTGTTCTGTTCACTCTGGTTGGGCAATTAACAAACTGTTTAAATCCAGTGAGATGAGAGGAGAGGCTAACATGGTTAAAGTCTCCAGATATTATTATGAGAGCCTCAGGATGTTGAGTCTGTAGCCTGGCAACAGTTTCTTGGATAACATCACATGGAACTTCAGCAGTTGCTTTGGGTGGAATGTACACGAGGATTGTTATTATATGACTGAATTCTCTGGGAAGGTAATATGGCCTCATCCCAACTGCCAACAGTTCAATGTCCGGAGAACACATCTTCACCTTGACTGTAGTATGATCAGGATTACACCATCTCTGATTGATGTATAAAACCAGTCCTCCACCTTTTGACTTGCCACTAGCTTTGGTGTCTCTGTCCAGACGTATCAGCGTGAAGCCAGGGATATCCACACAGGAATCAGAGATGTTTTGATTCAACCAGGTCTCAGTAAAGCACATGAGGCTGCACTCACGGTATACATTTTGTGTCTTCACCAGTATCTCTAGTTCATCCTTTTTGTTGGGCAGAGAGTTGACATTCCCCATGATGACTGAAGGAAGAAAGGGCTTGTATCTCCATCTCCTGGCCTTTAACTTTGCACCAGCACGACATCCTCGGAAAGGCTTCTTTATCTCAGCAGGAATAGGGTGATGTCCTCCAGATTTGCTCCATCGTAATGCAAGAAGCTCCTCTCTTGAATAAACTCTCCTTCCAGCAGACATATCCATGAGTTGTTGTCAAAAAAGTCCAGTAATGAGCAAAAATTAGCAAAAGAAACAATTAAAGATAAAAATATAGCTAAAAAAGCAGAGTAATAACAGAGAGCTGCCAAACTTTGCTGCTACCGCTAGAAGCGCATCATTCGAATGTATTATGTATTATGTATTTATGTAGTATGTATTTCTTATTTAGTGCACTCCTGAAGTTGATTGATGTAATTTTTTGGTCATCAATAAACATCTATTCTATTCTATTCTATTCTATTCTATTCTATTCTATTCTATTCTGTTTCGTTTTTTCTTTCTCTCTTTCCAGCTCTGCATCATTCCATCATATCATTCCATCACATTCTATTCTATTTCACTCGGCTCTACTCCACATCACAACTATACTCTAGTCTTTTCTATTACAATTTATTCTATTGACTATCACTCTTTTTGGTTCTGTTTCATTCTGTCATTTTCTAGTTCATTCTACACTTTTAACCAGATCTACTTGTAAAGTTTGACCACTTCTTTCTAAAAAAATCACTTGAGCTACAAAGATTAAACAACAAATTTGAAAAAGTGGATGATATAAAGCGTTTGCAGGATGATAAATTCACCCTGAGGCAGCTTTAATTTGACCCTACTGCCTGCAGCGATTGATCAATCACAGAATCAATCATGCCTGGTTGAAGGAGTCAGTGAGTCAGTCATTGAGTCATCCATCCAGTCAATTAGACAGTCAGTCAGCCTGACAGTCAGTCAGTGAGTAATGCAGTCAGTGTCCATCTATCTTTCCTGGTTTGTTTCTCAGCTTCATCTCTGCTGATCTTCGTCACAGCTTGTTAGCAGAGTCACGCGGGGTCTCTCCCCCTCCCCAACAATCTGCTTCCTCTGCTGCTGAATTATAGATCCATCTTAATCACTTCCTTCTGAGGCAGGAGCAGATTATGAAATCCTTGTGTGACCCGCTATAGCCCACCATCTCCACACTCCTTGTCACACAGAGGAATAAATACGCCAACTCAAATGTTAATTTTCTTCTCCAAATCTTCATTTCTTTCATAACATCTCTGAAGTTTTTCTCATCTCCTCCAGCTAAGGCTCTCAGTGTGAGTGTGTGTGTCAGCTTTATTTTGAACAACAGAATCTGATTCAGATTGTATTCCTGCTCCAACGCATGACTGCCTGTGCCAGAGTCAGCCCGTTTTACACTCCAGTCTTACGGGCATTCTGCAGTTTCACCATAGATGAGTATTTTACCTTGAACTGTTAACTCCTTCAAACTCAGAACATGTTTTTCCTTCAGCGAAAAAAAAATCACTGATGAAAGGAATTCCATCATTTTATGCCCAAGACCTTTTTTTTCAGATTCATCACATCATTTTACAGACTATTTTCTCACAATAAGAATCTATTTCTTAAAGATTTTTATTCCAACTCTTACTTTTCCTCATCTTATCAGTTCAACCTTTGTCACCACTTGGTGCCTTTTTACTTCACCTCCTGTCTTCAACACCTCTGTCTTCCTCACTTAAACTCTCTGCCTTGTTTTGACATTTCAGCTTTTCCCTTCTTGCCCTCTGGCTCTTTCTTTATCTGCCTCACCGGGGAATAAAACCCTCTCATCCCTCTGCCTTTCTCCGTATTTCACAATTTTCAGTGATGGTTTAAGATAGGTGCCAACATCCTCCTGCACAGGTTGTTTTTGTCAAATCCTCTTTGCTTTTTTTCATGTAAAAATCAAATAAGAATTCTATTTATATACTTGAGAAGATACTGTTATAATTCACTTGTTTATTTAAAGGCTGTTTGTTTTTAACACAAGTATTCTCTCTGTTTTTATCCATGAACTACAAATAAACTTGGTACTAATTGCATGTACACTTTACCCCTGTAAAAATAAACAAATGATTTGACATGGAAACCAATAAATATATTCAGGAGCTGTAACATGGGGAGAGAGGGTGCAGCTATAACAGTGCTTCACCACAGGGCACAGGCAGATTTCAAATATGTATAAAAACCTGAACATGTAGCCTTGGCGATGTCATGCATTTTTTAAGAGATGATATGAGACCCAAAGACGGCTGTTGATGTTGTAGCCTATAGTCATATGGTAAGCAGCTCTAACACACCTGTCAGCCACCATTCTCAGCTTTATTTTACGTAATTATTCACATTCTTCATTCTTAGCCCAATTTCAGAATAGAATAGAATATGATAGAACAGAATAGAATAGAACTTTATTGTCATTGTAACAAGTGCAACGAAATTGAAGTCACAGCAACAATCAAGAAAACAAAAGTAAGAAAGTGTATAGAAAGTGCAAAAAGGTCCATAAAAAAATAGATGATGACAGCTTGTCCATCATTCTCCAGTTCAGCCGGCCTCCACCTCCACAGGGTCCAGGACTGAGCTTCTTCAGTCATGCTCCATCTCTGTCTCCTGGATCCTGTCTGCTCACAGCAGGTGAAGCTCTTCTAATGTGGTGTTGGTGTCTGATGTTAGCTCCGTTAGCCATGTCTGTGAATAGCATGATGCTACTCTGCCCTCTGGTATTCCCTCTGTTGCTGGGTTAGCACAGCTAGCTTGTCCCCCTTACTGGAGATGGATCTTATGTTCCCAATAACGATGGATGGAAGGACAGGTCGTCACTTCTTAGCTCACACCTGAGAACCAGCACATCATCCTCACCTCCTTCTCCTCACCTTGTCAGAAGACATCAGGCCTTACGCCATTTAGCATTGACATGCTACAGGCTGCCAACAGCTGAGTTCACATGTAAACAATGCAGCCATGGTTACATGTAGGATCTCCAGACAAACACAGGAGAAAAAGTAGTAAAAATATCTCTGAAGCCACAAACAGTTTGGTGTCTATGACCAACGAATGAGCCATACAAATTAATGATCCACTCCAAATACAAAGATTACGAAAAAGAGACAAAAAAAATTACAAAAAAACGGACAAAGAAGAGAGAGCTGCTGCAAAAGGCAGCCATGGCCAACAGGGCGGCGCCCAGTCTCAGAGTCCCAGCTAAATGCCAAAATAATAAAGATGACAAGAAAAAAAAAACCTTTTGTACAAGTTTGATTTTTGTCAGTTAACAACTTCCAGGGTCCATCATATGTTTTGTTTTTATCTGTTAAAAAAGGGACAGGTGTTAGAGATTAGAAATAGCTACGATCTCTAAATGCACATAGGAACAGTGGCCACAGCTAAAGAAAATAAGGACAATTTGATGGCTCGGGCACAAAACACGGACAAAAACAATAGAGGGCCTGAGAAATATAAAATGCACTTCTCAGTGCTCTTAATGCACAGACAGCTTACATACCCAGGGGCTAGTTGACTGCAGGAACATGCCCACGTAAAATGAAATAAACCGATCACTGCACATTGAGATAACTGGACACTGACTTTTTTTTGTGAACAATGTGTTTTGCCAATTGCTTTCTCTTGAAATTATTATTCTAACCCATCATCATGTGGGATATTAGTGTAGACTTTATCCAACAAGAGACACCAAAAACTGTTGGCTGGTAAAAAGATGTAAGCTAACAGTTTCAGAAACATCTCTGGTGTCTGTCTCTTATGATGGTAGAGTCTTTGATGAAATAGTCCACAAACTGGGTTTAAGCTCCAGACAGTGAGTCAGTGCGTGTCATGATTTGTCAGTTAGATATGACCAAACTTTTATGAATCTTTGGCAATAAGTAGAAAAATAGTGGATTCAGTTTTTAAAAATTCATATTGACTCTGAGTGGTCCACTTTTTCTGAATGGAATTTTTCAGGGTTTCATCTCTTTATCTCATATATTTCACCTGTTGAACTATTAAGAGTTTGGAGCTTCAATAACATAATCTTTTGTTTATCGCCACACTAGTAGCTCTCCCATTTTTATTTAGCTACACATTAAATTCCTCTTTAAAATAAAGAGGCAAGAGTAGAACCAGGAGCAGTGACTGTGGATTTTTTTCCTAAATCCACTGTGAGGATCTGCAGCTGCAGGCGCTAACTTTGAATGAGCAATTTAGGTGTAATTACAGTTGTTGGATACAGTTGTGTCCATGACACAAAACATGAAGCTGAGATTCAGTCAGAGAAATGTTTCTGCTCCATATATTTCTTTGTTGGGTGGCATTGATGTCTCCACTTGCCCATTCTTGTTTTATTCCATGTTGGTGGCCTTGCTCTTCCAAGTAATGTGGCCCTGACAGTCAAATTTTTTAAGATGTATTTACAATGTAATACTTAACTGCAGGCAGCCCACCCTACAAGCCTGCCCTCTCATTCTGTAACTTTATGACTTCTGAACTAATGATGAAACCAAACTGGGTCATGTGAGTTTATAATAGATTAACATTTCATGACTGTCTTTCAATGAGCAGTTATAGCTCCCTGTGGTCACAGCTGACAGAATGAGAGAAGAGGAGGGAATGGAGGCAAGGTGTTAAAATGTGGCCAACAAGTTGCATCTTTTCTACAGGACAGAAGAGAGACGGAGCAGAAAGAGAGAAAGATTATCATGTTTGTCTGCCTTCACAGAGACAGATAATCCGCTCTGATCCAGAGGAGAGTCGGTGTTTAAAATCAATCCAGATGCTCGTGGTGGTATTTTAGTCTGAGCCATTTCAGCTGGCGTGTGAGGTTAAAAGCACAGCAGGTTAACTCCCTCACTGGGTTTTTGTGATTCTGAGTGTGCGTTGAGCAGACTAATAACTTTGGGTCAGAACTCTTCACATGGGGATTCCACCACCCAGATGTTTCTAGCTGAATGTGGGTCAGATTCAATAAGAGGGCTGATTAGAGGGGGGTTAAGAGGGTTTTACTCACGAGAGGATGTCAGATGGTGGTGTAAGTTTAGACTAGTCAGAGAGATAGTAGTGGAAAGTAGGGTTACCTATCACATACTGATTTTTTTAAACAAAAAGCTGCTTTGTATAACTGCTGCTTTGTAAAAATTAATAATAATATTTTTTTTTTTTTTTAAAAGGAGAAAAAAACTAAAACTGGTTACGGAATATTGCAAAAATTTCCCATGTCTTCATACAGTAATTTTGTAGTTGCAACCAAAACACTCCAGAGGTACTGATGTCAATTTTGTTCGCTGACTTGAATACTTATTAATTTGCAGGCTTTGATTATGAACATAAGACATTGTATCACAAACACTGCACCTCGTTTTCCACTATGCTTTGTGTTGGACTGGATGTGTAGTATGTAGGTTGCTTACATTTATAATTATGAAACTGTTACTCTTTGTCTGTCAGTATTTGGAATTGGTATCATTTTGTGTTCATGGAAGCCTTCAGTTGAGAGCAAGATTGAGGAAACCTGTACACAATGACTACAGCAACATTTTCCTGCAAACATTTTTTGTCCTCAGAAAGACCCCAAAGTCGTAACGTCCATCCAACCATTTTCTCATCCTGTTCAGGGTCGGCTGGCTGGAGCCACTGAACCACTGGGCAAGAGGCAGATGCACCCTGTGCTGGTTTCCAGTCAATCACAGGACCAACATGCATTTACAGACAACCTCTTACGCACACATTCACACCTGATGAGCATGTTTTTGGGCTGTGGGAGGAAACTGGAGAAGCCACACGCACAAGTACAACATGCAGATTCCACACAGAAAGGCCCACCTTGCCCAAACCAATCAATCAGGGATCAATCTGGTGACCTTCTTGCTGTGAGGCAATCGTGTTAACCACTGCATCACCATGCAGCTCAAAAGTTGTGAAGTCATTAAAGACTAAATATTGTATCATTTAATACTATCATCCCAAAATTAAAGATGCTATGGAAGGATAAAGCAGTGCAAAGGAGGATTGCTGTCACAATTCTTGGTAAAAAACATGAATAAGTCCAGTATGTGCTGCTGTGGCCTCGATCAGTGAGTCATCATAAATGTGATTAACAAATGATCAATCTACCTGACTTAAGTGTAATGGGACTTTATGGAAAATGTGTAATTAGTTGTTCTTCCAGCAATAGTGCAGTAATGTGTAGAAGCCCCTGTTAGACATAAATAGATAAATAAATAAATAGATAAATAAATGAATAAATAAATAAATAAATAAATTTTTGTGGTTGTTGTTATGATCTATTCATTTACTTATGCATTCTGAAAAGGCCAAATCTGTAAACTGAGAATTAAAAAAAAAAAAAAAAAAATCACTCAGTATTTTTTTTTTTTTGCCGCGACACCTGCACATGACCCATTTCTGAATGTAAGACACTAAAACAAAGTATTTGGCCTTGTGTTGAATTTTTTTTTTTTTTTTTTTTATCTCAGTGAAAGATATTCGCACAACACAGGGACCTACGACTTGTATCAGTGCATAACATTGTGATGCGGTAGCATAAAAGTATCGTTGCACACGTTGCATGAGATCACCTCTTTGCCAAATCTGAAGTCCTCTCTCTTTAAACACCGTCAGTTGATTGACAGTCTCTGAACCAATAGAGAAGAGCTCCTACTGTGATGGGCGGGTCTTCCTCTGTAGAGACATCAGTTGTTTAAAATGTCTCCCTAACAACCGCTCTGGAAGTCAAACAGAAGTTTGCGCTGGACAAAAGCCTCGTACGTAACTTACATTTATCTTTTTACCTAAATGTCCCTGAACATATTTTATATTGTCTGCACATCGTAGTGCTTATAGGTAAATGAAACGTCGGTTGTTTCGAGTAGGTTCAACAGAAAACATCAACCGGTAGCATCAGCTGTTTGTAACAAGCTAGGCTAATTAGCTCTAACCTGGTTCGTTTGTTACGTTTATAAATCCCATAATGCATGGTCTTATTAATCAAAACAAGGTTAAGTGTATTTGATATCTGTTTTGTCTGGAGGGTGAACAGCTCAATTTGTTTAAACAAACTTAAATCCATGTCGAAGCTAACTAGCCCTAGCTTAGCCAGTGAACCTCTTTCCACTGGGTCATGTTTCAGAGGGCTATTAGCTCCAGAAGCCACAGCTTGTTCAGGGTTATTGATAATCAGTTAGATTCAGTTTTATCTCTGACACTACCGGGGTTCACTTTTTTGACATGTCGACGTATTTTTCCCGTGCAGGAGTTGGGATGGCTGGGACTGGCGAGGGAAAGAAAGAGGAGGCCGACTACAAGAGGATGCACAGTTTTCCACTCATCAGAGTAAGTCTGAGAAGAGGACAGTGACGCCGAAAACTGACTGCAGTTAGACACAGCCCCACAACCTTTACAATGACAACATTTACATTTACCTCTGGCAGAAAAACAAACTGAAACTTAACTTGTGACCTGGTGTCTGCATATGATGGGTCATGAGATATCTGTGTCAGTATTAAATCTGAAGTATGTTTGAAAACTTCTCAACAAAACAAAAGCCCTATACTGTGTGCTCACTCAGTAACTCAATTTATATGGTATGGACTGCTAAGAATATGCTGTTTTTCCAAATTCTATCAGGCAGGTATCAACATGCAGTTTAACACTAGGTATATATTCAGCAATATAGTGGTGTGTAGTTCAGAAACAGGAATCAGGAATACTTCATAAATCCCATGGGGAAATTTGGCATTACCATTGCTCTTTACATAATACAACAGGTGGAAATAAGAAAAATAGGGACATACAATATTAGGGATGCATGATATTGGATTTTTGCCGATATCCGATATGCCGATATATCGAAACTCCTTTTGGCCGATACCGATACCGATACCGATAATCACAAGTTTGTTTGTTTTTTTTCACTGTAAAGAAAGCTAAGTCTATCCTGTACTGGAATTTATATGTTACTCTTATTGTGACGTCTTATTTGTTTAAGAAACACACATAAAACAAGATAAAAAACATTTGATTTTACCATAAATAAGAAATGTATTATTTTTTCAAACTCAAGACATTCAGTATTGAAATACAGAAAAATAATTTCTTTAGATCACATGAACTTTGAATGTACAATGCATTTTTAAACATAACCAAGTTACATTTGATTATTTTAGAGCTACTGTAACAACCTGGTGACAGACACAGAGCTCTGCAGTGCAAATAAATGAAGTGCTACATTTCATTTAAGGAGCTTATTTTTCAGATGGAAAATAATAATAATCTTAACTGAATAGCACCTTATTGGCTGTGCCTATCGGCAGAAATTTTCATATCTGCCGATACCGATAAACGTGTTTTTAAGCTTTTATCAGCCGATACTGATATTGTGCCGATAATATTGTGCATCCCTATACAGTATAATACAATAATAAGTAGTATACAATAAAAATAAGCAATAAAATAGGCAATTAAGTATCAGTCAGTACCAAGCAATAAGTACTAAACCAAATAAGAATTATTTACATAAAGAGGTAGACAAAGCAAGATGACCTATTCTGAATAGATCTTACACTAAATAAAGGTATTAAACAGAATATCTGGGTATTGCACTGAGGTGTGCTGAGATTAAACTGATATTGTACTTAGTGGCTTGTATTGACGGATATTGTGTAAAATGACATGAAAGACAGGTATTGCAGATGAAGTTCCAAAGTTTAGCTCACATGTCACCCAGTAGCTGAGCCTGTTGTGCCCTGCGGAGACACTCAGTCAGGGGGGGCTGCAGCCATAGGCTTAACATAACATACATGTAGAACAGGCTCATAAAGTTTGAATTTGGGGACAAATAGTCACTAGTAAATATGGACTGCAATAAGAAGCATAAAAATGTCTTCAGCTTATAGTAGTAAAGATCTGTCAAAAATCTGGATGCTGTGGGTGGGAAATATTTTTCTTTATAGTAAGGCTTCAGCACTTTAACCACGTCATGATTGGTCATTGTTTATATACTTGGAGTTGATTTGACTCATACAGATATGAGTCTCCTGAAATGTTGTCACATCACATCTGGAATCAAATGTCTTTATTGTTGTTGCTTTAGAAACAGTGAATTATTGAGGTCAAATTTATGTTGAGAGTGGAATTCACTTATCCTGCTTTCTCTAGAGGATTTAGCTCAGAAACTTCAGTCTGTATATGCATAAATCAGAACTGATTCTTTCTTTTTTGACTATAGCACAACAAAAAATGGAAAATAAAAATAACAACAATGCAAATGTAAACTGTAACCAGTTGTGTTTACCTCCAGCATACAGACATGCCAGAAGAGATGAGGGTCGAGACAATGGAGCTTTGTGTTACAGCTTGTGAAAAGTTTGCCACCAACAATGAAGTAAGTATTTTTTCCTGCTATGCTGTGACAAAACATCTTTTCTAAATGTATCACTCTTCTGTTAGCGGTATTGTTTCTGAACCTTGATTTAATTGATGAGTAAAGTCTTGATTATCCATGCTGAGACCATGTTCTTGTGCTCCAGAGTGCTGCCAAGATGATCAAAGAGTCCATGGACAAGAAATTTGGCAGCTCGTGGCATGTGGTGATTGGCGAAGGGTTCGGCTTTGAGGTCACACATGAAGTGAAGAACCTGCTCTACATGTTCTTTGGGGGGAGCCTGGCGGTGTGTGTGTGGAAGTGCTCGTAGCACCTCCTTGTCGAATCCCGTCCCTGGGCTGGAAACGAACACCAGCTACCAGCCAGATGCTGGTCACACTTTGTTTGCAGCAGGTCAGTTTGTCCACACATCCAGCCTCTGTGGCAGATATTAAAATGTCGCTTGGAGGTCTTATAAGTGTAAAATTGTTGTTGGCAGGGATAATAGCTGAAAGGGAATTCAAAATCAGGCGATATCTGCGGCTGGAAGACATAAAAATAGTTGCCTGCCCTGTCGGTTCCGTTCTTCTTTGTTTCTGACTCTGTATTTGTGTCTGAAGCCGATCCCATGGTCCTAAACATTTGTAAGTGTGCATGTGTGAGAACAAAAGTTCAACTTTTACAAACACAACAGCCAGCCAGGGTCTCCAAAGTCCTTTCTCCTCATTCCTCTGCAGGGAGAATGTGTATGCGTGAGTGTCTTAAGATGTCAGTGTGTGCTGGACACACACTTTTTTGAAATAAACATTTCATTGTCATCTTTCTGTCTTGACCACCGTAACTTTTCACATGTGTCTTCTTTTGTCTCTCTTTGTCTCTCACGCGCTCTCTCTTCAAGCGCACTAGTCTTTCAATAAAATTTTTAATATTTTTTATCTGTACATATTTTGAAGCAATTTGAGAAACTTCTTTTTAAATACCAGTGTCATCTTCTTATGACTATGGGCTCAGACTCTCCTGGGTCCAACAACACTAAACCCTATCCACCTTTTCTGCCCCTGTAAAGGTGTTTGTAATAAACCCTCATGATATCCCTGTGCTGGGTGATGTCGACAATGTGATTGTTTTCATGCAGATGCCAGTTGTAATGATCCAATAAAATGGACCATTTTGTGTGAAGTGATCAGATTGTACAATAAATCTTGAAATGTGAATAAATAAGAGTTAAACTGCTGTCTGTGTCCTTCATAATCAGAGGCTAGTGCGTTTTGGTCATGTTCTTTATGAGGCCAAGCAGTCTAGGTCACATTAATTAAAATAGAAGGCACTTTTTATTACCACAGCACAGATAACAAGTTGTGCAGGGCTTCTGGTAAGCTGAGAGCAAGTTTTAACACGTGGGAGGCACAGGACTTGTGCTTTATTGCTGACAGTTGCAAAGAAAAAAAAAACTTTGCCTCAAGTTGCAACAGAATTTGAATGCTTGATTTCAAATGTTTATAGAGCAGGAGTACATTCTTCACACAGAGGAATAACATGCCAGCCTCTTCTTTTGAATTCCCTTTTTATAGATAAGAAATACACAGAGGAGGAGACAAACAAAGATGCTTCCAAAAATACCCAACAAGCGTTTAATGTTCACAGATGGGGAAAAGACGGTAAATGACGCTGTATGAGGGACTTGTCACAGAGGATGATGAAAATTGCAGGCAGCAGGTTCTCCAGAGAAACTGGAGGAAGTTGTGTTAAAAAGATCTTTTCTTTTAAAATTCAGATGCTTTTCCTCTGAAAGCAATTGACATATTTTCTGTAAAGTTTCTCAAGCTGCCACTTTTGGTGAAATGTCTTTGTAGAGTTTCTCACTGAGAAACAAACATGAGGAGTAACACCCTGCTTTGTAGTTCCGTTGAGGGATATTCTGGTTGATGCAATCTAGTTTAAATGCATCAATAACTGAAGTTAAAAAAGAAAGTCATTGAAAATGTAATCTTGGCATGCTGGTTAACACTGAGAAAGAAACAAATAAAGAATATCAAAGATGTATATTACCTGGTGTTTCATCATTGTCTGCGTCATTATATAAAGATAAGATCATATGAGAATATAATTAAAGGTAATTTGCTGGAAGCCTGTGACTCATCAGTTTGCTGTCAGGTGATGTAAGAGTCTCAAGGACGTTTTCTCTCACCTTAAACATTCTTTTAACTCCTACCCGTATGTCTTTCCAGAATACTCCCATTGAGACACAAAATCTTTTCACAACGCAGCCCTGCTGAGGACAGGAGCAAAAAGACTCTCACAGAACAACAGACTGGTACAGTCTGTGTCCACTACAGTTCAGATTTTTTTTTTTTTTTTTTTGCTGTGCTCACAGCACACAATGAGGATTAACTGGAGCTCAACATGTCCAACAATGTAACTTCTTCCAAAAGCAACACAAGACAATTTTAAGCTAGGTTAAGACTGGAGTTGTGTAAGTGTAATATGACTTTAGGGATCTTCATATGTGATAATTTGTCCACATAATCCTGATGTGTGTTACATCAATATGACTTTTTTCCTGATAGGTATTCCAGACTGTTAGGTTTCCACAATTTAGAGCCATAGATAGATATCAAACATGCTTGATATTTTTGATTCCAGGTTGGGCTCTCTCTAACCAAATACTCCCAGTAAA
The DNA here is from genome assembly GCF_033239565.1 of Halichoeres trimaculatus. Taxonomy (NCBI): domain Eukaryota; kingdom Metazoa; phylum Chordata; class Actinopteri; order Labriformes; family Labridae; genus Halichoeres; species Halichoeres trimaculatus. The sequence goes on along the minus strand of NW_027437180.1, from coordinate 20,417,674 downwards.
CAATCAGGGGAGGCAGAGTCATTATTTGGATTTTGTGATATTTTACAGCTCATGAACTCGGCTGTGAGTATGAGCAAACTGTTCCCTGAGCCAAGTGGGTAATTGAAAAAGAGCTTGTGGCTCTATTCACTCATAGTCTTTTCCCACTTTTCATTGTTTGTTGCTGTAAGACAGATCAAATGAAACACCTGGGTAAAATGTCAGCCAGGATGGTCGGCTGACAACATCAATTGGCCTCCATGTTTGCTTATCTTGTAAAGTCATGTAGAATCACACAGGCATCAGTGAGAACTTGTTTGTTGAACGTTCAGAGCAAATTTGGAGTGATCCGGTGGGCTTATGGTATCGTCTGTGTGTGCTCCGAAGATTGCAATATTGAAAAACATAATCATATCGGTCTTGATGTGTTTCTTCCACAATTTTTGAAGTGTTTAAGGCATAAAAGTTGTCAGGTGTATGACTAGCCTAGCTGATCAATCAAAATAAGGAATATGAGCTCAGCTTTCTTAACAACAATGGTGGAATAGACACTTACTCATTTTTTGAATTATAATTTTTCAGTCTTGATTTGCTGCTAATGCCAGCATATTTTATGGTGGCCCTAAAGGGCAATGGGAATAAATATTTCAAAAGCACAAAATAGATTTCAGAAGCATTAATACATTTCACAAACTACAAATATATTTCAAAAAACAAAAATACATTTCACAGAATGCAAATGAAAATAACAGATCACTAAATAAAATAACTGATCACAAAATAAATCTCACCCATCCTAAATTGAATTTCACTAATTACAAAACAAATTTGACCAATCACAAAATAAATCTGTGAATCAGTGAAATTTATTTTGTGATGGATGAAACTTTTTTTTGCTTATCGGTGAGATTTATTTTGTGATCGGTTAAATTTAATTTGTGATCAGTAAAATTTAATTTGTGATCCGTGATTTTTATTTTGATTTGTGTGAAATGTATTTGTGTTTTTTTTTTTTAAATATATATTTGTTCTATGAAATGTATTTGTGTTCTGTGAAATGCATTTCACTGTTTGGAAATATATTTGTGGTTTGTGAAATATATCAGTGCGCCTGAAATTTATTTTGCGCTTTTCAAATACTTTTTCCCATTGCCCTTCAGGGCCACCATAATACCCCCCCTCACTCTAATGTTGATGTATTTTTAATCCTTAACTCGGATAAATCTTATTTCAAGTGTTAGACAAAGGCTTCAAACAAACCAGAGTCTTTAAAAATGTATTTACTCATAACAACACCAACATGCTCAGCTAAGTAGCTACTCTGAATTCAATTAGGTTGGGTTGATCCATGGTTAGGTAAAGGATTCCTCTTTAAACACAAGCCTTGACATGAAATTTCTTTAAAGGTAAAGCTGAGAGTCATTATTTACTTGACTTTCATTCTTTCTCTCAGAGTTTATGGCAAAAAACTTATGAATATTTCTCATCACCTGTATACTCTGAATATTGATGCTGATAACATCTGAAGCAGCAAATTAGAACTACAACAAATGCCCTTCAGTACCTTGACAGAGCTGGACAGAGCTCAGGTCATTTTGACCTGAAAGCAGTCAGGAAATGTTGACAGATGATCCAAATTGGACAACCTTTGTCATGGTTTTGTGTGCCCAAACATCATGATGACCCTGAAAAAGTTCAGCCTGCTCTATGGCTGTACAAACGAGTCAGCTCTTTTTTTGTTCTCAACACCACCCGTGTGCTCACACTGTTGTTACCAACACCTCTAATTTGTCAATATACCTTGTTGTTTTGCAGGAAAAACATGATAATAATCCAACTGTCTTTGACTTTTGTGAAACCTGTGATACTGTTTGATCCATCTTTAACCAGCCGTGACCTCATTTGCTCCACTGAAAGGCTCTGTAGTCTTTACCATACTATCATTGTACATTTTGGTGTCTTAAACAAAATGAGCTGCTTCCTATGTACCAGTGTGACCAGTATACTCGTATTTTCTAGTGTTCTAGTGTTATATGTGTTATGGTATTTTATCGAGTGGACGGCACTCAAACCACAGGGCTTCACGCATTAAACTTTCTGGCTTCATATTGAGGCAGATCAGTCCAGCAGCACTATTTTCTAACAGCTTCTTTCTTTTTTCATAACCATAGATTTTAAGAAAACAGTTTATTGAGTAATAATAATAAATATAAGAATAAATACACTGTACAGAATCTCTCTTAATGAGTATTGTGCAGTATTGGTTGGATTGGCAAAAGTCCTTTGGAGAAGAGCAGTGCAAGTCTGCAAACTTGATGAACTTCACCACTACACAGCAGAATAACGTCACACATGACCACAGTCTGAACTCCTTTTTCCTCAAAACACAATTCTACTTACATTTCATTTTTTTTTTTTTTTGTGGTGATTCTGAGCCCTTACACTGCCTCTTGAACTACATTTCTTGCTCACATTTTGCCCTAACCATAATGAGAGATTGCGTTGTAAATAAGAATTGAGTTTGAACATTGAATTTGAGTTTTAAAAAATTGTACTCATTGTAAATTTTCAAAACTTTGCCTTCCAAATGTTACTCAACAGATTGCAAACAGTAGACAAAATCGAAACTTTGCCCCCTATCAAGCTCAAACTCTATACTTTGATATCTTTAATGAATCACTTTTTTCTACTGGTTGTTTCAGAAATCTTTTTACAGAAAGATTACAGGAAAATCCAAAGGTGATCATATCCTTCTCTCAGTGCAGCCTTGTTTAGTTTGTATAGATGAATAAATTGCACACTCACTAAGTGACTTTCAGTAAAAGTTATGACTCATTTTAAGTCTCCAAACAGATTTCTTAGTCTGTAGGCTCTTGTTACCAGTGTGCTCAGATTTGTTGTCTTTTACCACATGAAATTGTTGGCATGGTCTGCAGACACGCAGAAGGTCTGCACTGAAAGGTGTTACTGCCTCTGTTGATGTTGCCAAAGAGATCTCAAAAGCAGCTGTGGACAAAGTCACTGTCAGCAACACAAAATATTTGTTGCGTTTCTGAAAACAGGGAGAAAGGCTAGAGGAACATTGGCTAAGGGACCTTGAATTTGATTGAATTTGACGGGCTTTCTGCCTGTGTGATGCACTGATAACTCTCACCCCAGTTCACATGGTTGTCCTAATTTATGCAGAACAGCCTGCACATTCAGCAATTATTCTAACAACCCTCTGATTAATCCGATGGGTCCTGTGTCAGTAAACATGGTTCCACCCTGCCATGCACTTCATTCATTATTCACCTCAGACACGCCTTATTTATCTCCTCCTCTCCCTGTCTCTGCTTGGGTTTGTTAAATATTCATACAAGGAGCCTCAGAGCAAAGTCACAGTTAAGCCTCGGCTGGTTTGCTCAATCTTAACACTGAAATGCTTTCCCCCAGTGCATGTGAGGACGGCTCATTATTCCACAAGAGCCTCACAGGAACTTTCAGAGAAGTTAGGGACACGATCCCAAGAGGGAAAAATGTTAAAAGTTCTGCAAGCATCTCTCACCAAACAGAGCATCTTTTTTACTGCCGGTGTTATGAGGTTGTTGCTGTGGTGTTGCAGCAGCAGTGTCCTACCCCGAGATCAAACAAGACGCCCGGGACCCATTTTCATTAGATATTCCTTTTCAGGAGTGCTGTATTTGTGTAAGTCCTGGCAGCCTGTAAAAGTCAAAAGTTATACCTTGACTAGACTTCTGTAGGTGGACAAGGTGATTTCATTATGGTGGTAAAACTGAAGCAATGCAAGCCTGGAACGAACAGCACTGCCCCTGTTGGTAATCTGAGCATTTTGATTTTCACCAAACAAAGTTTAGAACTTAAATGTACCTACCTAATATTAAAAATATTTGTAATAAGTGCATTTTTTATTTAAGACTGTGAAACCTTAGCCACCTGTCCATCAATACTGACAAATTGTAAATACCAGTTTTGATTATGGATGCACAATATTGGATTTTTTGATGATATCTGATATGCCGTTACTTTACAACACATAAAGCTGATTACCAAGAGATATTTTTTCTACATGCCTGATTGCAGAAATTATCAACTCTCTTCTGTACTGAAAGTGGCATACAGTATTATGGTGTATCTTATCACATTTGTTATGTATTTTCTTTTATTGTGCAAAATGAAAATAACAAAAAAACATATTACTCAAAACTTAACATTTATGACAATTGCTTCCAAATCTAAATAAGACAAAAAGATAATTCCTGATTAAAACATGAATGTTCTCCTTAAGTTCAACCAATTGAAAATAAAATTAATCAATTTGACAGTTGATTAAGTGAGTAAACATAACTTCAGTTCAAGGAAACATGTAAGAAGTGTGAATGTACAGCATTCATATAGAAATGAATTAAAATGGTTTACTCTTTGACAGTAAATGTGCCTAAAAATAGTCAGCTACCTTACAGACTGCTGCTTAAATTTAAATTTAGCTTAAAATAGCAGCAAAAATTTGGGGCAAGTCTGCGAGCCAGTTTAGGCAGACAACTCCAGCTGTGCTATATGCACATATCACATGTCCCACTCGTCATAACCATCTTCCAATCACATCCTCTGCCTCTCGATTTGGGTCTTTTTAAACTGTGAATCTCCCATTCCCCGCTCTCTCTGCCTGTCAATGCTTCTGCAGCCCCGTGTTTGTATTGCTGCATGTTCTTTTGACCCCACCACCACCCCAGTAACCACCTGCAGGCTTCGGAGGGGACTGTGTTCAGTATGTTTCGCTCATTACTCCTCAATGTTTCTATGAAAAAATATCTGCACAAAGTGATGAGGCCGGACCCTGGGTGCCAAACATATAAAAAATATTTGCTGCTAAATAAACAAAAAAAACGTGAGTTGTCTGCACTGTGCAAACAAAATTACAAAAAGCGCAGAAATATATGCAGCTTCACTGTAAACAAAGCCCACCTATTCATTTATGTTCTGATTAGGGAATCAGAACATAAATGAATAGGTGGGCTTTGTTTACAGTGTAAAGTTCTATGAAGTACTAACAGTGCATAATGACATTTAATCAAGTAAGCAGCAGCACATTTTTTTACAGGTTAATTATTTTGGTGAATATCAGCCTGTTAACTGATGCCTGATATTTAAAATTTTTATGGCCAATATCGACTGATACCAATAATGTGCCAATA